>NW_020664417.1:94883530-94890926 GCF_002925995.2 Terrapene triunguis | reverse complement strand
TTGTATTCCAATATTTCAGAAGTGGCTTAGAAAACCAGCCTCTTGATCGAATCCCTAGCAGGGCAGAAAGGTCCAATGGACTAGAGGAGCAAAACAGCTTATGAGAGTTCAAGAGCTTCCTGTGATGAACTGGGATTCAATTAAATAAAACCAGAAAAGTTAAGATGAATATCAGGCAAACTTCCTGTCAGTAAAGGGAAATGAAGTCAGACTAGAAGATCTAATGAGTCTTTTCCATCTCTGTTTTCTGTGATGATATTACTTTTTTTTAAGATTAGCTGGAGAGAAGTGAATAATTATAGAATGGTATAGTTGGACTACATCACAGATAAATCCTGGCATAGTACTTTAGAAATGAATATGGGAGTTTAGGCTCTCTTGAGCATGGGCTCACTAACCATAGATTATGTCAAAGAAATCTAACTTCTTCGAAGGAGCAAAAAAATTAATGAAAGCATGGCAGTGGATGTGAGTTACCTGGATTTCAGTAAGGCTTTTAGTAAGTTGTCTCACAGGCAATTGGTGAACAAGATGATAAATCTAGATATCAGTACTGATGAGAAAATATGTGCAAGTTGGCAGGAACAGTGAGGAGGGTTATCATTAATGGCATAAAATCCTCCTGGAGTGAAATGACAATTGGGTTCCCACAGGGTTTTATGCTGAGAACAATCCTGTTTAACATATTAATTACTGAGTTGGAAAATTGAACTACTGTATTTGCTTGGTATCCATACTTGCAGATGGTGCTGAAGCAGGAGATAGTTGACACAGTGGTGAATATAGTGAAATTGTAGGAGCTTTTGGACTTATTGGGTAAATTGTCAGATGACTAAAATATTCTTTTAAATCCAGGAAATGTGTTGCTTCTTGGGTGAGAAGAACAAAAAAGTGAAATACCAATTAAGTGGATTAAATATTAATGAGACAGGCAAAAAGGCATGTAGAGGTGATATGAGCAGTGTCAGTATCCTAATAGAGGGGATAGGTTGCTTTAAACAAAGAATACATGTTAAATCTAATGAAATGGGATTTTTTTTATTTATTTTTTTTTGCATTTCTGCATGGCACTTCTGCATATTTTTGGAATATTGTGTGAAATTTAGATAACTTAATTTAAAAGATCTCTAGTTATTAGAGAGACCACAGAGGAGGGCAATGTGGTTGGTTGACCTAAAGATATGGAAGGAATCTTTTTTGATGAAAGAGATGCAGGGAGACTCAGGTGTGATTTCATTAAAGTCTTCAAGTACAGGAATTTAGGAGTAGGCACAGTGATACTTATAAGGAAGTGATCTCATATTTTCACAAATAAAAGTTTGAGCAGGAAAGGTTTAGGCTACATATCATATGGAGCAGGTCCTCAAGGAATCAATTCTGAAGCACTTAGAGGAGAGAAAAGTGATCAGGAACAGTCAGCATGGATTCACCAAGGGCAAGTCATGCCTGACTAACCTAATTGCCTTCTATGACGCGATAACTGGCTCTGTGGATGAGGGGAAAGCAGTAGACGTGTTATTCCTTGACTTTAGGAAAGCTTTTGATGCTGTCTCCCATAGTATTCTTGCCAGCAAGTTAAAGAAGGAAGGGCTGGATGAATGGATTGTAAGGTGGATAGAACGCTGGCTAGATCATCGGGCTCAACAGGTAGTGATTAATGACTCCATGTCTAGTTGGCAGCCGATATCAAGCGGAGTGCCCCAAGGGTCGGTCCTAGGGCCGGTTTTGTTCAATATCTTCATTCATGATCTGGAGGATGGTGTGGATTGCACCCTCAGCAAGTTTGCAGATGATACTAAACTGGGAGGAGTGGTAGATATGCTGGAGGGTAGGGATAGGGTACCGAGGGACGTAGACAAATTAGAGGATTGGGCCAAAAGAAATCTGATGAGGTTCAACAAGGACAAGTGAAGAGTCCTGCACTTAGGACAGAAGAATCCCATGCACGGCTACAGACTAGGGACGAAGTGGCTAAGCAGCAGTTCTGCAGAAAAGGATCTAGGGGTTACAGTGGACGAAAAGCTGGATATGAGTCAACAGTGTGCCCTTGTTGCCAAGAAGGCTAATGGCATTTTGGGCTGTATAAGTAGGAGAATTGCCAGCAGATCAAGGGACGTGATCATTCCCCTCTATCCGGCATTGGTGAGGTCTCATCTGGAGTACTGTGTCCAGTTTTGGGCCCCACACTACCAGAAGGATGTGGAAAAATTGGAAAGAGTCCAGCGTAGGGTAACAAAAATGATTAGGTGGATGGAGCACATGATTTATGAGGAGAAGCTGAGGGAACTAGGATTATTTAATCTGCAGAAGAGAAGAATGAGGGGGGATTTGATAGCTGCTTTCAACTACCTGAAAGGGAGTTCCAAAGAGGATGGATCTAGACTGTTCTCAGTGGTACCAGATGACAAAACAAGGAGTAATGGTCTCAAGTTGCAGTGGGGGATGTTTAGGTTGGATATTAGGAAAAACTATTTCACTAGGAGGGTGGTGAATCACTGGAATGGGTTGCCTAAGGACGTGGTGGAATCTCCTTCCTTCAAGGTTTTTAAGGTCAGGCTTGACAAAACCCTGGCTGGGATTATTTAGTTTGGGGATTGGTCCTGCTTCGAGTAGGGGGTTGGACTAGATGACCTCCTGAGGTCTCTTCCAAACCTGAGATTCTATGATTCTATGTTTTTAGAAAGGGCTTCTTGTAGGAGTTGTTAACATTTGGATCAGTCTACTGTATGATATTGGGAGCACAAATTATCAACCAGTGTCTAAGTGATGTAAGAGCCTTTCAATGGGACTTAGTTGCTTTTCAAAATGAGACTTAAGCCTAAGCCACTGTAGGTACTTTTGAGGCGCTTTTCTTGTCAACGGTTATAGTTATTCTTTGGACAGAAGTGTAGTCTTCTGTGCATTGCAGAAAAAAATAGACATAGGAATTTTACATGTTCTTATGTTCTTACATGTGGCTATTTAAAAACTAGTTGGAAGAAAATTAATTAAACACTGACAACTTGACCTTATTTTTTCCCCTTTTTTTTGTCAAGCAATCACCCTCTAATTGTTATTGACTTGAGCATCTGGCCATGCCACCCTCGTGTGTATGTGTGTGGTATGCTTGTAAACATGTTTTGGTTATTTTTCTTGTTTACGTTTATGGAGAGAAAAGGCAGCACACATAAGAAACAAAATAAACAGGTATGTCAAAAATGTGTAGTTCAAATGAACAGAGACAAATATCCCTCCAAACCATCCTGTCCCATGTCAGCTGCTGTTATTTCAGCCAGATCTGTTGAAGGCTTTGCTGCTTGTCAGTGACTGATGACAGGTGCTCCTACCCACAGGGTGTTTCTCCTCTCTGCCGTCTTCGGTCATCTTCTTTACCTTTTCAGTGTTTGTATCTTTCTTTCTTTCTATCTACCTCTTTCCTTTCATATTTCCCTGGATTTTTTTTTGTACCACTTCTTGCACAATTACCTTTCAGATTCTTTCTACTTTGTGCCCTCCTCTACTTTAAGTCTGATTCTTTTTGTCTGTCCATACCCATTGTGACAGGTAGCACAGTCTACTGGATTGAGAAAAAGGCTGTGAACCAGGATCTTTTGAGTTCCAGTCCTGGCTCTTGCAGTGATGCGTAGTGAGACTTTGGGCAAGTCACTTACAATCTAATGAGCTATAGAGAAGCTAAGTTCCTTGGAGGAGGAAACATAGATTCTTAAAATACATATGCTTCCAAATAGGGTAGCTACATTTCTTACAATATTTTTCTATTAACAAATACAAATCAGGTAAGCAGAGAACACTTAGTTTGTGACTTACACTCCAAGAGTAAAGGATAGGGTAGTAGCAAAGGATCACACTTTGTGTCAGAGAATCAGATTTAGAATACATTTACTACATGCCATACACATTTTTCAAATAGCATGGCTTTTCTAAATATAAGATGTGGAGTTCTCAAATCCCTTATAAAAATTTATTTAAAGTGTTGTAGAAATTCATTTAAAACCATATGTCACAACATACTTAGGCATGAGGTGTTAGGTGGGAGATGGGAGGTTGTTGGTAGGATGGATGGGAGGTTGTTGGTAGTATGGAAGCAGAGCTAAAGTTGCTTAGTTTATCTGAACTGTGCACTTTCATGCCTCCCAATTATTTTTTTTTTTTAAAACTGCAGTGTTCCATTAATGAATTTTCTAAATGCATTAGTGGTGTGTCTGCTCAACCTTAACTCTGAATGAACTGTTGTTTGTTTATTGTTGTTTTTGTCTGGGATATTACCTATTTATCTACTACACAGAACTGTTGAGAATTATTTAGTTCATATTTCCACTGGGTTTTGAAAATGTAAGCCTTTCTAAAAGGACTAAGGTATTATTTCACTCCTGCTTGTTGCAACTCTCTTGTTACTCTTATTTCTATTTTTCTGCTTTGTCCTTCCTGTGTCTTTTTTTTTTTTTTAAACAAACAAGTATCCGTTGCCTAACATTATTTTAGTAAGGCCTGGTACGAGGCCTCTGATACAAGGCCTTATGTTTCAGGCCTTCTTCTTACTACAATTATCTCCTTCCAGTAGTAAATGTAGTGTTAGGAATACGATTCTGTGTTCCTCCACTACTGTCACTAGAGTCATCCTTCTCTATTGCTCGTCTTTTGTGCGCTTTTACCCTATACAGATGCTCCCCGACATATGCAAGTGTTCTGTTCCGGAACGCCTTGCATAAGTCGAATTTTGCGTAAGTCCGGATTTGCGTAAGTCGGGTTTGCATAACCCGGGGAGCATCTGTATTATACATATTTCATGGGGGAGACCACCATTTCTCAAAGTGGGGGTCCTGACCCAAAAGGGAGTTGCAGGGGGTCACAGGGTTATTTTAGGCGGTCACAGTATTGCCACCCTTACTTCTATGATGCCTTCAGATCTGGGCGACCAGAGAGCGATGGCTGCTGGCCAGGCACCCAGCTCTGCAGGCAGCGCCACGCAAGCAGCAGTACAGAAGTAAGGGTGGCAATACCAAACCAGGCCACCCTTACTTCTGCACTGCTGCCTTCACAGTTGGGCAGCCAGAGAATGGCGGCTGCTGACTGAGGGCCCAGCTCTGCAGGCGCAGAAGTTAAGGTGCTAGTACCATACCGTGCCATCCTTACTTCTGCGCTGTTGCTGGAGGCAGCTCTGCCTTCAGAGCTAGGCTCCTGGCCAGCAGCAGCGCAGAAAGTAAGGGTAGCAGTAATGCAACCCCCCCTTTACAATAACCTTGTGACTCCCCCTCAACTCCTTTTTGGGTCAGGACCCTACAATTACAACACTGAAACTTCCGATTTAAATAGCTGAAATCATGAAATTTAGGATTTTTAAAATCCTATGACTGTGAATTTGACCAAAATGGACCGTGAATTTGGTAGGTCCCTAACTATGTGTAGAGATATGTTTATGAAAGATTGTGATTTGGAGACACTCCCTCATAAGGGACAGTGTTGTGAATGTGGGAATTTGGAGATGTGCCCTGGAAACAGGGCTTGGGAACATAGCATGGCTGTGTGCAGCAGTTCAGCAGAGAGGCTTTCCAGTTTGTTTTATTAAAGTTTTATTCCTTTCCCATTCACTAATTTGTTATTTAACGAACCCCAAGATTGTTACACTATTGATGAAAGCAACACATTGTAGTGTGGTAGACTCAAGAGTTTGATTTCTCCCTATTTTCCATGAGTGGAAAAGACAAGTCTCACATACAGTAAAATATGTCAATGTTTTGTTTTTAAAAGTTCAGGGTAGTGTGGACCCATGCAGAGTTCCACTGAAATTAGGATTCTGCCCAGACACAGGGGCCCACACTACCATGGAAACAGACACAGACTGTAGGAGCAGGAGCAAGGGCAGTTGGTTGACACTACTGGCAGTGGGAGTGTTCCTGACCAGATAGTGATGCTGAGCAGACTGAAGAGACTGCTTCCTCTAAGAGCCTATATATTTACCCTGGAATCATGTGGGTGGGTCCTTGCCTGTGATTGGCTGGCATGGGGCCTATCACAAGACGTGCAGGTAATTGCTTCTGATGACTCATCACACTGTCTGGCTCAGGAATTTCCACTGTTGACAACATGCTACAAGGTTCGAAGTTCAAATCATGCGCTGTCAGCGGAACAACAGTGAATATGTTTTTCAGTCAGGTTTTGTACTGAGGAACTGCATGTCCTCTCCAATAAACATTTAGAAAGATGGTCATAATTTAGTTCAGTGAAACTTACTTTGAATAAAGATCAGCACATACCTGTAAAGGTATAAGTGTTGACACCCAAACTAACTTCAGCTTTCAAGAAACATTGGATTATTATTTTTCTAACTACATCGTCAATATAGATTTTCAAAATGGAAATAAAGTTTTGAACAGCAGATACTCCTAGAGAAAAGCAAGAACATGAAAGGAACTTGGAAAAGATTGTAGGCAATGTTGAAGCCGTGTTGGTCCCAGGATATTAGAGAAACAAGGTGGGTGAGGTAATATCTTTTACTGTACCAACTTCTGTTGGTGAAAGAGAAACTTTTGAGCTTACACAAAAGATATTACTTCACCCACCATGTCTCTCTTGGAAAATATTGGCTTTCTTTCTGAGCTGGGAAATTAAGATGAAAAGAGAGAATTTTTCCTGACAACAACCTTTTCTCTCTCACATTAAAAAATATCATATTTTATATTTAAGCAAAAATATTAATTGTATTAAATCTTGTGGTTATCCTCCATTGACGGATAGCATAGGTTCTCCTCCTTATACATAATTGGTTGGCACAAACGTGGTGGTGTCATGCTGTCTGGAGTGGCTCATGGCCATGAGTGCCTACCTCAGGGCAGACTGTCAAAAGCAGGTCAGACACCCAAACTGGTGGTATGTTCTATAATTAGATTTCACCAAGACAGTGCCAAATTGAACTCCTAAAGTAATACAATAGTCTTATAATGGAGTCACAGACAGTCCCCTTAGACACTGGGAAAGCTAGTCTATGCAGTAAATGGTCACTTGCACCAAAACCCACACAGGGCCGCCCAGAGGATTCAGGGGGCCTGGGACAAAGCAATTTCGGGGGCCCCTTCCATAAAAAAAAAAATTGCAATTCTCTAGTAACATGTATTTGGAAATGTTAAAAATAACCAGTGAAATACATTCAAAAAATAATTTGTAATAATTTGAAAATACACAAAATACATTATTTAAAAACATTAAATGCTTTAATAGTATGGATACATTTGCAATTACATAATGGGCTGTCGCTGGGTGATGGTTGGTGCCAATGGGCTGTCGTTGCCTGGGGGTGGCGCTGCTGTTGCCCAGGGCTGGGTGGGGAGTTGGGCTCTGGGTCGGGAGGTGCCCGGCTCACAGGGGCTGGGCTCAGAGCTGGGGGTCAGGGCTGTGGGGG
>NW_020664417.1:94843691-94883430 GCF_002925995.2 Terrapene triunguis | reverse complement strand
GGGGGGGGGGGGGGGGGGGGGGGGGGGGGGGGGGGGGGTCAGAGGGCTGTCTGGCTCAGTGGGGCTTATCATGCTGCTTACTCCCCCCTCCCCCCTCCCCCCCCGGAGCCTCAGCGCGCCACGTCCAGAAGCGGCCCTGCACAGCGCTGCAGCGGCGTGGCTCCACGGGACCTGAGCTCCCGCCACTTGGCCCGGAGCTCGGAGCCCTGCCCCCTCACCACGCGGCTCTGAGCAGGAGGAGCTCAGGCCACGTGACCGCAGCGCTGTCCAGGGCCGCTCCCAGATGCGGCGCGCTGAGGCACCGGGGGATGGGGGAAGGCGGAGGCGGGGGGGAGCCTCTGACATTCTTGTGGGGGCCCCTGCGGGGCCCGGGGCCTGGGGCAAATTGCCCCACTTGCCCCCCCCTCTGGGCAGCCCTGAACCCACAGAATATTCAGGTTGCACCCAGTGCCAACAGACCAGTTACTCACCCAGTATTTGCTTCCTAAATTTCACACCAAAGACAATGTCGGAAGTCAATTCTATAGCAAATTAACTAAAGATTTATTAACCAGGAAAAATAAATGAGAGTTATTGAGAGGTTAATACAGGTAAAATATATGTACAGGTGAGTCACAGTCTATAATTCCAAATGGTAGCAGAGATGAAGTAATCTGCCCGTTTCTCAAAAGTCTCTCAGGGCAACCCAGAATAATTTTGGGGATCTCTGTTCTTGTTTGGTTATTCTGCCCCGTTAGAATCCAAACAGTCCAGAGATGAAGGATTTTTCCTTGTGTCCATACTTATAGCTTCTTGTCACAGAAAAGCAAGTCACTACCCACCTGGGCTCTTTCTCTGATGATGCGGAGAGAGAGGAAAGCATTTAGAGTCTTTGATCGTCATACATGACCACTTTTTTGAAATATGCAGGGATTAGCACCTTCCTGCTATAGTCCTTCATTTGCATTACACATTTGTTCTGTTTGATGGGTTACTTAGTTACAGAGTGTTACAGAGTGTCACAGGGCACTAGTTCAGGTGGTTCCGCAGTCATAAACACACACCAGGCTGTTTATCATTCACCAAGGTGTGCATTTATTTCCCTCTTACATCACCAGAACATGTAACATGGGCTTAGAGTAAGCACAGACTGCCCTGTAGCCCTCATTCTTCAGCCCAGGCTCACCCTCTGAGCTTCCTTCTGAGTTCCTCTTGAGCTCCTTCCTCAACTGCCTTTGCTTCATGTTTCCTCTCCTTATATTCTCCCCAATTACCTTGTTACCCCAGTGATTATCATCCGTGTGGTCACAATCCCCCACCAGAACGTCTGTAATTGTTAAGGATACAATTCAGTCATGGAGGTCACGGAAGTAATGGATTCTGTGACTTTACTGGAGCTCCATGACTTCGGCTTCAGCTGTCAGAAGCTGGGGCTGGAGTCAGGGTTGTGGGCCCCTCACCCTTGGTTTCAGCCGGGGCTGGGGATGTGTATCCCTCCATCCCTGTGGCTGTGGCCAGTGCTGGAGACAGGGCTGTGTGCCCCCCTGGTCCCCTGCGGTCAGAGCCTGGGCTGTGCACCCCCCCCACACACACATTGCCGCTTTGGTCCGTGCCAGAGCCGGGTCTGTGCATCTCCTCTCCCACGGCTTCGGCTGTGGCCGGAGCTGGAGTTGCTGCTCTGTGCCCCAGCCCCATGGCTTCAGCCAGGATTGAAGTTGGGACTGTGCTTCCCCTGCCCCGCCCTGCTCCTCCCCACCATGGCGGCAGGGCTGGGGTTGTCAGTCCACACCATGGGGCTTCAACTGTCATTCCTTCCCGCCCCCAACACACCCTCTCTTCCCTCATTATTTTTAGTAAAAGTCACAGACAGGTCATGGCTCCCATGAATTTTTTTTGTGTATATTGCCCGCGACCTGTCCATGACTTTTACTAAAAATAACCATGACAAAATCTTGACCTTAGTAATTCCCCCAGGCTTCAGCACTTTCAGTTATCAGGGATATATAGAATGCAAGTGTTCACTGTTACATTATAACATGGGGCATAGTTGAGTGAGAAAAATACATGCGTCATCCATCTGGTTTCCAACTATGCATTTGTAAATGTTCAGTGAGGCCTGGGGCCTTGGCATAAGCTGGCTCCTGGTCTGCCAGTGTCCCACCTGGCCTAAATGCATTGGAATACTTCAGGGCTGTGAGGTTCTTGTGTTTAAATACAATATGTGAAGTAATGTTTTTGCTTGTTTGGGTAGAAGAGATAACAGAATATGTGAACAGACTATGATCAACAGACTATTTCTTGTTTGACTGTTTTTTCGGCTTGGAAAGAATTCCCTATGAGTTGCAAGGAAAATCTTTAATCCTTAGGGATTATGCTCAGGCGTGTAATCCCTATTCACTCTTTTTTTCATTTTAAATTGTTCAGGTGGCATTAGTTAATGAAATAGAATGAATAATTATTTAACTTGACATTTTTGTTTTTTTTGCTTAACTGTGTTAACTTTGCAATCAGGGTGGATTGATTTAAAGCAAGGCAATTAAAGTCATGATTTAAATCACAAATTGGAAAGCCTTGATTTTAATCAATTTTTCCATGTGTACTTTAGTTATTTTCTAAATAACGGTGTTTTCTCATTGGTTGATATAACCATTAAAACATGTTGATTCACAACTAAATGGAGTCTTTGTACTAGATTTGGTACATCTTTTTGCTACCTAGAACAGTACGCTATAACCATCTACATTTATTTAAGCAATTATATTGCTTAATATTTTAAGATTTTTATTTATAGTACATTTTAGTATATTAGAAAATAGTGAATTATATACTGCTTATTTACTAGATAATTAATTTTAGCTCATGATTTGTGTTACGCAGCATTAGGATAGTGATTGGAATTTAATTAAACACACAAAACAGCTTATAAAATTTATTTTTATTAAAACAACCTTAATTGTTTTTGATATATAAACTTCTCTTATCAAAACACGTTTCACATTTACAACTAAATGATTTATTAAAGGAACAGAAGGATTAACTGTAGACAGTGAATTAAACTGACTATTTCAGTTTAACCTGGAGAAATTTTCAAATATGCCTGGATGAAAATGACTGGAGCTTAAGTTTCTACTCACGTATGTCTCTTGAAAATGAGACAACAGTCTCGTAAGTTATTTAAGCTGTCCTTTAAACTGTTAAAACTAGTAGATCTCATTCCTTCCCGTCTCATTTTTATTCCTAGACTGGAAGAGAGACAAGTTTTCCTGCTTTTTCAACTCCCAATCGATTTCTCAGCTTTAAATGAATTAATCCAAATGAAGACAATATTATTTCTGTGTGTGAAGAAGAGGCTACTGCTGTCAAAAGTTGGTTTAGCACTTCAACAGACTTTTGTTCCAGGTGCTTAGCTAGTGATTTCCAGTGGTGTGTTCAGTGATGTGACTTTCTTTAAAACGTCTTCAGCAAACGTGTACAGCTTGAGTAGTTCACCTCAAGCCCTGAAATTTATGATGGTTGGCATGACCATGGTGATTATTAGATGCCCATGTCAATCAGCATCATGTTCTTCAGCAGTTAGGCATCTACCCTTTTTTTGGAGGAGAATATTGGCAAAAATGAGAGAAAAGAGGGCCGTTTTTGCATGTGCAAATTATAAGGAGCATGGCTTAGTTAGGTTCTGCAGTATTACACTCTGCTTTCGTATTGGCTTATGCTATATTTTAGGTAGTGTATGGACAAGATAAAAATCTCTTTGTCTCTTGTGAAATGCCTTTGGTCTGCATTTACCTACCTATGGTTCCGAGTGGTAGTTAATGGGCACTGCAACTTTTCTGAATGACACAGGGCAAGTCCTTCCTATTTCATGTCCTTCCTATTACAAGTCCTTCCATCAGATGTTGCCTGGTGGTGGGCAATATTTTCAGTACCAAGTGTGTGCTATGGATTGCACACTTCAGGGTATGTGCCTGAATGCCTCTGCTTTTGTAAATTATAATGTGCCTTTCATATTACTCAAATACATTCATCTGTGGTTTAGTGTAGGCAGTAATTAGTTTGGATTTAGAAAACCATTTTAAATGTCTGGGTTAATTAAATATAGAAGGCTTTATTCTGATCTCAGCTATACAAGACATTGCAAAACATTATTATTGCTACTTTTATTATTATTTATTATTGTTATATGGCAGTGCTCATGCAATGCTAGGCACTTTTCAGGAATTTAAAACGGGATGGATCCGAACCCAGTAAGCACCCTGTCCAAAGACTGGTAGGTAGACAGAGGTTAGAGGAAGAGGAACAACGAATGGTTAGCTTTTATGCAAGTCAACATAGTAATGCTAACGCCAAACCTTCAAAAATTCTGAGTTAGTCTCTGCTCACCAAATCATGAGATTTTAAAAAAATAATACATTTTGTTTCTTTTTATAAGTGTTCTGGGTTTTGAGCCTTTATGGTTCACATTTTCAAGCTGTTCTCTGCAGTGGTGGAGGCTGTAAACTTCCTTTTTGTTTTGTAAATAAATGCTGAGATATTCACGTAATTACATTTTTCCAAGAGCGGAGGCTTTGAGAAAAACGTCAAATTTTGCCGGACTAATGTTAAAATTGCAAGAGTTGGCAGCACTGCAACTAGATCAAATGTAGGCAGCATGACAAAAGTGGGTGTTGAAGAAGGAGTTCAGAGAGAATGTAGCGGGAAAGGGACCTTGTGAATGAATTCAAACATAGTGTGAAATTTGCTGTGGGTCTTGTGTACATATGGGAGGTGGTAGGTAAGTGATGCAGGAATATTTGTTGTATATCTTGCGTGCACAGAATATGTAAGTACTCCTCTTTATGTAATATCTAAAAAATATACAGACTGAATAATTTACATAGGTTTATGTAATTTTGTCTCTTCTAGGGAGCATGACTTCTGCAACTTCACCTATCATTTTAAAATGGGACCCCAAAAGCTTAGAAATCAGGACTCTTACAGTAGAGAGGCTCTTGGAACCACTTGTTACACAGGTAAGTTGATTGTTTTTTACACTAGTTAGCTGTTGTCTTGAGTGTGATGCTGTATCTCAATGTATTGTTATTCTTAAATACTTATATTACAGTAGTGCTTAAGGGCTTCCAGGCAGTCTCCATGCGCTAGGCAGTGTGTAAACACATATTCAGGAGTTCTTGCTTTAGAGACTTTGCAGTCTAAGAGAAATATCATAAAAAGAGTAGTGGGAGAGGAATAACATCAGACAAATACAATGTATATATAGCTATAATAGATAACGACAATCAGCAATTATTCTTCTAACAATTATATATAAAGTAAATGCCAACTATCCCCTTTTGTCCCTCACATTATTATTAATTAGCAGTTTTCTTACAGACATTATGGCAGAGGTGGGCCTTGAGGAGTGGCCTGAAGGACAAGGGGTAGGCTTTCTTTTGAGTTTAATGCTGGCTTCTACAGTGAAAGTAAAACTGATATTAAACAAAAGTTCTATTTTTAAATGATATTTTTATGTGTGGCTCCCATACTGCTCATGTTGAATGATGTCACTTTCCAGCAAAATTGCTGCCACCATTAATATGTTTGTTTTGCCTTTTATATGTTGGAAAAAAAGGTATTTTATATTTTTCTTCAAATTACATTTGACAAGCCAGTATAAGGTAAATCTTGGCTACATGACTTTTGAGATTGCTGAAGTGATCAAATGGGTTGTGACACTCTGTACCTCGGGGGAACACCCTGCAACTCCATGTTCCCGCCATTTTCATCCTTATAATACGATTGTGTGGTATCCAATGCAAAGTTTGTCATGTCAGGTGTCTTCAGAAGGCTCATGATGCACTGAGCATTGTTGTTATAATAATGTTATAGGTTGTAATTTCATGTATATAGTTATGAGGCAGAAAATGTGTCTTCATGGCTTAAAACAAGCCCAGGAAAAACTCTCCAGGAGCAGAGGGGCAGTTCACACCTCATCAGGGCATGTATGGGACAAACCCAGCCCAGCCTCACAGGAACAAAGGACACTGGCCTAGGCAGCAACAAAGGATCTGTTGGACTTCCTTTGGTCAGTTTGGGACTAGGATGAGGTAATGCTCACCTGACTCTGAAGTGGCGGGGGGGCAAAGCCAAGAGGGAAGAAAGAACATGATAAAAGGGAGAGAAATTTGCCATGCTCTCTCTCTTCCACCTCCATCTACAGACACCACCACCAAGCGACTGAAGTGCTGATCAAAGGGGAGAGCCTGGCTGAAGAGCAACCAGCCAGTCTGTGGTGAGAAACATCTAAGTTTGTAAGGGCACCGAAAGTGTTAAGATCAGCTTAGAATGCGTTTAGCTTTTATTTCATTTGACCAAATCTTACTTGTTGTGCTTTTACTTATAACTACTTAAAAACTATCTCCTGTAGTTAATAAATTTGTTTGTTTATTCTACCTGAAGCAGTGCTTTTGGTTTGAAGCGTGTCAGAGACTTCCCTTGGGATAACAAGCCTGGTACATATCAATGTCTTTGTTAAACTGATGAAGTCATATAAGCTTGCAGCGTCCAGCGGGTATAACTGGACACTGAAAGATGGAGGTTCCTAGGGTTGTGTCTGGGACCGGAGATATTGGCTAGCATCATTCGGTTGCACAATCCAAGCAGCAGCTGGCCAAAGGTGCTCACTCACATAACTGGGAGCAGCTTACATGCTTGAGGCTGTGCGGGAACAACCCGGGAGTGGGGGTTCTCACAGCAGAGAGGGTAAGGCTGGCTCCCAGAGTCAAGGATTGGGGTGATCTAGCAGATCACTGGGCCAGAGAACACCAGGGGAACGTCACATGGGTGTGGCTTTCATTTAACATGTTAATGAACTCTCCTGACAAACCTAGACAGATACATCTGCTGCTAATGTGGAGAGCTCTTTTAAAATCTGCAAGATCCTAACATGCTGAGTTGGGGTGAGGAATTAGGTTATGGGTTGTCTTTCGCTCTGGTCCTGCTGATAGAAGGGGAAGTCAGGCAAAGTTATAGCAGGATGACTCTGTTAAGCAGTAATAGGTCAGGAGAGGGCAGCCTTTACTAAAGGGTGAAAATTCTGCCAGGAGGGGAAAGTTCCAGGGTCTCTGAGAGGATGGTTGAAGACTTCAGATGAAAGCAGTAAAGCTCCTGTTAGGTTGGGACTAGTGATTTAAACTCAGGTTTCTGGATTTGCCTTGGTGATGGTTGGTGTTGCTGGGTGTAAGATCAGCAAGACTCATGTACATAATGTAAATAATTATACCTGACTTTGTGACATCATTTTATCCAACAATAGAAACTAACATGTGCCCTGAAGTCCACCACCATTTGGATGAGTGCAGCAACATGTTGATTTTTTTCATAGTTTGGCACCAAGATGAGAGTGGGAGGCCAGCAGATGGAGGGACGTGATCGTTCCCCTTTATTCGACATTGGTGAGGCCTCATCTGGAGTACTGTGTCCAGTTTTGGGGCCCACACTACAAGAAGGATGTGGAAAAATTGGAAAGAGTCCAGCAGAGGGCAACAAAAATGATTAGGGGGCTGGAGCACATGACTTATGAGGAGAGGCTGAGAGAACTGGGATTGTTGAGTCTGCAGAAGAGAAGAATGAGGGGAGATTTGATAGCTGTTTTCAACTACCTGAAAGGGAGTTCCAAAGAGGATGGATCTGAACTGTTCTCAGTGGTAGCAGATGACAGAACAAGGAGTAATGGTCTCAAGTTGCAGTGGGGGAAGTTTAGGTTGGATATTAGGAAAAACTTGGTCACTAGGAGGGTGGTGAAGCACTGGAATGGGTTACCTAGGGAGGTGGTGGAATCTCCTTCCTTCAAGGTTTTTAAGGTCAGGCTTGACAAAGCCCTGGCTGGGATGATTTAGTTGGGGATTGGTCCTGCTTTGGGCCGGGGGCTGGACTAGATGACCTCCTGAGGTCCTTGCAACCCTGATATTCTATGATTCTGTGAATGCACAGTCTAGCTTCAGGAGGGGGAAATTGAACCAGTTTGTACATTTCAGAGTTTGTGATGGTCCCTAAGCAACTTCTTGATTTCATAGATTTTTGAGGCCATAAGGGACCTTTAGATTTCCTAGTCTGACCTCCTGTATAACACAGGATTTCAAACAGCCACCCTGTTTCGAGTCCAATAACTTGTGTTTGACTAAAGCATATCTTCCAGAAAGGAATCCACTCTTGATCTGAAGACTTCAAGAGGTGGGAAATTCACTGCTTCCCTTGGTAATTTGTTCCAGTGGTTAATCATTCTCACTGTTCTTTTTTAAAGTGCCTTCTTTATCATTTGAATTTGTCAGCCATTGGTTCTTATTATGCCTTTCTCAGGTAGATAAAAGATCCTGTTAATCCTGGTATTTTCTCCCTGTAAAGGTACTTGTATACTGTAATAAAGCCACTGCTCAATCTTCTTTTTGATAAACCAGATACATTGAGCTTCTTAAGTCTCTTGCTGTAGGAATATTTCTTCAGCTTTCAAATAATTTTTGTTGGACTTTTCTGCTTTGCTTATGACTGGCCCTGCTAGTTTGAAATGTTCTGAGCATAGTACATTTATTTTTAACAGAAACATATTACACAAAAATGATTGCTTTTGAATTTGTTTGACAGTGATGTTCCATCTCCTTTCCATATATGGAAGTCTTCCTGTGGAATTCTGTTGCTGTGACATCTCATGGTCAATGTAGTCAGCCCTTTGCTCCCACTAAAATGGAATTGTAGGAGACACATTGAAAATTATATAGGGCCTTTTCAAAAAGAGTGTAAGCTAAAATATTCAAGTTCTTCTCAATGTGATTGCCTTTGTCTATTCCACTGTAGGTGTGTGCGTGCCTCGTGCATGGTTGTCAGAGGATTTTTCCCTCAGCAGTACCCGTTGGGGCAGCACAAGTGCCCTCTGGTACCTCATGCCACTGTACACCAGTATAAAGGCCCAATCAGCTCCCAACTCCCCTCAGTGCCTTCCTGCCACCAGTGACAGTTGTTGGAGCTGTTATCTTTGCATTTGCAAGTCTTCCCTCCCTTCTTGTATATATAGTACCTGTCATGTTAGTTTAGCATAGAGTAGTGTATTTTGTACGTAGCTAGAGATTAGAGTAAGTTTAGTTTAGTTTAGTTCTTAGAGACGTGCAATCTCTGGGGCCCGTTTGGGTACTGATCCAGTGCTGAAAGGCAAATGTTGTGTTCTCCTTGCTTCAAGGCCTGCTGCTCATGTGGCAAACCTATGTCAGTGAGCAACCTTTACCCCAGCTGCCTTAAATATTTGGGGGAGCACATGTAGATGACAAATATCACATTTGTAGAGGGGTTCAAACCTTGTTCCAAAACGAACAGGGCTGCCAGGCTCCAGTACTTAGTCATGGAGTCTGCATTTCACCCTCCATTGGAACATTCCCACTTGGAGCAGATACTGAGCATGTCCAAGTCTTTCAGCCTTAACATTTTTTCCCCTTGTTTTTGTGGTTTTATGTTACAGATGATCTATATGTAATATACCTAACTCACACACAAGTGGTTTTGTGTACTAATAGGAAGAGATTCAGGCAAAATAGCCTTTACTGGTAATACCCAAATAACTAAAACAAAACTCATCACCGCTGGCAATAAGCATTTCTTTCTTAAACAACGTATTATACATTCAGTTACACAGAATTTACAATGCAATTGTTAATAGTGGCATCTGGTGACTTCCAGTGGTTATAGAACCAGGGGGAGATTATTCAGAAATGAAAATTGTTGAATAGGTTACAAAAATTTTGGACGCAGAAGCAATGCAAAAATATATTTAAACTTCTTTGTTCTTCTTCTTTATACCTTCAACTAACAAATATTTGCCAATTTTTCTAAATATAGGTGCCTAAATCTGTATTTAAATACCTAAATATTGACCTGACTCTTAAAAGGTGCTGAGCATCTATCGCTTCCATTGAAGTCAATGGGTGCTACAGGTACTCAGTGCCTCTAAAATCAAACCATTTTTCAATTAGTCACCAAAATTTGAATATTTTAGCTTATATTCTTAATGCTCGTGATGCAAAAGATTTCAGGGACATTTTGCAAAAGTAGAAACAATAATATCCAGCTCTTTGGAACCTAAAGGTTTAGGCCTAATTTTCAAATATGGGTGCCTAAATTTAGATTCTTAAGTTCATATTTAGGCATATAAATAAGTGATCTGAATTGCAAAAGCACTGAGCACCCAACTAATGTCATTTAAGTCTTGAAGAATATATATTAAAAAGAAGTTGAATTGAAAAATGGGTTTAAAAAGAAAAAAAATGTCCAAGAAAAAGTGATCCAATGAGCCAAAAATGTTACATTAAAACTGAATTTTAGACAAGCTAATTAAAGTTCCAAATGAGAAACTATGGAAAACCTATTAAGCTGATTAAAAAAATCAATTAACCGATCATGAGCATTCATAAGAAATAATAGAATTACTTTTATATGAGGAAACCCTGGACTAGCAGACTAATTAGAACTTCCATAGCTGTCAGAGATCTAAGAACATTAAAACTTGCTAAAGCACCCATATTCCCATTGCTTGTCATCATATTGAAAGGACAATAGATATGCTATGCCACATGCTATTTGACTTTCTTATTACTGCTGTTATTAAGTGGGCTTTTTAGGAAGAAATTTAATTGAGACGAATTTAGCAGAATTTCTATTTCTTACAGAAAAATACTGAATAGATTTATCTAATGATTACAGTTGTCATGTTTGTCTTTCCTCTGTTTCACTCATTCTACAACTAACAATAAAAAGTAATTACTGTATTTGTGGCCTTCTTTGTTTTATGAAGGTTTATTACAATTTACCTTCATTATAAAATTTTGTATTTATGAATACTACATCACACATAAATGTAACTCAAGTATCAAAGGGGTAG
Source organism: Terrapene triunguis (assembly GCF_002925995.2). NCBI lineage: Eukaryota > Metazoa > Chordata > Testudines > Emydidae > Terrapene > Terrapene triunguis. The sequence continues at coordinate 94,872,554 of NW_020664417.1, read as the reverse complement.
CCATGTTAGTCTGGATCTGTAAAAGCAGCAAAGAGTCCTGTGGCACTTTATAGACCAGGGGTTGGCAATGTTTGGCACGTGGCTCGCCAGGGTTCTTACCCTGGTGAGCCGCGTGCCAAACGTTGCCGACCCCTGTTATAGACGTATAGGAGCATGGGCTTTCGTGGGTGAATACCCACTTCTTCGGATGCATAACCCTTTGCTGCTTTTATACATGTAACTGGACATAGTTCCTCAAGGAACAATATGCACCTTAGTACATAGTGACCAAAGTGACTGATAGGTTTATTTCCATAGGCTGAGTTTTAACAAAAAGCTATCTAAAATCATTGAGGTTAGTAAGGGCTGAATCCTGTGCTCAGATACTTGTGTACAGCTTCCACTGGCTTCTGTGGAAACTGCACCCGAATAGCTGGGGGTTGACTTTGGTTCATAAAGATTACGGATAGTTCTGGATAATATTTTAATATAAATGGTGTTTAGTAGTTTGAAAAGTTATCCACATTTAAACTCTGTATTGCCTTTGTCGTCCCCCCCTGCACCATATGCTCTCTCCACTTCCTTCACTGTTGCTCATGACACTGGTAGACCTAACTTCAACTGTTTCAAAACCTGTAACTGTGATGGAAAGGTGATTAGATCCTCCAAATGCAGGGGTTTTTTCATAGAATCATAGAAGATTCGGGTTGGAAGAGACCTCAGGAGGTCATCTAGTCCAACCCCCTGCTCAAAGCGGGACCAACCCCAACTATGGCACATTCATAAGAGGATTCTGTAATGTAAGGAAGCCAGATTAATTGCTTTATTGATTATGAATAGTTTAGACTCTAGAAAAAACTAGAAGAATTAGTTTGCCTTTGTGTTCCAGTCATGTCACCCAAATGGTGGGCCACTAGTTCCTCTTACTAATAAAATTTGCACAAAGGACAATGGTTGGCAAAAACATCGATTATAAATCTGAGCAGATTAAATTATTACAGAGCATTCACTTTCAGTCATAAAGGGAAAATATAGGACTGTGACTATTACTGCCGTTTTTGTTATGGTAGCACCGAGGGTCTTCAAACAGGGATTAAGGCCCTATTGTGCTAGTCAATATACAAACCCCCTTCTACACACTTCACTCCCAAAAACCCCAAAGGTTTATATATGTTAATTGTTTACATACTATAGTACTAAGGATTTAATTCAAACTACTTTCCCCCTTTCTTACTTGTGCCATTGTGTTCCTTCTGGCAGGATATGGTAGTACAGTTTACATAGATTTTTAGCTCCTGGGCAGCATGGCATTAAACATGTTGTTAAAGTGTAGTCCTCAGTTGTTTTTGTTTTGTATGATCATTTTTAACATGGCAATAACTTTATTCTGGCACTTCTAGAAATCTTGACAGATGATATTGCCTAAGAAGTACAGTAAGTACTAAAGCACTTAAAGGAACTGATCATGTAAACAAGATATTTTGTGCTTCTTATGTTTTCAAAAAATGCAACTTCTGTAAGAAGAATTTAAAATTAATTCTGCTAGATGGAGTTTTTTTTAGTATACAGCTATACTGTAGGTTTTTTTGTTTTATGTTCAAAGCAAGGCAATTTTGTATTGCAATTATAACACATTCTACTACCTTCAAGAACTGGGGACATTTAGCACCACATTAGCTCAGAGAAACATAAAGATAATGTATGGCAAATGCAGAGATATCAATTATTCAGAGTGAAAGTTTTTCTGTAGTGTCAATTAGTAAAATTAAGAAATCTATATAATATACATACGATTTGATGTAATTCCAAATTGCTTTAATGTAAGTGAACAATAGCATCATACTAACATTACTACAGTTATGTCTGGGGTGGCACTTCAATTCTAAGCTTTTATTTTTAATGGTTTATAATCAAGCCCAACAAGAGAGAGATTAAAACCCAGAGAAGAATCTAAAGTAAAATGTTTAGGGATACTTTAAAAAAAAATGTATTTAGCAATTTCTAAATGATCAAAGCATGGCAAATAGTGGTTTTTCAGCCATTACCATAGTTCAGATTCTATTTGCTCTTGGATAACCCTAGAACTCATTGCATTTAAACTCTAAATCTGGCACATATCTAGTACACCACGAGGAATGTACGATTTACTGAGTTGGGGCAGGTGGGAAGTGCTTTGGAAATAGTTATAGACATGGTTTATCAGACTTGCACAGTGCATTATTTTCACCATCAATTTTAAATGTATATTGGCACAGGTATGCAAGTAGGCATGCATACTCTGGACACCCACGAGAGCTCAAGTTCCTCCCCCTTCCTGGCACACATACACAGCTTGGCAAACTGTCTTTCCTCTGTATATTCTTCTGAATCCCCAAACATGTCAGTAGCTATCTAAAGGGCTAGTGCACTGTGCCTATGAGAGAGCAGGAAATTGGTGGCACCATCATCACAGCTGGATAGTGGAGTTAATGATCTGCTTTTCATTTCTTATTTTATTTATATTAATAAATAATTGATTATATATTTGAATGTTAACAACGTGCTTTGTACAGTTTAGTACAAGCAGGAGATCCACACCCACACCCAGAGCCGGCTCCAGGGTTTGGGCGCCCCAAACACAAAAAAAAAAAAAAAAAGCCGCGATCGTGATCTGCGGAGGCAATTCGGCGGAAGGTCCTTCGCTCCGAGCAGGAGTGAGGGACCGTCCGCCGAATTGCCGCCGAATAGCTGGACCTGCTGCCCCTCTCCGGAGTGGCCGCCCCAAGCACCTGCTTGCCAAGCTGGTGCCTGGAGCCGGCCCTGCCCACACCCAAGAAGTTTATACTCTACTTTAAAATATAAAACAATACATTTAGTGATCCAGGAGATTAGGGAGGTGGAAGTATCAAAGGACAACAATTACTTGGACTTTTGTTTTAGCTATTATGAATATGAACCAACACAGTCCTGTTTTCTGTACCCTCACAGTGCATGACTGAAATAATAGAGAAGTATGAACGGTGCCTATTCAGCTCAATGGATGTTAACTTGGAAGCCTGTCTGTCATGTTCTCTGCATTTCTTCCCCTAAGTGGCTGTATGTCTAGAACTTGAATACAGCTTCAACCGTCCATCTCGTCCATAAACCCTGCCTGAATTCATGTTTTAAAGCACTGGCAGCAAGTAGTAATCCACTGAATGATTTATCCAGGACTGGCTAGTGGCATGGAAAGCAAAGGGTGGTGGGAATAATAAGAGATGAGAACGGAGATGTAGGCAGGAGTTGAACTGTGCAGCACTTTGTGAGTGCTGACAAGTAGTTTGTTTGACATGAAAGGTGAGGGTGAGTTAGTGGGGTAATTTTGAAAAGGAGATGGTGTTTCTCACAGTGCAGGAAAGCTAAGGAGTTCCAACTACCTTGCAGGCTATCTTGGGCTCGGAGTACTCTAGGGCATACAATTCCAGAACATGCCGAATTTGAACAGAATTCAAACCAATAACCAGCGCCCACATTCCCAATTAGTGTCAAATGCAACAGTGCTTTTCTTTCCGACACCCCCAGCCTGTCCCAGTCTTATTTCATCCACTGTCAGCCTGCTTCTCTCCCAGTCTTCTCCCCTCACCTCAGGCATGTCCAAATTAGTTCTCCCCACTGCCCCCACTCCCTTTTCCTGTCTCACTCTCCCATCATGCTCAGCTCTTATCACGCTCCAGCCTCTCCTCTTGTCAGTATAACTCCTCCCTTACAGCCTGTCTCTGTCCCACCATCAAGCTCCTCTGAATTCCTGTCTGGCTACTATCTTCTCATTCATGCTGCCTGGGCAGCGCCAGCAGGGCAGCATGGAGAACACAGGAGAGAGAGTCCCCGTGCTCTCAGTTCTGGTGCCTGAAGCCACAACGGACCCCAGCAGCTAGGAGAAGGAATTGCAGGCAACTTTCTGATCAGCCCCTGCAGCCCTGGGATGATGTATGAGCAGTCTGGTCAGCATCCAGTTGCTATGTGAGGGTGGAGTGTGCGCAGTGCAGAGAAAATCTTCAAAATAGTTAGCTGCCAAACGCTAACAAGCCTCCACTGAGCACGGGGACATGGAGGGTATGTTTGCACTGCAGCTGGGACCAAGTCTCTCAGCCGGAGCAGAGAGACCCACTCTAGCAGGGCTCACAGTGGTGCAGTAAAAGTAGTAGCATGGATGTTGTGGCTCAGACAGCAACTCAGCCCATCCGACCCCGAGTCTGAGCTTGGCTGGCTAGCTCAAGTGTTTGCCAAAGCTGCAATGTTCATGCTGCTATTTTTAGCACACTAGGTTGAGCCCCCTTAGCAGGAGTCTGTCTGCTGTGGCTCAGGGGCTCATTCTCAGCTGTAGTGTAGACATACCCTGAGAGACTTGTAATTTGGCAAATTTTCACTGAGCTAGCAAAAGGCATTTTCCTAACACTAGGGTGACTCTCCTGCTAAATTTCAATTGACTTCTCCAAAACACGTAGGTCCTAGAGCTTCCCAACTAAAGAGTGGTGAGAAATTTTTAGCACAGGCAAACCGTATTTTCACCAATTTTGTTTTTTGGAAATGGCTAACTGCTTTTGCTGAACTTTTCAACAAAAACAACAAAAAATCAGTGTGAGGCAGATACCCAGCATAAAAATTTTAGCCTGAACAGTTATTTTGGCAAAGTAAGAACTAACTGAAAACAAGGTTTATAATGGAAAGTGTTAGACAGCCTTTTAACCATAGGTGTCACTACTAGTAACTACTATAATTACAGTAAACTAGTGTAACATTATGGTTGAAATTTCAAGTGCACAAAAGGGAGAACATTAAGAACATAAGAACGGCCATACTGGGTCAGACCAAAGGTCCATCTAGCCCAGTATCCTGTCTTCTGACAATGGCAAATGCCCGGTGCCCCAGAGGGAATGAACAGAACAGATAATCATCAAGTGATCCAGTCCCTGTCGCTCATTCCCAGCCTCTGGCAAATAGAGGCTAGGGACACCATCCCTGCCCAACCAAGTTAAAATCCTCCACAAGGAATATGTAAATTAATATTTTAAAATATATGCCATGTACATTATTCCAGACTGCTACATATGTTCAAGAGACTGAACTCCATTTTCAGGGAAAACATATATTTTTCTTGGCTCTTAAATTAATTAATATTCTGAATTCTTATTTTGTTTATTAAATAGATAATACCAGTTAATTGAGGGAAGTTGCTTTTAGAGTAATATTTACAAAATTAATAAAATAAGAAAGCTCTACAATGTTTAGTGAAAAGTATTAGTATGTTTTGGTGCATAATGTATTTTCTCAGCTTGTCTAAAAAGCAATTCCATGAACTCTGTCAAAATGTCTTGTGAAATTAAATGTCATATTCAAAATTAGGTTTATAATTCATTGTTGTGTACCAAAAATGATTTACTAGTGTTTCACGTACTATGTGGTAGTGTTGATCTGAACAAGATGGAAAGTGATCAGCATGCTAACCCCTAAACTCAACTTTTATCTCAAATATATAAATGGAAATAAGGAAGGTGTTATCAGATAACATTAATTGAATTAAAGGATGGGAGTGTAATTAATGACAATCAACATGGTTTAATGGAAAATTGGTCTTGTCACAGAAACTTAATAACATTTTTTTTATTAGATTACAATTTTGCTTGATAAGGGAAACACTGTTGACATAATAGATTTCTGTAAGCCATTTGATTGAGTGCCACATGACATTCCAACTGATTTTGTATAGTGCTTTTTAAAAAGTGTAGCACATATTAAATGGATTAAAAATTGGCTAATACATAGATTTCAAAAAGTACTGGGGAACCATCATCCAATGGGGGTTTTTCAAATGGAGTCTTGTAGAGATCTGTTCTTGGCCCAATGCTATTCAATATTTTTATCAATGATCTGGAAGAAAATAAAAAAAATAATAATTACTGGCACAGTTTAAAGATTGACATCAAAGAATGGTGGAGTGATAAATAATGTCAGCTTAATTCTATAGAGCAATCTTGACTGCTTAGTAAACTTGGCTAACTTGAACAATGCAATTTTAATATAACCAAATGCAAGGTCAAACATTTAAAAAGAAGGAATGTAGGTCACAATTACTGGAATAGGGTCTGTATTCTGGAAGGCAGTGACTCTGAAAGGAACTTAAGGGTCATGGTGGATAACATCTGAACAATGAGCTCAAAATGCAATTCAATGGCTAAGAGCTAATATGATCCTTGAAAGTAAATATGATCCTTGAAGGTAAATATGATCCTTGGTCCTGCTAGTGAAGGCAGGGGGCTGGACTTGATGACCTTTCAGGGTCCCTTCCAGTTCTATGAGATAGGTATATCTCCATATATTTTATTTTAGAAGTGGGAGAATATCAAACACAAGTAGTATTATCACTGTAATACAGCATTAGTGAAACCATTCCTGGAATACTTTCCAGTTCTGGTATCCACACTGTAAAAATTATGTTGACAAATTGGAAAGGGTTCAGAAAAGAGCTAAAAAAGTATATGAAGTCTGGGGAACTTGTCATAGAGTGAAAGACTAGAAAAACTCAAAATCTACTTAGTTTTTCCAAGAGAAGGTTAAGAGGTCACTTGGTCAGGATCTATATAAGCTTTTGCATGGTAGTAGAGGCCTTTTAAATCTAGCCTAACCGGATCCTATGCCTGAAAGCTGATGCTAGACATATTCAAACTTGAAATAAAATACAGATTTTTTAACAGTGGGGTAATTAGTCATTGGAATAATTCTATGTGGAGGATTCTCTGTCTCTTGAAGTATTTACATCAAGATTGGATGTGTTTCTAAGATATATGCTATAGTTCAGGCCCTTCATTTTTGGTTTTTATTTTGTGTAAATTTAGTGTTTGTTACTAAAATAAAAAAAAAAACTGCAAAAAAATTGACTCCATGGTTTTCTGGGTAAGTATCAGGATTCTGGAACTAGAAGAGGTGGATGAGGCAAGGGTGCCATCTCCTCATACTGCCTCCTCCATATCTTCCACTTATGCACCTACTCCAGTTATCAAGCCACCAACTCTTCTTTCAGAGCGGGAGAGTTGGACCTGGGGGGCTTCTCCCTTGGATCCTGTGGGGTCTGTCCAGGTTGCCAAGCTGCCATCTCTCCTTCTAAAGCAAGGAGCTGGGTGCAGAGAGTTTCCCGAAGAACTGTCCAAGTTACTGAGCTGCATCCAAAATTTGACTGAAAACTGGTTCAAACAAACAAACAAACAAATAATAGCTTTTTGGAAAACCGAGGACATTTTGGGTAAAAATTGGTAAAAACTGAAAATGAAGGGCCTTAGCTATATAGTTCAGTCAGAAGTTACAATACTATTCAGGAATTATTGCGTCAAAATCTATTGGCTATGTTATATAGGGAGCTCAGTTTGGATGATAAATATGGATCCTTCTGACCTTAAAATGTATAAATCAAGCAAGAAAATGATAACTGATATTAATCTCACTTTGTAGTTAAAACTCCCAAGAGACCAAAGATTTGATTCATAACCCAGAGAATTAAAATGAGATGCTTCCATGGGCTTTGGAGGAGACCCAGAGAGACTAAGCTATGTATTGAGAATGAAGCTTGAGCTGTAGTACATGAAAAATCTCATTTGCTTTATTATTGTTCACTGCATTAATTTGCTATATGACCTCATACAGTGTTTATCTTAAAAGTTAGAAAAGCTCCCCAATCATCCTGATTACTGAAGAAATAAACCAATTACCAGTTCTTGCTTTTAAGTCTTAATTAAGTTAATGTTGTTCTGTGTAAGCTTTTGGAAAATGATAGATTTTTTTTGCATAACACATTATGCAGTTCTCAGGTATGTGCATTATTTACTTAGAATTCTTTGACATTCAAATATATTGCACAATCATTGTGTCCATTTTTTTTCTTCCTGCGCTAATTACCTGGGAATATCTTTTGCCATTGTTGGATGTATACCTTTTCATTGAAATTTACATAGCTTAAGGTCCTAACAAATCTTTCTTTGCTGGCTGTCATTTTAATCTTTCAGAAAAAAAATGCATTTGGGTCAAACTGGCTGGCAGAAACTGCCCTCTTCTGGCTAGATATGTTTAACTAAACATTGCTTCTCACTCTGAGAAGTGTGTAAATGAAATGCAGTTGAGGTATGTTAAAATGTTTGTCTTAAGCAACCTACTAAAATTTTTATGTAATCTTTAGTTCTTCCACTTGTTAAAATCCAGATAATAACCCTCTCCTATTACAAGTTCATTTGTGTTTAGTGTCTCTACCTGAAGATCGCAGCTCAGAGTAATCTATGCTCTAATTGTGAAGAAATGTTTTCTGTACATGAACTTAAGGAGTTTGAGGTGTCTGCATTTTTCAAAGGGTGATTAACCATTTGTCCTTCATGTAGGTCTGCTCTAAATCTGCGTTATGTTGGTCACCAGGCATTGTGCTATGAAACTTTAACCCATTCTTGTGATATGATGGGAATCTTAAATATGTCTAATTAATTTACAGCTCATTGGATACTCAGATTCACTTTAGAAAAGTGTGCAATAAATATTGCCTTCATGTGAGTTGAACAGAAGCATTTTATATATCAGGCAACTGGTTTACGATTAAACATAGCCGGGGGAAAGCAAGTTTTGAATGCAAATTTCAAAATTGGAATTTGAACCCGCTTCTTCTTCTTCTTTTTTTTTTTTAACAGTTTCTCCATAATTGTACCTGACTTGTTGGCTCATGTTGTGCAACTAAACAAACAGAAGGCTGGTTGCTCACATTTTCAGTGTTGGTTCACAGCCAGCTTGTAAATAAAAGGCTATTGAGCATTCACCACAACCAGAACAAAGAAGCTGCCTGAGCTCCTGCTATTTATGTAAATGTTTTGGTTTAAAAAAATAGTCTAGACTCTGAAAGAAGCAGCAACATGATGGAACATGCACTGAAGACAAAATTGATAACATAGATCCACATAACTGAATAAGAAATATACTTTAATGTTTTCCTTGAAGAAATTGTCAATGTATACATAAAATTTTCAACTTTCACAAAATTCTGAATATTATAATTCAACAAACAAAAATTTAAACTATTCAGTAAAACCTTCCCCTCCACACACACACACACACACACACACACACACACACACACACATACACACCAAAGAAAGAAAGGTTATTGCATTATTTGCCCTGATTTTTGGTAAAGTCTGTTTAATAGGCGCCTTCCCCCAACAAACAAAAAACTGATATAATCAGTTCAACTGTGTTAAATAGTCTTTTTGTTGTCTTTGAGCCAAATTATGGTTCAGCTGGAGCATGGGCCTAAGGGGGTACCTTGTACAAACTATTCTGTTGTATAATTGGGCTGTGATGAGCCTGTTAGAGAAAGGTATACCTCCAGGGCCCAAGATGAAGACAAGCTGCAAACCACAAACCTGAACCTTGTATTAACTGTGTTTGTCACCAACACACATCTGAGGTACATCCTGTGCATCTGCCTCATGGAGATGTGTAAAATACATTTTGACAGTTAACTGCTCAGAGCCAGTTCCAAAGATTTAGAATGTGGATTACCTGTACATTCTCTAGGGAGTTTGGTTACATTTTATTTTTCTATAATTGATGAAGGTCCACACAGGGGCACTGCCACCATTGCTTTTGGGATAAGGAAACCTCTGCTCCAATATGACTGGCACCTTTTCTCTGGTTCTCAGTTGCAAGAGACTTAATATTTTCTTTTGTACTGCTCCCCAGAAAAGAGTTGGGTTTTGGTGTGTCCACTAACTGAGGGAAATACCTCATTCAGTGATCTCCAGAACTCATCATTCTAAAGAGAGAACCTACAATGCCAAGACAAAATGGGAAAAATGACAGGTTAGAAAATGAAAAGTTTGTCTTAAGTTTTATTACAGCTTTATCCTACACAGCTACAGATCTGCTGCTTAAAAGCAGATGCTGCTTGTTGCTGAATTGGAGAATGAAGACTTTTGTCTCCTCTGTCAAGGTTTACAAGTCTACCTCAGCTAATTCAGTGGGGGTTGCTGCTAGAAACATCTTAACAATCAAATATGCTGGTACTGGCCACTTTGAAACCAAAAGAGAGAGTTCTTTTGGTAGGAACATGGTTTACTCTGAAAGCTCTAGCTATTGACTTTGTTATTTTCAATATTTTTTTAAAGGATCCTCTCTGTTTTAGAACAGAAAAGGTCTGAGACTTCAAATGAGAGACAAAATGGGTGAGGTAATAACTTTTATTGGACCAACTTCTATTGGTCACCCACCTTGTCTCTTTAATATCCTGGGACCGACACAGCTACAACAGTACTGACTGAGACTTCAAATGACAGATTAAATCAGGGGTGGTAGAACTCAGGTGACAGGCAGTGGGGCTAGCACCTATTGTGGAGACTTCACCCCGGCATAAACTCATGAATGCTGGGGGTGGAGGCGAGACCAGGACCCAAATGAGCTGGATCAGTAGCCACAGGGCCCATGATCAGGCCAAGGAACAATGAGCAGCACCCAAAAGGCCTGGGATGGGCCCAGGAGTAGGTAGGAACCCTAGCACCCTCCTTCTCAGCCTGAATCTGGCTCCCTCCCCACTTAGTCTTAGTGCCTCTCCTATCCCTTCCTATCCCTCTGCCCCCCTCCCCATTCACAGGGAACTTGCACCCCCCGAATTAAATGAGTTTGGATTGAGCTACAGCAGATCCAAAGTATGAAGCTAAGGCCTGTCTAAACTACAAAGTTAACCCAACCTAAACCTTCAATGGAAGAATTCTTCTCTCAACCTAACGTCCCGCCTTTCGGGGAGGTGGATTGCCTGCTCTGATGGGTATGTATGTAGTGTCTATGCTGAAGCACTACACGCCTTCTGTAGTGGTTCAAGAGTAGAAGAGCTCTATGACTATCTCACAGTGCTATAACTCTAGCTAATTACCTAGCAGCTGCCTCAAGTACATTTTAGGATGCTTTCATGCTTTCTGCAAGGCTGTCTCTGATTTTATGTATATTCTCATTTAAGTAATGTGGGAGCCATATGCCACTGGAGGGCCTTAGCTATAAGGTTGGGTCCCAGCATTCGGGGCAATCAGCTGATTCACCATTTGTAGCTGACTCCATTATTCTCCATTCACAAGAGACATTTTGAAGAACTGCATGTGCAAGATTTCTATGTAAGGAAGTATGATGGCACTTCTTAAGTTCCAGCATTTAAGGGCATGCAAAAGCCAAATTCCCTATCACATGAATGATCTGAGATGGGACTGTAAAAGAAAAAGGGAACTTGGTGTAGGAAAAGTTATCCAGGAGAGAGAGTATGTCCTCTCCAATCCTAGCTTGCTGAAAGCTAGGTGGAATGACCTCTGTTGGCTTCTAGCAAGTGTGCAGTGTTACTTTGACTCCTTTTTGGAATCCTTTTGATTAATAAAGCTGGCCCAGATGAGAGGAATTTAAATTCAACTAAATTTTGGGCTTCATTTTAACTCCTTGGCTGGGGCATCTGCCCACTGGCTTACAGTTTATTTCTAAAGTAAAAATAAAACACTTACAAAACAAAACAAAAGCACCCTGCATACTTGCAGAATCCGTTTTAGCTTCTCAAGGACTCCATTCAAAATATGAAAGTGATACGCCAGTTCTAAAGGTGCAGAAACTGAAAGGTGCTGATTAGAACTTCTGTGTCAGAATCAGTTGTAAACTATTGAACTTTATGTGCTTAATATAGGTAATAATTTACATATTTTTCAGTAACAAACATAGCTGGTCTTGATGTTGTGTCCCCAAATGTATGGTACTCCCACATAATCTCATTTGCTGTGTAGACTGTAGACAGAATTTTAAAGGCTAGATGCAGTACAATGTAGTTTTTTGCATAACAATGAGTAACCAGCTGTGGCAAATGTATTTTCTGTGAATGTATGTATCAGACTGGAAACCTTGCAGTTTTCTCGATACATATGGTCTTCTCTTGGATGCTCAGAAACTTTTGCTTATTTGTATTTGTTTATTGCATGTGTATAGTGTTCTCCTGATTTCTAGACTGGAGTAGTCCTATCAAATTCCTTAAAGTGAAGCGGTATTGTTTAATATCTTCCATTATCTGCTTGCATAAAAAGGTTAAGCTGCACCCTTGTATATGAAGGAATTTAACAAAATGAAATTTGCAAGCAGGAATTATTTTTCTCTATTTGTTTCTTGTTACTCTACAACAATGAAAACGTATTGTACCTTTTTAGGCTGATAGTAAGTACTTTTATTACCAGCTATTCATGTGGCAGCATAAACAATCCAACATACTGAATGGCTACTGAATATTGAGTTATTTCCAGAGGATGTATATTAATCTGTTCAGGTTTTTGCAGCAAATTAAGCATATGTGTTCACTCTATAGAACAGAGTGATTAAGCTTTAATACATGGCTCGCAATGCTTTAATTAGCAATATAGTGGTCCATAAGATTATACTAATCCAAGTACAAAATAGTAAAAAGTCAAGGCAAACATTCCTCTCTGTTTTGGAGGGAGAAAATATCAGTCTCTTTCTCCCCTGGGCATTTGCCAAGTTGGCTTTCCCCTCTCCGAAACAATGTGTTAAGAATTTTGGACTGATATGAGTTGCAAAGGGAGGTTTTTGAGCCAGTGTTCATTTTGGGGTGCCTTTGCCTCCCACAGTCTGTCTTTTCCATTACACACAAAATATCTAGTAATGTTACATGCTTTGTGTAAATACAGAACTCAGCGTTTACAGGACTACTCCTCAATGAGCCTAAAAAGTCTGTGATGGTTTTATGTTCTGTCTTTTCAAACCCTTGGGCTCCATGGTCTCAAATAAGTGCCAAGTCTGTCATTGTTCAGTGATGGAATTTCAGTGGTTAAATACATTTATGATGCTATTTTCATCCTTTAAGGGGACAGGAAAATGTTTTATAGTTCTAGACACCAGCAGTAAAGTAGATACCAAGGTGAAATGGTTTGGAGTTTCCAGTCACAAAGTACTGTTAGACTGTCCTAGAGAATAACAGGGATGGGGCCTGGAGTGGTGATGTAGCAGTGTCTGATGTGGTGCCCACCAGTTGGCCACTGGTAATGCTGGTAAACTCAAGAGTTGAAAAATCAGAAGGCAAAGCAAAATATGCATAGAATCAGATTGTGCACCCCTTAATTTATGTGACTAACCCCATTTATTTTAATGAAACTATGTATCTGTATAACAGAAAGCTGTGTGTATCTGTGTTACTGGCTGAGAACAGTAAATCCATATGACAGAGTGGTCCACGCCCTATGGGAGATGGTCTGCCTTTTAAATCATTTGGGTTGAGAGTAAATATGCTGACACCTATTCAGCTTTTCATCCTCATAGGGGCCATTCTGGACTCCAAGCTTGCCCTATCTCAAGACACAATCAGGCTCATACAATATATTTCCAGCCTGAAAAGTACAGAAACATTATTTCATGGGCATTCGGTCCTGTCCAGTGCATCTGCAGTATTGCACTACTGCCTGTTCCTAAGAAGTCAGTTAAGCAATGATAATTTGCTTGTTTATTAGTCAGACTTAGCTGATTTTATGTATTTAAAATAAAATAAAATAAAATTCCTGATTTCATTTTTAAGTTGCGTATGCAGTAGTCAATGTATGTAACTTCATAATTTTATTTTATTTCCCTTGTATTCCTGTCCCTCTTATTTCGTGTTTTTCACTTACTTGATGCATCTTTTCTCAGTGTTGATTTAGGTAATTTGAGGAAGGGACTGTTGCATGTTTTGACAGCACCTAACCTAATAGGACCTTGATCCTGTTTGGACCCTGAAGGTGATACTGTTACACAAATAAACAATGAAAGGCCACCAGTACAGTACAGCAGGTCATTCCTGTCCTGGATATATTCAAATTTGTGATCTATGTGTGAGATGTTTAATATCTCATTAGCAATCCCCTGAATCAGCCAATCCACTTCTTTTCTACTGTCTTCATCTTTATTTCTGCAATGACAGCATCTCTCTAGCACCTCTTTCTCCACTGGGAAATGCTTTGCAGAGCCCCACTTTTGGGAGCCTGCATCCTGAGTCCAGGAATTATCCAGAAAGCAGTGATCATTTGAGTAATTTCCTCTTCAGGCTAAAAGCCACAGATCCATTACCATGGTACTTCATCCTGCTTGCCCCTTGGGTGCTGAATCAGAGCTCTTAGTCACTGGCAGCCTGAGAATACCTTGCCTGGTTTCTTGCCAGCCTGCCCTCCCAGCTTCTCAGGAGCCCAGCAAGCCTGCCTGGCAAGCCAAAGAAGAGCCGGGAGTCTGGGAGTCCTGGACCTGAGGTGTGCCGCCCCTGGCTGCACTATGTATTTTGCTGCCCCAAGCACGGCAGTCAGGCAGCCTTCAGCGGCGCGCCTGCGGGTGGTCCGCTAGTAACGGGGTTTCGGCGGCATGCCTGCGGGAGGTCCGCCGGTCCCGTGCCTTCAGCGTACCTGCCACCAAATTGCTGCCGAAACCGCGGGACTGGTGGACCTCCTGCAGGTACGCCACCGAAAGCAGCCTGACTGCTGTCCTCACGGCGACCGGTACGCCTCCCCCTCGGCTTGCCGCCCCAGGCACGGGCTTGGTGCGCTGGTGCCTGGAGCCGCCCCTGTGTGCAGCTCCTCAGCATCCTGGGCTCCCAGGATCACCGGCTCCAGGCAGGTTGCCTGGAGGACTGCCAGGGCTTCCAGGCTCTTCAGCTCCTTGGCCGCCCAGGTTTTCAGGATCCCCAGCTCCAGGGCAACTCACTAATGGACTGCCTCAGAGCAGGAACTCCCGGAGTCCCTGGCTCCTTGGCAGCCCACCTAGCAGGCTGGCGAGGAGCCAAGAGTCTGAAAACTCTGGGAGTCCCAGCTCCCAAGTTCCCAGGCTTGTGGATACTCAACTGCCAGGACTACCAGGCCCATGCATTCTCAGCAGCCAGGCTTCTAGAGACCCTAGCTCCAGGGCAACCTGCCATGTGGACTGCCTCAGAGCCAGGCCTCCCAGGGTATATCTATACTGCAATGTAAGCTTAGGCTTGGACTCAGGCTTGAGACCACCTCCCCCCCTCCTTCCATCTACACTACAAATCTCTCAGATTTGGGCTTGGACCTAGGGTACTAGCACCCTGGGAGGTTGGAGGATCTGAACCTGTGTTAAGCCGTGACCCAGGGTTCGAGGCCCTATTGCTTTGCAGTGTAGACACCACCCCACTTCACTTGGGTCCTGGGAGTCCACCAAAAGTATCCCAGAATCCCATGGGCCAACTTCCTTCGTCCTCTATCCCAACAATCTCCAGTCAACTCAATTGAAAATGGAAGCCACCCCCTTGGCATACAGCAGCAGCTCAGTGAGTCAGTGTTAATCCTTCCATTGTCTTCTGACCACAGAGCTGCAAACACACCATCAGAGAGCCTTTTGTTTTTGTAGTGGAGACGGACTAGAACAAGCCTTTTGCAAAGCGCACTGCTTCATGATCATGGGAGCACAGCCAGATTTTGGTGACTCTCTGGTGCAAGGCCAGCAAAACTGTGAACTTTAGTGAAGGTATCAGGAATGATCACGCATAACACCAGATTGAGAAGCTGGCAGCGTTGCAAATTTAGAGGACCAGAGACCGCTGCAGGGAGCAGACTAAGTGACTCAAGAGCAAGTACCAGAAGACCAGGGACCAGACCCATACTTCGGGCAACTTGCCGACATTGTGCCCATTTTGTGAGTTTGACCAGGTGCCAGGCACTGGGCCTAGCAGGAGGCCGACCGTGGTGTATGATGATGTAGTCAGCCAGCATGGTGCCCTGCTGGCCCCAGAATCCAGGATGGGGACTTATGGGAACCAGCAGCAGGCACCAAGTGAGGACCATGAAGTCACTCTGTTGCTGAAGGCTTTGGAACAGGATCAGCAGCAAATTCTGGATCCATACTTGGAGGGGCTGTTTGATGCCCTCCCACCCCCGAGGAACAGCCCACTTCCAAGCCTGCAGCAGACATGGAGGGCACAGAAGCCGCCCCTGAATCCAGTAAGTTTCTGCCTCCAATTTAATATTTATTGCTACAGTAATAGGAGGGATTTCTACTCTAAAATAAATGCAAAAGTCATGAGAATCCCAGGCTAGCAGTGCATATCCGCTAATGGTGGATTGTATTCCAGTGCCTTTGCATCCCCCCATGTCCTCCCTCCCACCACATGTAGTTCAAAATGGCAAACAGGAAATACAAACAGTAAAGAACACCTGCAAAGAGGACTTTTACTGGAAAGGCACAGATTTCTGCTAGGGCCATTCTTGCTTTTTTAA
Organism: Terrapene triunguis; assembly: GCF_002925995.2. Classification (NCBI taxonomy): domain Eukaryota; kingdom Metazoa; phylum Chordata; order Testudines; family Emydidae; genus Terrapene; species Terrapene triunguis. The sequence goes on along the minus strand of NW_020664417.1, from coordinate 94,856,310 downwards.
AATAATAACTAGGGCAGTCAAGTGATTAAAAAAATAATTGCAATTAATCACACTGTTAAACAATAATAAAATACTATTTATTTAAATATTTTGGATGTTTTCTACATTTTCAAATATATTGATTTCAATTACAACACAGAATACAAAGTGTACAGTGCTCACTTTACATTTATTTTTATTACAAGTATTTGCACTGTAAAAAATACAAAAGAAATAGTATTTTTCAATTCACCTAATACAAGTACTGTAGTGAAATCTCTTTATCGTGAAAGTTGAACTTACAAATGTAGAATTATGTACAAAAAATCTGCATTCAAAAATAAAACAATGTAAAATTTTAAAGCCTGCAAGTCCACTCAGTCCTACTTCTTGTTCAGCCAATCGCTCAGACAAACACGTTTGTTTCCATTTGTAGGAGATAATGCTGCCTGCTTCTTGTTTACAATGTCATCTGAAAGAGAGAAGAGATGTTCTCATGTCACTGTTGTAGCCGGCGCCACAAAATATTTACGTTCCACATCCGCTAAAGATTCATATGTCCCTTCATGATTCAACCACCATTTCAGGGGACATGCATCCATGGTGATGACGGGTTCTGCTCAATAACAATCCAAAGCAGTGCAGACCGACACATGTTCATTTTCATTATCTGAGTCAGATGCCACCAGCAGAAGGTTGTCAAGTCTCAGGGGGTTAGTCTGTATCCACAAAAACAACGAGGAGTTGGTGGTTGTTTTTTTTCAGCAGAAGGTTGATTTTCTTTTTTGGTAGTTCGGGTTCTGTAGTTTCTGCATCGGAGTGTTGCTCCTTTAAGACTTCTGAAAGCCTGCTCCACACCTCGTCCCTCTCAGATTTTGGAAGGCACTTCAGATTCTTAAACCTTGGGTCGAGTGCTGCAGCTATCTTTAGAAATCTCACACTGGTACCTTCTTTACATTTTGTGAAATCTGCAGTGAAAGTGTTCTTAAAATGAACAACATGTGCTAGGTCATCATCCAAGACTGCTATAACATGAAATATATGGCAGAATGTGGGTAAAACAGAGCAGGGGACTTACAATTCTCCCCCAAGTAGTTCAGTCACAAATTTAATTAACACATTATTTTTTTAACAAGCGTCATCAGCATGGAAGCATGTTCTCTGGAATGATGACCGAAGCATGAAGGGGCATACAAATGTTTAGCATATCTGGCATGTAAATACCTTGCAATGCCAGCTACAAAAGTGCCATGCAAATGCCTGCTCTCACTTCCTGGTGACATTATAAATAACAAGAGGGCAGCACTATCTCCCATAAATGTAAACTAACTTGTTTGTCTTAGCGATTGGCTGAACAAGAAGTAAGATTGAGTGGATTTGTAGGCTCTGAAGTTTTACATTGCTTTGTTTTTGACAAAAAAAAGTTATGTAACAAAAAAATCTGCATTTGTAAGTTGCACTTTCACAACAAAGAGATTGCACTACAGTATTTGTCTGAGGTGAATTGAAAAATCCTATTTCTTTTGTTTATCATTTTTACAGTGCAAATATTTGTAATAAAAATAATATACACTTTGATTTCAATTACAACACATAATACAATATATATGAAAATGTAGAAAAAACAACCAAAATATTTAATAAATTTCAGTTGGTATTCTATAGTTTAACACTGTGATTAAAATGGTCAGTTTTCAGAATGGAGAGAGGTAAATAGTGGTGTCCTCCAGGGATCTGTACTGGGCCCAGTCATATTTAACATATTCATAAACGATCGGGAAAAAGGGGTAAACAGTGAGGTAGCAAAATTTGCAGATGATACAAAACTACTCAAGATAGTTAAGTCCCAGGCAGACTGCGAAGAGCTACAAAAGGATCTCACAAAACTGGGTGACTGGGCAACAAAATGGCAGATTAAATTTAATGTTGATAAATGCAAAGTAATGCACATTGGAAAACATAATCCTAACTATACATGTACAATGATGGGGTCTAAATGAGCTGTTACCACTAAAGAAAGAGATCTTGGAGTCATTGTGGATAGTTCTCTGAAATCATCCACTCAATGTGCAGCGGCAGTCAAAAAAAACGAACAGAATGTTGGGAATCATCAAAGGGATATATCATATTGCCTCTATATAAATCCATGGTATGCCCACACCTTGAATACTGTGTGCAGATGCGGTCTCCCCATCTCAAAAAAGATATATTGGAATTGGAAAAGGTTCAGAAAAGGGCAACAAAAATGACTAGAGGTATGGAACGGCTTCCGTATGAGGAGAGATTAATAAGACTGGGACTTTTCAGCTTGGAAAAGAGGCAACTAAGGGTGGATATGACAGAGATCTATAAAATCATGAGAGGTATAGAGAAAGTAAATGAGGAAGTGTTATTTACTCCATCTCATAATACAAGAACAAGGGGCCACCAAATGAAATTCATAGGTAGCAGGTTTAAAACAAACACAAGAAAGTTTTTTTTCACGCAACACACTGTCAACCTTTGGAACTCCTTGCCAGAGGGTGTTGTGAAGGCCAATACTATAACCGGGTTCAAAAGGGAGCTAGATAGATTCCTGGAAGATAGGTCCTTCAAAGGCTGTTAGCCAGAATGGGCAGGAATGGTGTCGCTAGCTTCTGTTTGCCAGAAGCTGGGATTGGGTGATAGGGCATGGATCACTTGATGATAACCTGTCTGTTCATTCCCTTTGGGGCACCTGCCATTGGCCACTGTCAGAGGACATGATGCTGGTCTTGATGGACCTTTGGTCTGACCCAGTGTGGCCGTTCTTATGTTCCTATCTCCCCAGTGTTGTGTGGCATCCTGTACTTCTGCTGGCTGCTGCCCTCCTCCTCAAGTATTGTTTTAATTCTGTGGTGCTCTATATAATGGAGAAAGTGCTATGAGATTATGTAAATGAGATGATGCTGTGATATAAATGAATGATATTAACACAGTATGCTCCACTGGGATACAGTATATGGGATCACTATACTATTAGAATTCTCTACTCCCCCTTCGGAATATTATTTAGTCCAATAGTGAATGATGATGACCACTTCCTAATTGGGACAAGTTTAATTTGTGAAATATAGTTTAATGGTGAATAAAAGTGTACTACTCTGCAGATCCCATGGATCTACTTGCTAGATACTATTGACCCTTCAGTGGGGCTTTTCTTTTTGGATTCCTCTCCTATAGGTTTCCCAGTGGAAGTTACTGCTGTTTTAAACAGCATGAACTCCAGATCAGATTTCTGATTGGATATCTGCAGGGAATAATGTAAGGAAGAGGAGCTTGGCCCTTCCCAAAGTATTGTGTAGCCTAACACCACAGAACTCCAATGGAGGACCTTCAGTGGGTCCAAGTGAAGTGGAATATGTCGGAGACCTGGCTTTCTTGTCTCCATGTCTCTTATCTTGGATCTGTCTAGGTTTTTGTCCTTTCTGCTTTTGGATGCAGATGAGACAAACTGGAGCCTTTATAAATTTTTATAAAATAATTATATTCTGCAGAAACTTGTAATGCTCAATTTAATTATGCTTTTTAAAATAAGACCATTCTAAACCAGTAGCTTGTCCATGGAAGATCGTTAAGACGTTAGGGAGCTGAACATGAAAAAGGTGTCCAGATGTCCTTCCTACTGAGTTTTATTATTTTTCTCTTAATTATTAAATCCATATACTTATTTTATTTTAAATAACAATACATGTGGAACAGTTACTGAAGTTGTGTTTTCTCTTATTCCAAAACTCAAAAATCTTATTTTGTGTAAAAATTAGCTCTTTTTCTCTTCTTAATTTGGTAATACAATATATGATGAAATATTAATAATAAACCTTTCATAAAATTATCAGTTTTGATCAAACTGGGTTTGGATGAATCACCTTGGTTCTGAAAATGCAAGAATATTGTCGTATGAGTCAGATCACTATTCTGATATTCCTTCTGTTGCTCATTTTAGATGTGAGAAAGGTGTTTGACTATATTGAGTGGGATTGTTTTTTTTCAGTTTGTATTGGTTTAGTTCTGGTCCTAAATTTATTCAACAGATTTCCCCTGTGCTAGAATCTTTATGAATTGTTATGTATCTCAGCAGTTTATACTTTACCAAGTAGATAGGCAAAAGTGTTTACCCTTTTTTTAATACAATCATTCGCTGTGCCATTCCACCAAATAGATAAAATTTGCATCCATGCTTGAATGGGGACTCAGTATACGTGCCCTGTGCAGATGATAGTCTGTTTTTGTCTTTGGTTTTTTTAAGCCAACCTCTAGCAAATCTCTTCACATCCTTATGGCCTGTTTTTCTCTGCTGCATAAAATGTACTGGTCCAGTTTGAGAATATATCTCAAAGCTATTTTGACACTTTCACCTTAGTCTTGTTGGCCTCCAACTGGCTTAAAATATTTTAAAGTATATATTTACCAGACTGATAAAAACATGGAATTTAAAGAGCACTTTCACTTGAAAAAAATGAAATTTTAGAAATGTCACGAGTTTATTGTTTGTCGAGTGTCACGGGTTCCATACCAAATTTATTCATTTTACAAATAAACTGCTGTTTTGTAACTGCCACTCTACAAATTCAACCGGTGGTCTCAGAACAAAGCAGTGTTTTTTTCCCCACACATCATTAGCAGTGTTAGAGATTCTGCAAGTTCTAGAACAATAACAGTGAGCAAAAGAATATTTTCCTATCCTTCCCTTTCATGATCACAAGAGAGGATGAGATGTTCAAAAGTGGGCCAGAAGATTGTCAGCCACCAGATTGTAAATGCGATGCACCATTTAGACTGCTCAAATGAAGTTGTCTCTTAAATTTGTTGGTCTCTAAGGTGCTGTAAGGACTCCTCGTTTTTGCTGATACAGACTAACATGGTTACCATTATGAAACCTACTTATTTAAGTTACCTTAGTAGGATGAGCATGACCAAACAACTCTGAAGAGCAAAACTGACCAAGAGGTATGATGAGCTCTGTGGAAGAGATGCCAGGAACCATTTCTGAGAACAAGTGAGAAAAACCTTTGTCCAGCACCTTAATTTCTGGTCAGCAGTGGGAGGTTAAACTCCGTGCATGAAAGATACTTGACTGACTGCAGAGCCTAGGCCTGGGGAGGCAGTCATGGTACATGATTTACACAGTCCCCCTGGGGGTCAGGCAAACAATGAAGAAGAGCCGTTAAGCAGAGCGACTGGGCTGGGAAGCAATAGCCAGCAAGCTGTAAAAATTCCAGTTAACCGTGAAAAGGAACACGAGAGACATTTTTTAAAATGTCCAGTTCTTGTTTATATAGCTCAAGTTCTGGAAAACAGGTAATTAATTAGTTTATTCTGCTGGTTGCCTTTTATTTTAAATGACAAAAGAATCAAGCTGTTTAAACACTGAATATTTTATTATATATTTATAAGAGTTCCCCTGCGTGTATTTTCTTGGAATTAAAAACTCTTCTCATCTGTTGTTTTGATGATACTAACTCCTTCATACCAGGGAGAAGTAGTTCTTGGAATTGCACAAAGAACATTTGAGAATACTTTATAATTCTAGAAACAAACAATGGAGCTCTTATAATGATAATTATGTACACATATTCCCTTCTGTCATGTCAATGACACTCTGAGATTACAGTGTAGAAATACAAACATTTAGATTCCATGTGTAAAAAAGAAACCTAAGCTAAGATGTCTTTTCCTTTTGAAATCTGGAGCTACTGGAACAATCTGGAGCTGAGGATCATTCGAAAAACAAAGAGTATCCTCTGCTAAGTAGCTCTGATTGGTAATCATTACGGTTGCATGGCTTTTCAATTGGCATATCACACTTATTGATATTTAGCGTGACTCTTACCAGCGAGTGGAGGAATTTTCTCAGATATCAGGCTTTAAAAATATTGTTATAGATACTCATACATTTTGCGTTCTAATGCTTTGCTTCCAGGAAAGCTGAAATCAGAGAAAAATTATGCTTTACTATAGCTCTCATTTGGCACAGAAGAGGTTTGTTTCAAAGGGTGACTGAGCTAGATAACTAGCAAGCTAGATAACATTTTTTCTGCTTAGAAGATTTACTACATCATTGTCTAGTTTATTATCTGTCTTGACCTAACTCCTAAGTGGCAGATTTTTGAAGGCGCATTCCCCTCATGTAATAAACATACAGTCTGGAGCTTGGAAAGCTTTAACTTACAGAACAAACTGTTGAATTTGGGTGATATTTGTAAAGTGATATACAGACAGGTATATCACTAGTCAACTCCATGGGTTTTCTCTAGGTAGATATAAAATGACATTAGAAACAAGTTAGAGTGTACTCCCCCCGGCTTTAAAAACAGTAATTCAACTGTGGCATTTTGGACACCCAAGAATACTTGAGCTGCTCTGTCACTTTCCTTTTGCGCCAAAAAGCAGGTTTTCACTTACAACATGCACTGAATCAGAATTGACTTTTTCTCTTAAGGTAATCTTTCTATAAGTTGACAACGTCATCCCTAGAACTTTCAGTAGGCTCCTATAAAAGTTTAACACGATGTATTTATAATGAAAAATCTGACCTCCTTTTGCCCTAGCTCTGAAATGGCTAAAGGAAGTTGGGGGGTGCTGCTGTTTTTGTGAGGTGAGTTGTGATATTGGAGCAAGATGTACCAATATACTTTGGAAAAAGTTCATTCTATTATGGTGTTGGTAGTTCTGTAGCAGTGATGCTTTCCCCCCCCCCAAGTGATGCTTCTTTTCTCTGTTTACATAGGTGTAACTTGGTATTTTAATCTACTCTTTTAGGCTGTCACAGGTCTATCTGAGCACTCCCTTTGCCCACTCACCAGATTTCTGTAATGTAATGCAGTCGTTGATTCCCCAGGAGTTTTAATCCTTCAGAGTGTGAGCAGAGTCCAGCCACTGTCCCGTCTTTGGAACCTCTAGGCACACACTTAGGATGTAAAGTATCAGAGGGGTAGCCGTGTTAGTCTGAATCTGTAAAAAGTAACAGAGGGTCCTGTGGCACCTTTAAGACTGTTAGTAGCCATGTCGGTCCCAGGATATTAGAGAGACACTTTGGGTAAGGTAATATCTCTTATTGGAGCAACGTCTGTTGGTGAGAGAGACAAGCTTTCGAGCTACACAGCACTGTTCTTCAGGTCTGGGAAAAGTAGTCCAGCTTAATAGCTAAATGCAAGGTGGAACAGATTGTTTAGCATAAGCAGTTAGCACATATTCTAAGGGACCATTCAAGGTAGAGTGACCCATTAAATCTTTCCTGTACACCCATTTTTGGCCTTCAAACAATCCCTCTAACCTCTCCAAGCTCATCATCAGAAGCAAGCTCCCCACAGACCAGGATACATCAACTCAAAGCGGCACCAGACCCTGCCAGAACAACAGATGCAAAACCGGCAGACATATCTCCACGGCTACAATGATCAGCACCCCCCACAACACACCTTTCAAGATTCATGTATCCCACACATACCTATAACAACAAATGGTGTACCTCATATTGTACCCCAATAACAACTATGTGGGTGAAACCAGACAATCACTATGTTCTCAAATGAACTCACACAGGAAAATGATAAAAGACAAAAACACCCTATCACCTGTGGGTGAACACTTTCAGAAAGCAATCACTCTATATCTGACCTCTCAGTCCTCATCGTCAAAGGAAACCTGTACCACACTTTCAAAAGATGAGCCTGGGAGCTTAAATTCATAACTCGGCTAGACACTAAAAACCATGGACTGAGCAGTGGATTTATAGCTTATTACAATATTCTACAACCCACTAACCCCCTCTTTTTCTCTGATGACTGCAGAGATGTTGTTAAGAGGCCACTTTACCTGACATGGTCCCTTAGATTAGAATATGTGCTAATTACTTATGCTAAACAATCTGTTCGTGTATTTAACTGTGATGCTCAGACCATCTTTCCCAGACGTGAAGAAGACCTCTATGTGGCTCGAAAGATTGTCTCTCTCAGCAACAGAAGTTTGTCCAATAAAATATATTACCTCACCCACCTTGTCTGTCCAAGTTTAAATATGTGAGTAGGCCCATTGTTATGACTCACCAGGTATTCATTCATCTGGATATATCAAAAGGTACTCAACTAACTGAAGTCAGCATCCTTTTCAGGAGTTATGTCTTTTTCATAGAATTTACCAGGCTGTTACTTGAAGGTCTCTGTGAACTTTATGCGAAAAATTGTCCCTCACTCAGGTCCAAGCTTGGAGAGTGAAATTGTGGTCCCTTCTACTGAGCTGCTATCTAGAGCAAATGTTTTTTTTTCCCAGCAGTTGTGTAGTCCTTATGTACTTAGAACTCCTTAGTCCACCTTCCTAAGGGATTGTACTGCTTGCTAATCTAAGAGTGAGAATATGCAGAGGCTACTCGAAGAAAGAGAGATGACTTATCATTAATTGCTGTGCTTCGAGAACGTCACCTCTGCATTGTCACACTCCCTGCCCACCTTCCTGACCTCTTTGGAGTCTCAAGTAAAGAATTATGAAATTAGAGAAAGAATTGGAGGGGTTTGGGGGACCCTTTTATTTTATACCCTCAGAATTGTCCACTATGGGAGGGACTGGGAGAGAAGTGGGGCATTTCAGAGGCTTATCACTTGGCTAAATTTGGGTGGCTTTTCACTAGAACAGCAAAAACCCCCCACATTTCTGACACCTGGGCACCCTCTCTCTCCTGCCAAATTTCAAGTCCCTGCTCCAAAGCATAGAGGCGCTGCAGCTTATCAACAAAACAGTGTTAAGATTTGTTTTTAACAAGGGCAAAATTGCGTTTTTTTCCCCTATCTTGTTTTTTTAAACTGTCTGAATCATTTTTTGCTGAAACATTAGAAAAAAAACAACAACAAAAAACAAACTTCAGCCTGATGCAGACATCCAGCATGAAAAAATGTAGCCCAAATTATTAAAGTATGGCAAAGTTACAAGCAACTGAAAACCGGGTTTTAGTGTCTGGCATTCTTACCTATGGTGGTCATTGCTTGTGTTGCCTATAATTATTTTTTTAATTAGAAAATACTTTGATAATTTAAATTATTACGTTATCATGCCTGCATTAGTTTAAAAATATTGTGGAAATGAAACTAGCTATTTAGCTTCAAATTTAGTTTCTGACAACTCTACTGCACCAATATGGGAATTATCACCAAGAATGTGGTATTCCTTGTATAGTAATAACTGTGGCCCCAATTCATGACAGCGCTTAAGCTTGTACTTATGTCCCATTGACTAAGCACATGTTTAAAGTTAAGCACATGCTTAAGTGCCATCCCTGAATAGAGATGGTTTTCTGAAAGTCTTCAGTAAGGAGTGTAGTTTTCAGTCCTCTAGTTTTTGAGCTTATTGGTTGCTATGTACGGACAACTGCTGAAAAGGCATCAAACTGTTCTAATTAGCATTTTCTGTCTCCTCCTGGTGGCAGGAATTAATCCTGAATTGATACAGCAGGTGAAAAATACTGTATTTGTACAAAATAATTAGGCATTTTTATCAAGTGTACTCCTCCTCCTCTATTTATATGCCCACAAATAGATTGGAAAGTAAATTCAGTATATATATTGAAGAGATTTCATATCCGAAGGGAGTAAAGAGGCTAAGATTTCATACTTACAGATCTTGCAGATGTCTATAGGGACTATTTAAATCACATACATTGTTAAAATGTGCTGCTAAAGGTAAATGCAAAAATAAAATGGTATTCCAAAATGGAATAAATTCAAATGTCATCTAAGTGAAAAGAATTGTATTGCTAAAAGGATATATCCAAATGTATTTTAAATTGGTCTATTTTTTCCCAACAGATGTTCTAGTTTTAAGAGTCTATTTTTCTAGATGTTAGGATAAAATTGACACAATAAGTCCCTAATTAAATGTAAAGTAGAGATTATAAAAAGTTATCAAAATATGCTGCTATGTAATAGATGTTCCCTGGTACACTCTAATACTGAATATTCTAGCTAAATGTTCTACATTATTCATTGTTACACTAGAGCACATTGGGCAGCTTCAATAACAAAAGCAGATAATAGATGTAGGCAGGCTCCTGACAGTTTGACAGCTTCTCAGTGGAGCTGAATGACCCAGCTGGTTTGCATCTTTTTTAATACAAATTTTGTAGGGGGCTTGGATATGTCTGTAATTATACCGACATCTGCAAGGAGGCATAATTTGTCAACTCCACGAATCTTATTGATTCTATTGATAACTAACTTCAAGTCTTTTAGCATTATAGTACCCCTGCATTACAATATAAATTGTTGGACCTCTTCGTAGTTAACAATTCCAGCACACACTTTACCATGAGGATCCTCAAGTGGGCTGATCCTACTTCCATTTAAATCAGTGGTTACATTCTCATTGATTAGAATGGAAGTAGAAATGTGCTTTGAATAAACAACTGTTAGGTTACAGCCTCTCTCATGGACTGACAAGCAGAAGTAGCAACAAATTACAGATTGTCAAAGATTTTAGCATCCTCTAGAGTATTCCCCCTTTTCTTGTGACTCCTCATTCTTTCCTGTGCATTTTGTGATGAGAGACAGTAGCTGCCGCCTCTGATGTTTGACAACTGTTTGTTTCTTTTAAAAGTTGAGGATTATTTTTAAAGGCAGGGAATGCTTAGAACTTTTGTTCAGCACTACAACCCATAAGTCTGGGGGCAACTTGTTGCCTTACTTCCACTGAATCTGAAAGAGCCTATTGTTCTTGGGGCCTGTCTACATTTACAGTGCTGCAGTGGCAGAGCTGCGTCCACTGTAGTGCTTAGTGAAGACGCTATCTACAGAAAACATTTTCGATTTTTTTTAAAAAGGAATTTTGGAACAAAAATTTGTTACAGACTAAAAAATCGGAACATTTCATTTTAAAAATTGTGAAAGGAAACATTTTGATTATATCTAATTTATTTTTTGTTTTTTCAAAACAATTAGATGAAATTGCAAAATGTTTCAGTGTTGCTCCATCTACATTTTTTGCCGAAAAAAGAGTTTTGGCTGAAAAATTCTGAGCACCTCTACTAGTAAGCAAACTAATTCTTTAAATTTGGGGAATTTGTACACTAGTGATAAGGCAGCAGGCTCTCTCCCTTCTATCTCCCTTCAGTAATAGGATTGTAAATGGAAAGATATATCTTAGATTGAACGCCTTTGGGGTGAGGAAAGTCTTCTTTTGTTCTGTGGTATAGTGCCTGGTACAATGGGGCCTTGGCTCATGACTGGAGTTCTTAGTGACTAACAGAATAATAATAGTAATAACAATAATGAATAATAAAATACATAATTTATTTGGTTTTCATCTACAGATCCCCATCATGGATTGGGCCCTCACTGTTGCTGGCAGTGTTAAAATACATGAAAAAAGACTATCCCTGCCCCCAGAGAACTTACAAGATTTGCTTAAAATCTCTACTACACCATTTTTTGTTTGTTTTTGTGTGCAATCTTCACCTGTTTTAACGGGAAATTCTTAACATATCTTTTTTAGAATGGACAGTATCTGATACAGAATACACATATTAGCTCTTTTGCTATCTAGTGGTAAATACTTTGAAGGATTTGTCCTCTACTTGGCCCTACATAGTATAAACATGGAAACTATTCTGTTTTGAATTTTAGATTATTCTATTTGAGTTATAACACATTCAAAATAGAAATACCGAAAGACTTGTATTCTTATTATTAATTTCAAATACAAATATTTAGCAAAAACAAATTGTGGGGGTAATTTTCAAAAGGAGTATAGCCTGATGTCCTTTCTGTGGAATCAATTTGTGCTTGAAAAGCAAATTTGTGGGCAAAACTTTGAGTATTTTTGCCTTTGATTACCTAATCAGGTATGTCAGAACTGTCAAGTTCAGATATATTTCTGTACTTCAGTTGTTGGCACCAAATAATGCAGACACAAATTATGTTGGTATTCATTATGTCCATAAAAGAAAATCTTCCATTTTGAAAATTAGACCCTTAATGTCTTCTGAGGATAAGCTGTAGCCAAAAGAAACCTCTTCTGTCTGCTAGTTACTCTTGATGCAGTAAAATAAAAATATGAAGTATATTTTATTTAACTGCTGCCCAGTGAACTTAAAGGAGTACACAGAACTATGCAAATAGCAGATTCTCCTATTCACAACTTGTGCATTTATAAAGGTTGTGTATTATGGGTATTGAATTCCAAAACAAGTCTCCTTGGTCTTTTAGGAGAGGGTGATTCATTGGTAGATCTGATTGCTTTAACAGAAATAGTTAAACTTTCTTGAAGTATTGGGAATATCTTTAGGTGCTAACGTAAGGTGATTTAGCCCATTAAAAATTTGGTCTCTACTACAAGTTATATTGTAGTTGATAGATATCTACAATATGTAAGTCTATTTGTAATTCACCATTATGAATAGAAATCTTTTTCAAATTCTGTTTATAGAATTATACAAGTTGGAGATGGAATGTTCCTTTGTTGTCAATTTTCTATCTTTTGTCTAGTCTAAATCTAAGTCTGTCAGACAACAGGGACTTCACTATTTCCCTTGAACAATAGTCCACTGTTTAATACATCTCACTTTCAGGAAGTTTTCCTGGTATTCAGTCTTAATTGTAACAGAGAGTCCTGTGGCACCTTTAAGACTAACAGATGT
>NW_020664417.1:94441844-94843291 GCF_002925995.2 Terrapene triunguis | reverse complement strand
CTCAGTCTTCTCTTTTCCAAACTAAACAAACCCAATTCTTTCAGCCTTCCTTCATAGGTCATGTTCTCAAGACCTTTAATCATTCTTGTTGCTCTTCTCTGGACCCATGCTAACATGGCTTCCTTTATGACATCCCACCACTTCTTTGGCCTTTCTTTTTCCTTCAGTCTTGATCTGTTGGACTGTTTTACCCACATAGTTGTTAGGACTGCACTTTACATAACCAAACCATCTGAGCTTGCACCCCCTCATTTTTTCGTGTATTGGTATTACTTTGAGCATGTCTCTAATAAACACGTACCTCATGTGGTGTTTCTTGCTTACACCACTCATCCTCATTTGCTTATGTTTCTTCTTGGCTGCCCAGTACTCAGTGCTGGATAGACCACATATAGATTTTTCCTTTTTAATCTTACTGGTATCTTCCTATCACACAGTTAACATCTTATCTTTCTCCATTTGAACCAACCATTTATTATCCTAGCTCTAATTTTGTCCTCTATTTTCCCAGATCCTTGAACCCAGATACTTTAAACATTATGTTTTTGGTGTTATCTTCCCATTTAGTTTCAAGGATAATTCTTCAGTATTCACATTATTGAAATTATATACGAAATTCTTTGCTTTTTCTCTGCTTATTTTGAACCCATTCCTCTCCAACACATCTCTCCATTTACCAGGATCCTCTTCTAGACTTTCTCCTCACTGCGTAGTACATGCACCAAGGTGCCTCTTTCTGTATGTTCCATGTGAGGGTATCCAGGATGACAATAAACATGAGAGGATTCAATGTTGATCCCTGATGTACTCAATGATTTTAAAAGTAAATTAAAAAAGAATATTTTAATGATTTTTATTATGTCATACTATGACATGACTTCACATATGTCTTACTGACATTTCAAGCAATATCAAAAAATAATAAATATAAAAATGAAAAATAAAATAAATGTTGAAATAAAAATGTTTTGAAATGAAAATTTGAATTTTTTTCAAAATTTCTATTTTGTGTGAAATTTAGAAAATATTTGTTTATGTTCCAAGTCAGAATGAAAACAAATTCGGAAATGTCTATATTTCCTTGAAATGGAAATTCCGAGTTTCAATTATCTCTAGTAACAGACAGAAATTAATTTTAGTATTTGTATCAAATCAAGTCAATGATGTCACTCCCTAAGTGTATAAGGAACTGAGAAGCCCTTAATCACCATATCCAAGGTTAAAAGGGTGATATCCAGAAGGTATTCCCTCATACAGAAGGAAGGGAAAAGGATGACCTGGGTCAACACCCAAACCTTTTAGGTCACAGTCTGGGGTGAGAATCCCCGACGTCCTGTTTTACTTAGAAAATGAGAGAGACACGTGTAGGTATAATTAAGCCATGCTTCAGGTAATATGTCTATAACTTGTAATAGGAAAGTTTAATACAGGCCTAGTGGAGCTATTTGTACTGTGCAACCAGAGGTGTTTAGGTACAAATGTCTTTCAGTTTCTGATGTTTCTAGTTTTGGTATTCTGCCAGTAAACTCAGTTTTTATTGCATTGAGAGATTGTGAAGTTGAGGTTAACCATTATGAGCTGTCTTGTAGAGAAGGAAACTAAACTCTATTCTCAGAGGAGGCTGAGTGAGCAGAGATGGTAATGGTCCGAGCACAGAGTCACAGTTGAAAAGGGTTGTGATTCCTCTCCTGGGGCGGTGCTACCCAGAAGCTGACTAAGGACATAGTGGGCACATGCATAGGCAAAACAACTTGAGGGTACTAGGTTTAGCTATAGAGAGTAGTGTGGTAAAAATAATTTTACAAAGTATTAAACAATAATAAATTACATAAAGAAATTGAGGAACTTTGGGGAATATTTTTCCTTACACACAAATCAAAGAAAATATCTTTAGAAGGTGCCTCTAGGGAAACAAATCCCTTTCCTGTAATGGTATCCTAGTTCGGTTGTTGTAGTCCACGTAAAATTAGTATACGATGCAATATAGATTCATGGATTTCTAAAGCCAGATTTTATGATCTATTCTGACCTCTTGCAAAACAGGCCAAAGAACCTCACTTAGTAATTTCTGCATCAAGTCAGTGTACTGCAGTGTTGCTGTCAAGTCATATATTTGTTATGTTGATAAGAACACCCATTATATGTGCCTTCATTGCTTGTGGCTGAGTGAGTTGAAGCAACTCCATCTCACAGAAAAAATCTGCACTCCTGATTTGATGGTTGCTGGTCTGTCCTGCCAACTGTCCTCCCGGGGGAGAGGGCTGGCTCAGTGGTTTGAGTATTAGCCTGCTAAATCCAGGGTTGTGAGTTCAATCCTTAGGGGGGCACTTAGGGATCTGGGGTAAAATCAGTACTTGGTCCTGCTAGTGAAGGCAGGGGGCTGGATTCAATGACCTTTCAAGGTCCCTTCCAGTTCTAGGAGATAGGATATCTCCATTAATTTATTATTCATTTATAACTTGCTGGTGGCAAGCTAGATATTAGATCCATTTATTAGGACACCTAGTATTTGTATTCTCACTACCATTGTGTGTGTGTGTGTGTGTGTGTGTGTGTAGAGAGGGATCTTCTCTCAAATAAGGTTGCACCTGTAGTTTTAGCCTCACTAGGGATGGCAAACGTTGGTAAATCACTGACTCGGACTGTTACTGCAAAAATCAGGGCCAAGGTTACTCAGAAAGCGGCTGCTGATATTGGTGGCGGTCGCAAAGATAACAGGGTAGGAATGGTAACTCCAGTTGCAAGAAAAGACTCATTGCCTCAGCATGGAAGGAAAAGCAAAATCCAGTAATCTGGTGGGCAGAGAAATGCCATGTATTGTGGTAATTCAAAAGGCATAGACACCATATGCAATGGAATAATTAGATGTATTACTCACGCTTTTGTTGAAAAAACAAAGAGGAAAAAGTCTTGCTTTCTGTGCAGCTACATATACATGTGGAACGTGTGGGACAGAAGTAAGTTTTAAAATTGTGTAGGATGGTTCTGCTATTAGGGTTACCATTCGTCCGGATTCTCCCGGACATGTCCGGCTTTTTTGAGTTAAAAATAGCGTCCGGGGGGAATTTGTAAATGTCCGGATTTCCCCCCCCATACAGAGCGCGCAGCTGACAGGGCAGCCGGCCGGATCCTGCCACTCGCACGGGGCTCTGACAGCCAGAGCCCCTCCTCCGCTTCCTCCTCCTCTCCCCTGCAACTTGAGACCACTCCCCTCCTCTCTCTCCCTCCGTCCCCCTCCCTGCATTCGCAGATCGCCGGCCGGCCGTTCGCCTCGGGCCTCCAGCAGTCTGGAGCTCCTCCCCCGTTCCCCTCCCCTGCTGCCGAGCGCGCTGCTCTGCAGCACTCTGTTCTGAGCGGCACCGTAAGGGGGCCAGGGGGTCGGAGAAGGGGCAGGGAGGTTCTGGAGGGGGCAGTCAAGAGACAGGGAGCAGCGTTGGATGGGTCGGGAGTTCGGGAGGGGGGGTCTGTCTGGGGGTGTGGATAAGGTTTTGGGCAGTCAGGGTACAGGTAGGGGGTAGGGTCCTAGGGGGGCAGTTAGGGTGGGGGGGTCTCAGGAGGGGGCAGTTAAGGGACAAAGAAAAGGGAGGCTTAGGTAGGGGGTGTGGTTCTGGAGGGCAGTTAGGAGCAGGGGTCCCAGGAGGGGGCAGTCAGGGGACAAGGAGCGGGGAGGCTTAGATAGGGGGTGCGGTCCTAGGGGGCAGTTAGTGGCAGGGGTCCCAGGAGGGGGCAGTCAGGGGACAAGGAGCGGGGGGAGGGGGTTGGGAGTTCTGAGGGGGGCAGTCAGGGGGTGGGAAGTGGGAGGGAGTGGATGGGGGGGCAGGGCGGGGGTGGGGCTAGAGCGGGGCTCCCCCCCCCTCCCAGTGTCCTCTTTTTTGCTTGTGGAAATATGGTAACCCTAGCTACTCTTGAGGAAGATCAGATCAGCAGCAGGCATGCAGGGTTTTTGTTTGTTTGTTTGTTTTTTATTTTTATTTTTTATTGTTCCAACAATTTGTCTCACCTTGGTGAAAAGCCAATCGGGAGACATACTTATTTCAAGTTTGCTAGGTTATTTGATTTATTGTGCACCATCTCCTACTTATTCCTCCGTGCACTCCTAGGACATAAAATCATGAAACTTAGTATTGGCAAAGACCTGTTAGAGCATCCAATCTATTCCTCTGCCACTACAGGATTACACCCTAAGTGTATGGCTTACCTGTGATAGCCAGCAGCAGTACCCCTCAGCATATATTTGTGTATATATGCATCTGGACGCTGAGGAGTGCTGCTGCTGCTGGCTGGTCACAGGTATGCCACCTAGGTATAAGAGTGTATTGAGGCTCATTTTAGGGGATATGATCAGACTTGAAATCTAGTAAATTTAAAAAAATGTCCTGAGCCCCCATAACAATGTTTAGTATCAGGGGGTAGCCGTGTTAGTCTGTATCTACAAAAACAACAAGGAGTCTGGTGGCACCCAGATTTATTTGGGCATAAGCTTTCGTGGGTAAAAACCTCACTTCTTCAGATGCATAGAGTGAAAGTTACAGATGCAGGCATTATATACTGACACATGGAGAGCAGGGAGTTACTTCGCAAGTGGAGAACCAGTGTTGACAGGGCCAATTCAATCAGGGTGGATGTAGTCCACTCCCAATAATAGATGAGGAGGTGTCAATTCCAGGAGAGGAAAAGCTGCTTCTGTAGTGAGCCAGCCACTCCCAGTCCCTATTCAAGCCCAGATTAATGGTGTTAAATTTGCAAATGAATTTTAGTTCTGCTGTTTCTCTTTGAAGTCTGTTTCTGAAGTTTTTTTGTTCAAGAATAGTGACGTTTAAATCTGTAATAGAATGACCAGGGAGATTGAAGTGTTCACTTACTGGCTTATGTATGTTACCATTCCTGATGTCCGATTTGTGTCTATTTATTCTTTTGCGGAGGGACTATCTGGTTTGGCCAATGTACATGGCAGAGGGGCATTGCTGGCACATGATGGCATATATAACATTAGTGGATGTGCAGGTGAATGAGCCCTTGATGGTGTGGCTGATGTGGTTGGGTCCTCTGAGTAGATATGGGGACAGAGTAGGCAATGAGGTTTGCTACAGGGATTGGTTCCTGGGTTGGTGTTTCTGTGGTGTGGTGTGTGTAGTTGCTGGTGAGTATTTGCTTCAGGTTGGGGGGTTGTCTATAAGCGAGGACTGGCCTGCCTCCCAAGGTCTGTGAGAGTGAGGGATCATTTTCCAGGATAGGTTGTAGATCGTGGATAATGCGCTGGAGAGGTTTTAGCTGGGGGCTGTATGTGATGGCCAGTGGTGTTCTGTTATTGTCCTTGTTGGGCCTGTCCTGTAGTAGGTGATTTCTGGGTACCCGTCTTGCTCTGTCAATCTGTTTCCTCACTTCCCCAGGTGGGTATTGTAGTTTTAAGAATGCTTGATAAAGATCTTGTAGGTGTTTGTCTCTGTCTGAGGGGTTGGAGCAAATTCGGTTGTATCTTAGGGCTTGGCTGTAGACATGGGATCCTGTGATGTGTCTTGGATGGAAGCTGGAGGCATGTAGGTACGTATAGCGGTCAGTAGGTTTCCGGTATAGGGTGGTGTTTATGTGACCATCGCTTATTTTCACTGTAGTGTCCAGGAAGTGGATCTCTTGTGTGGACTGGTCCAGGCTGAGGTTGATGGTGGGGTGGAAATTGTTGAAGTCCAGGTGGAATTCTTCAAGGGCCTCCTTTCCGTGGGTCCATATGATGAAGATGTCATCAATGTAGCGCAAATAGAGGAGGGGCACTAGGGGACGAGAGCTGAGGAAGCGTTGTTCTAAGTCAGCCATAAAAATGTTGGCATACTGTGGGGTCATGCGGGTACCCATAGCAGTGCCACTGACTTGAAGGTATAAGTTGTCCCCAAATCTGAAGTGGTTGTCGGTGAGGACAAAGTCACAAAGCTCAGCCACCAGGCGTGCTGTGGCCTCATCAGGGATACTGTTCCTGACAGCTTGTAGTCCATCCTCATGTGGAATATTGGTATAAAGTGCTTCTACATCCATGGTGGCCAGGATGGTGTTTTCAGGAAGAACACCGATGGATTGTAATTTCCTCAGGAAGTCGGTGGTGTCTCGAAGATAGCTGGGAGTGCTGGTAGCGTAGGGTCTGAGGAGAGAGTCCAAATAGCCAGATAATCCTGCTGTAAGAGTGCCAATGCCTGAGATGATGGGGCGTCCAGGGTTTCCGGGTTTATGTTTGCAATTGTATAATTACACTGTATTGTTTTGAAAAAAGTTTCTTTTCCCTGTTGCTGTGTAAAAGACCCATACAAACCAGAGGGGGTGGACGGTGGACTGAGGGACTGATTTATATGGGAAATCATCTTAATTCTGGGTAGAGAGAGACACACTATACCCCACCTTCTTAAAGTCCCAATTTTTGATCTTTAAGTAGGTGGAGTGGATTTCACCAGTGCTGTCAAGTGCACCATGTAAACATGCTGAAAAACAAAATAGAGGAAATATTTTTTTGTCTAATCTCTTTTGATCGATAGTACTCTTAGGTGTTACACACACGACAAAAGTGTCCCTCGAATATTTGGAAAGTGCTTAAGATCCTTGGATAAAATGCATTATTGTTATTTTATTTTATTATTATATTGCATATGATTTATATTAAGTTTGGATTTAAATACAGCTGCAGAACTGCGCTGGAAGCATTGTTCTTGTACCTGAATTCAATCTTTGTTTAGTAAAAATAATTTTTTAAAAATCACTGATAAGTTTTTATCAAGTATTTTAATATGTATATTTATAATAATCCATGAACCCCTTAAAGTTCTCTTGTGCCAACTGCTACGCTACAAGAGATACAGATGTTAATTCCATTGTTAGCCATTTTTAGCTGATTGCCAAATCAGCTGATATTTCACACGGGAAATATGACTTCTGAAGCAAAAGAATGAATACTGGATGCATTATTGTATATAACTGTTTTGATTCAAATCCTTGTTTTTTCATATTGGATGATTAAAAGAGTGTTTATGGAATAGTAGAAGTTAGAAATGGGTATATGATCTGGTCCAGTCTTCTGATCAGCCTAGGCTTATTGTTTTCAGTATATTGTCTAGTGCTTTATTTGGTCTGATTTTAGTTACATTTATATAGGTCAAGTATATAAAACAATGCCCTAACAGCCTACGTCTCTCCCATATCCAAAGGTTTCTGAATTTAAACAGGTTTGTTGTAATCAAATTTCATTTTTTTATTGGAAACGTGTTTTTCTGTCTCTGTTATTTTCCTCAATATTCAATCTAAATTGATTGCCCTAACTTTTCCCTATTCTTCATTCATTTATTACAAAACTGCCTAGATAATTTTGACCTTGAGTATTGATTTTTTGAATTCACATTCAGTATGTTAACATTTTTCGAACCTGACTGGCTTGCAAAAATTTAGATAATAAAAACATTCTCCTGGATTCTAATTTATTTAATCTGGTTTAGAGGATTAGTTACTTAAGTTAGGGAATTTTTATCTGCTGGTGTTTATCTGAAGGAGTTAGATGCAACACAGATTGACTTATTTCCTACTTATTTGTGAAGTGGGTTATTTCCCTCCCCTTCAATGTCAATTTAAACGCTTTGAATGATTTGTCTTGGATTTGTAATGGTGCATAGAAGAATTGTGAGTTGACTATTTATGGTTATTTGATTGCTGACTGGCATCCTAGTTTAGGATCTCCACTTAAGGATTATTTAAATCCTCTTATGTTATTTCAGTTAATAAAAAGTCTTAATCATTGGAACAAAAATAAAGATAATGTAATGTTAAAGCTTCTCTTTTAGATGTGATATCTGTTAATCTAACAAATGTACATTATTTTTCCAAGTCTGAATGACCCTAGCTTTTTTTATTTTTTGGAAAAAATCATAGGACCCTGGTAGAAGCAATGGTGTCGTGCCTTTTTCAACAGGAATTTTGCATATGTTGGCATTAAATAGATCTTCCAAGAATTAAGTCTGCTCTTACACTTTTAAATGTAATAGGTTTTTAAAACTAAAAAAGCAAAATATTTCTTGATCTCAGATAAGGCAATACTTTGTAAGTGGCATTCGAGGTACGAGGTGTGGCTAGCCACACATACCACTCAAACCCTTTGTTACATATTTCACAGTTTAGCATATCCCCCTGTTACTATAGTATAGGATGCCCTCCTGTGGTCAAATGAAATAACTTCCTACCATGACCCAGACTGGCATAATTTGGGTTTAGTCTCTTTCTATACAAAATAATGGAGAAAAATAAAGTTCTATCGCTTAATGGAAAATAGTTTTCCTGTAAAGAAAAGTACTGGTAAATAAATGGGATTTTGATACACAACCCACAAAAGTTAAATTATTTAGTTCTCGGGGATCAGTATAAAAAAATTAAAATGTGTCCCTTCCCCCCCCACCAGTCAACCTTTGTATTTTGTTTGTCTTCTAGATTTTGAAGTCTTTTGGGGCGTGTACTTGGATCTCCCTGTATATTTGTACAACAGCTAACATAGTGTGACCCTGATTCTGGTTGACTGAATTTCCTTTGATAAATTCAAATGTGATGTAAGAAAACTGAGGCGTATTTATTTGTATTACATGTCATTGGGAAATCAGTAATCCATAGGCACAATTCTAGAAACTGGGCCAATGGCACTGTCACCTGCAGACCCGGTAAAAGTTTTCCAACAAGATGTTTTCTAACTTTTTCTTACTCATACATGCCTCTTGGTATCTTCAGCAGTTCCCACTAGTCTTTCATGAGTAAATAATAGCCCAAACTCACATTTTAGTACTAAACATAAATTTGACTGCACAAAATGGCATAACCTAGATAGAACCAATGTAGATTTCTTATAGATGCTCTCTTGCCAGTCTGGTGGTACTAGATTAATAATGTTTATATAAAATTTAATTTTATTTAATTTATTTAAAACTTGTTTGTAGAAGATATTTAGGATTTTAGAAAGTCGCTGTCTGTTTTGGAAGAAGCTGATAATGGAGAAAAGATGAGAATGCATGAGAAACATTTATGGAGTTTGATTTAAATATATCCCTCTGTCAATTTTTTTATATTTAATGTTTATTAAGCTGAAAAGGATTAAAATCTAGCCGGTGTTTTGAACGGAGTGTGGGAGACTCAGTCAATAAAATAATATAAAAATAATGAAACGATGAATGTATATTTTATACTGCTTTCTGTATAAATGCTATTTTACTGGGAAAGGCAGGTCTTTTTAAGAAGTGTTTGTTGGAAATTGGAGGAAATATGAATTAGGAAGATGATGAGGAAAAAAAAGTTTTTAGAAATTTTCTAAATTCTGCTTGCATAAAAACCACTGAACAGACTTTTAAATAGGACAATTAAGCAATCAATTTTGTTCACATCTGCCTTCACTGAGAGTTAAATGGCAAACCGGAAGTGACTATAGATTGCTTAATTAGCTTCAATTAAACACCTGTCTAAGTCTTTCTAATTTGAGAAAAGCCATATTTATCAAAATTACTAACAAGGTGCTAAAAATATAATATTTATATGTGTGTGCTTGTATATCCATAATCTGATTTAGTAAGCTAAAGGACAGTTTTTGAATTCCTAAATCATAGCACAGAAGATTCATTATTTAAAAGTGAATGTATGTGTTTGACGAATGTCCATGTTGCATCAAGGCACCAGCACAAACGTCACAAATTGACGTTCTTGTCAGACTGAGCAGAGAGTTTATATGGGCCATGACTAAGGCTCCGTGTCTGTGACGGATTCCGTGACTTTCCACGACATCTGTGACTTCTGCAGCGGCCAGTTTGGCTGACCCTAGGGCCGCCCAAGCAGCTGGCCCCAGGGCCAGCCACGCCGGCTGCTTCTGGAGCAGCTCCGCAGCCAGCTGCAGAGGTGCTACTGGAGCGGCCCCAGGACCAGAAGCACCGGCCGCTGTGTGGGTAGCCCCAGGCAGCTGGCCCTGGGGACTGCCTGAGCAGCAGTCCCGGGGGCAGCAGGAGCAGTCACAGCTCAGAGGCCCCCGGCAGTGGTCCCGGGGGCTGCGGGAGCAGCGGCGGGTTGGTGGCCCCGATAGGGTGACCAGACGTCCCGATAAATTCGGGACCGTCCCGATATTTCGGTGTTTGTCCCGGGTCCCGAACAATCTGTCCCGATATTTCGCTCCGCCGGCAGCACTCGGCTTTTTTTTTTTTGCTCCGCCGGCGGACCCCTCCCCCCCATGTGTCCCGATATTTTCTTCCTCTCATCTGGTCACCCTAGGCCCTGAGGACAGCCAGAGCAGCTGCTGCTCAGTGGCCTCCGGCAACTCATGCCACTGCCTCTGCCCCGCCCCAGCAGCAGTCCCCTGCACCCACACAGAGCAGCACCTCCCCCCCAGCTAAGCTTTAGTTAGGGGTATATAATACAAGCCATGGACAGGTCACAGGCTGTGAATTTTTGTTTGTTGCACGTGACCTGTCCATGACTTTTACTAAAAATACCTATAACTAAATGGTAGCCTTAACCATAACCACAGAGCAACCATCTTACCCTTGAAGGGACTTTCCCTGGATCAAGACTGAGGCGTGTTGGCTTTGCAGAGTGCGGAAGCTTACACTACATGGACATGTTAGCTGGATAAATGGAGAACTTGATGGATATCAGTCAGGTAGCTTTCATGAACAATACATTCACACAGACTTTTCTAAGTAAAAAAGAAAGAGGGTGTTACTGGTTATAAAATAATCAAAAACACAGATATTTACCACAGGAGAGATACCTGGAACGTTCAGAGAATCTTACAGGTGATAGCGTAGAATGAATTACATATATTTGTGATGTAATTTGGCAGGAAAAAAGAAACAATACAATTTGTGGTAAGGAAAGTGCAAATTTATTTAAAGTGACAAAGAGAGTGTGACTGGGAATCTTGGCATGAAATTGAAGTATGATTATGATCAGAAAAGTAGTTATGTAAAAACACAACGTCTTACTCAACAGAACTTCTATCTGGATGTGTTCAGAATCATATTGGCTTAAGTTAGAAATAAAAAGTAAATTTATATTTTTTCTATTTGTACTACAGAGCCTGCAAAGCTATGGGAGAGTACGTTAGATGTTTTTTTTTGTCTTGCACATGAACAGAATGCACATACCAACTGTCAAATGCTTTTACCTTCTCCTCACATGTAATGCTTCTCAGTTGGGTAAGGGTTATTATGGACTACTGGTAATGAACACAGAAAGAGCACAGCTTGACTTCCAGATCCTAGGGTGAGTTTACAGTATGCAGAGCTGGACGTTTATAAAACAAGCAAACAAAACCACACATTACTTATAAACTTAGCAAAATTAATGTGTAAGTCATTGAGAACCAAGAAATCTAGAATGACTCTTCAGTATATATCTGATCTTGAGAACAGGAAACTTTAGACTGTGAAGTAGTCTACAAAGTTAAATGGAGGGATCCCATCACATAGGACAATTAAATCCAGACCAGACAAAGCACTAGAAAATATAGAGTAGGGAATGATCTTGCACTTGTCAGTTGATAGATTCTTAACAGAACTTTTCCATCTCTTATTTCTAGAGGTTTTTACCCAGTTTCAAACTGTGTCAGATGCATGTGAAGGGAAAGAAATGTTGGTTAGAGAGGTGGGAGGACCACTGGACTATGTTTAAAATAAAAATTCTATGGGCATTTTTAAAATTTTGAATTGTTTTTGTGTTAGGCCCTAATCCTGAAAGGTTGGCGCTGCAGGTGCTTAGCACCTTTGAATATAAGACTATATAAGGTGCTAAGGTGGTCACCCAAAATTTGAAGCAACCACAATTACCAGTCACTTCTGAAATATAGTTGGTGTGTTTTTAAAAATACATTGTTAAAGAATCATAATACCCAAATTACTGTCCCTTGTAACTTTATTCTTGCAAAAGGATTTCACTTAATAAAGTATTGGAAACATATAATTACAAACATGTTTTTTCCTCTTTGATGACACAAAGTTTTCTCAGAACCATGAGTATTCTGAAAAAAACAATGCTTAGAGTGATACCATTAGTATAATCAGTCAGGCAATAAGTGCATTCAGGTGGAAGGCTGCCATTATATCTAGAAGGAGGAAAAAAGGCCTTATACTAAAATGTCAGGGCTGCCTTTATTCAGGTCATTGACTGTTTCTAGCAGATTGATGACATATTAGTATTTTGAGAAGAGAAGAATAACATACAACCATTTACATTTAGAGTTCAAGAAATGCCACTGTCTGGAACAAGAAACGTTTACTTGGATATTAGGGGGGAAATGGCAAAACATTTTGCCCAATAGTAATAACCTTTCAGAGATGCTATTTTAAATTAATATTTTTAGCTCTGGCAACTGCAATTTTATGTTTATAATATGCATTATAGATGTGTATAGAATAAATTCAATGAAATAAGCATGTATTACAAGTCTTACCTTAATTTTTTACCAGTTTTTTAATCCAGTAAAAGTCTTAATTTATCGGGCTAGAGTTCATTGGACCGTTTATGTTGATTTTCAGTAAATCTTGGTGCACTGGGGAAGTTCCAGAAAACTGGCAGAAAGCTAATGTTGTGCCGATTTTTAAAATGGGTAAATGGGATGATCCAGGTAATTATAGGCCTGTCAGCCTGACATCGATCCCAGGCAAGATAATGGAGTGGCTAATATGAGACTTAATTAATAAAGAATTAAAGATCGGTAAAATAATTTATGCCAATCAGCATTTGTTTATGGCAAGTAGATTTTGTCAAACTAACGTGACATCTTTTTTTGATGAGATTACAGATTTGGTTGATTAAGGTAGTAGTGTTGACAAAATAAATTAGACTTCTGTAAGGGGGGACTAGGGACTGGACTCGATGACCTCTCGAGGTCCCTTCCAGTCCTAGAATCTATGAATGAAAAGGTGTTTGCCTTGGTACCACTCAACATTTTGATTGAAAAAAAAACTAGAACGATGTAAAATTAACATGGCACACATGAAATGGATTAAAACCTGGCTAATGGATAGGTATGAGAATGTAATTATAAATAAGGAATTGTCATCAAGAGGGTGTGTTTCCAGTGGTGTCCCTCAGAGACCCATTCTTGGCCCTGTGCTCTTTAATGTTTTATCAATGACTTGGAAGAAAACATAGAATCATCACTGAAAAGTTTGTAGATAACACAACACTGGTCTTAGGTTGCATGACTCAAAACACATGGCTATTTAGAGATAATCTATTTGGAGTTACTGGTGGTTTATTCAGGCAGTCAGTTTACAACAGGATGCCACCAAGCAAGAGCTCTACACTCTCTATTCAACTTTAAGGTGTTTGCAAGGGAAGGTGGCACCAGCTTGTCCGGTAGTGCCATATGAATTATCTATCAGCCAGAGTCTGCAGCATCAGTGGGAAGATCATTTTAAGATGTTCCTCAATTGTCTGTCGCAATAATGTCATTGATAGAGCTCTGTAACACAATGGACAGCTGCATTTGAGTCAATGGCAGATACACAGCATGGTTTCCTATCTCCACAAATGTTTGGCAAGGCCGTGGTCTCTCACTATCATTCAGTATCAGCATAAATTGGTTGATGGATAAGCTTGAGGAGTCAACTGTAAGTGGCATTGAGGTGCATACACCTCTGCTTCAAGATCTTGACTACGGCAGTGACTTTGTCTTGTTGGCTCAGTTTGATGATTTGATGCAGCTGATGGTTGATCTGGTCTGGCCCAAAGCAGTATGCATTGCTCTGGTTATTAATCCAGATAAAACTAAGCTCTGGTCATTACCATAAAATAGCTCCCAGCTCAGTATTAACCCATCTGGAAGGGACATTGAGCAGGTGGCAAATACTTGGGAGGCATCACAGAGAGTGCTGGAGGATGTTCAAAAGATTTGGACAGTCATCTAGCAGCAGCTGCTGCCATGTTTTAGGCCCTTCCTCGGTCTCTGTAGGGATCTCATGACATCAAGATTGTGCCTACTTAAGCCAGCGATAGGAACAGGAAGCTGTCCAAACAACTGGGCTCCACCCTCTTCTAGACTCTGTGCCTTGTGATTCCTTGCTCCCGCTCCTACTCCCCTGGCTTGATTTCCTAGCATCCAAACCCGGTGTGACTCCTGGCATCTGATTCATGGTTCTGATCTCCAGTTTGTTTCATGACTCTGACCTCCTGGTCTCCTGACCCAGCTTGACTCTTCTCTTGGGACCGCAGATTCTGGCTCTGATTACTAGGTCTGGCCACTTACTGCCCAGTCATGACAGCTGCTACAAAACTGTGGATCTGTGGAATCACAGTTACACCAACTCTGTTGCATGGAAATAAAACGTGGGTGCTGAGGAAGGCTGACGAACACCAGATTGACATTTTTGATTCTTGTTGTTTCCATCAGCTGCTCCATATCAAGTGGCAGGACAAGATCCAAAGTGAGAATATTTTAAGCTGAAACCAACAACCACCTCCATCAGTACTGGCTTGGTTTTGGCAGTTTCCTTGATATGGACATACGATAAAAATGAAAGATCCGCAAATTCGGAAACTTTTGTACCAAGGAACACTGCTACATGGCTGTTGAATGTGTGTGTGTCAAAAGCTTCAGTGGTGTAACAGGATTGTCAGTGAGAGACATAAATTGAACATATAATCAGACTACCTTAAGCACCTTGCCAGAGATGAATCTGGGTAGTCCTTAATTTGCAAGAAGACCACGTCCCTTTGGGATTTTTCATGTTGATGCGGATGATGAGTTATTGGAATAGTAGCCAACCTTGGGAGGGTGGGGTTATGTGTGTTCTAAGTATTTATTTTTTCCTCTTTATTGTCATGTTCAGTAGAGTAAAAGAACGTATGAGATTGATCTCAGGCTGCAGTTAGGCTCCAAATCTCTCCTTTGTTCAAAGGTGAATGATGTTACTTTGTTTTCGGAATTATCAACCCTCTGCATAAAAACCTACTAGCAATGACTTGCCTTTGTTTTGATAATTGTCAGATGTTGCTAGTTCATGCCTTCCATGTTTGGAGCTATTGTCTTTCCATTGTTTAAAATTTGTAAGCCATTGTTTAAAAGTTAGCAGTCAGTGCAAGTCAATTGTTGTAAAATCTGTGCCTCTAGCATGAAAATGGTTTGATAAATTTTGCCTAATCACAGGCAGGGTTCTCACACAACCCTGTTTGCCAGAGTAGCAAGGGACACCTGCCTGGCTCCCTGCCAGCTCTCAGGGACCCTTCCAAGAATCCATGGCTCCAGAGTGACACCACCATGCCAGGGTTTCCAGACTCCCTGCCATGGAGCTTGGGAGTCTGGTAACACTGCAGCTCTCAGAGCTTCTAGGCTCCATGCCAAACTGGAATGAAACCAAATTCTGAAATAGTGAAATTTATTGCAAACCAGAAATCTGTAGTTTTTGCCAGCGATACGGAAAAAGTCTCTTTTTACACATGTGAAGTACAAAACCCCCTCTCATTTATAAATGAAACTATGATTATGGTTTAAAGATCAGCATTTCATTGTAAAAGAGGTATTGTTTGAGATGTCTTCGTTCACAATTCAGTAATGTAAAAAGACAGCAAAAGCCTGAGGCTGGAGTGGAAAGCAATAATTCCTAGTGTATAGTGCTCCTTTTTGGACTGATAACTGCTCTGAGGGTTCTAAAAAAAAATTCATAGTGATGCCAGTTCATCATCCTCTGCAAAGCCTGCATTTATATTCTGATCTAGATGATTAATCTTTATCTAGATTATGGGTTCTCAGTAGTTCTGAACAACATGTCAGTGGGTTGCAACCAGATTGCTTTTCTCATATTGCTAAAGGAGAGAAGAGTCCCAGCTGGATGGGAGGAAGTCTCCAGTTCCTGGCATGAGAAAGGGAGTCCTGGTACGGAAAAGGTTAAGAACCACTGGTAAAAGATTCATAGAATCCATGGCCAGAAGAGATCATTGTGAGCATCTAGTCTGACCTCCCATGTAACACAGGCCATAGAACTTCCTAAAAATAATTCCTAGAGCAGATGAATATACGCTTTTTGGAGACCTGTCTTTATATACACGTATTGGACAGTGCAGAAAAATTCTGCCACTGACAACCAAATTGATATAAATAATGTATTTTCCTTGTTCATGTTCATGTCTGCCTGTGATTTAGGAGCAGCTCTGAAACATGATGTATTATAATTTGTTTTATGTTAACAGTTTTTAAATCTTTTACATAGTTTTGTAGGCGTCAAAAAATTCTTCATCTAGGATATTAATATGCTTAGGGCAGCTTGAAACAAAAGAAGGCTTTTCTGCTGGTCTGACTCTTTGGGGCAGGGGGAAGAATCTCCTC
Organism: Terrapene triunguis; assembly: GCF_002925995.2. Taxonomy (NCBI): domain Eukaryota; kingdom Metazoa; phylum Chordata; order Testudines; family Emydidae; genus Terrapene; species Terrapene triunguis. Next base: position 94,826,976 of record NW_020664417.1, on the reverse strand, counting down.
TCTTCTACCTCTTTTGTTTTCCCCCTTAGTTGTAAAGCCAGTGGTGTATGAGTATAGAAAGACAAAGGCGTATCTTTAATTGAGGACATAATGTAAGAATGCGCATTCAGATTCCATGTTAGCAGATTATATAGGATAGCATAAAATTGATTGAAAAAAAGATGAATGGAGGGCAGACAGCTAATGGGAGGGCGGGGGAAAGTGAGTGTGGGTGCATGTGTTTGCAGGCATATAGTAATTGAAAGTCTATCAAAGAAAATAACTGGCTTCTAATGTGTCTCACTCTAGGCCTCTTTAAATTACATAAAAGGGATATAGATGATGAAGAGATGAGCCACTAAAAAGGGAAACGGAGATAAAGAACGATGATTAATGTTGGGGCATCCTACGTCTTCAGACACGACCAGCGGACACACACAGGAACACACAGAGACTGGAGTCTTCGGTTATGGCTCGGTTTATTGTAGCAGAAGCTCAGCTACCCCCTGCAGAAGCATAGCTATACCACCTGTTCACCTCCCCCACTTCCCAAGGAGTGAGCACTGGGATCCTTTTGCGTTTCCCCTTTATTGTAAACATCAGCCCTCCCGCTCCCCAGGCAGGCAGTTCTACTCTCTGTCTTGGCCCAATAATTGCCCTCTAATTTCCCTGCTTAAATCCTTGGCCCCTGTTTATGTTTACATCTGCTATGACCTTTTGTTGCCACATAAGGAGCTGTTTTGAGCACTTGGGTGTCTTTAGTCAGTCAACACCTGCAGGCTTGTGGTTTTGGGGGGTTTCGTGTGCGTCTTTCGCCGGCAGTTTACCAGACAGACTTAATGTCAGATAGAGCCAGGCCCCCACAATTAACACCACATTTTTCAAACTGGTCATACTTGGCAGAGTCTCCCTGGAGCCATTTTGTTCTTTATTATATAGTTTCAACCAGTTTTCCTGGTCCTGAAGTCAGGTTTACCAGCCTGTAATTGCTGGGATCACCTTTGGAGCCCTTTTAAAAATTGGCTTCACATTAGCGATCCTCCAGGCATTTGATATGGAAGCTGATTTAAATGATAGTTACAAACTACAGTTTGTAGTTTGGTAATTTCACATTTGAGTTCCTTCAGAACTCTTGGGTGAATACCATCTGGTCCTGGTGACTTGTTACTGTTTAGTTTATCAATTTGTTCCAAAACCTCCTCTAATGACACCTCAATCTGGGACAGTTCCTCGGATTTGAAGAATGGCTAAGGTTTGGGAATCTCCCTCACATTCTCAGCCATGAAGACTGATAGAAAGAATTCATTTAGTTTCTCCGCAATGGCCTTATTGTCCTCGAGTGCTGCTTTAGCATTTTGATCATCCAGTGGCCCCACTGGTTGTTTAGCAGGCTTCCTGCTTCTGATGTACTTAAACATTTTTTTGCTATTACTTTTTGAGTCTTTGGCTAGTTGTTCTTCAAATTCTTTTTTTGGCCTTCCTAATTATATTTTTTACAATTCATTTGCCAGAGTTTATGCTCCTTTCTATTTTCCTCACTAGGATTTAACTTCCACTTTTAAAATAATGCCTTTTTGTCTCTCACTGCTTCTTTTACTTTGTTGTTTAGCCACAGTGGCACTTCTTTGGTTTTCTTATTATGTTTTTTAATTTGGGGAATACATTTAAGTTGAGCCTCTATTATGATGTTTTAAAAAAAGTTTCCATGCAGCTTGCAGAGATTTCATTTTTGGCACTGTACCTTTTAATTTCTGTTTAATTAACTTCCTTATTTTTGAGTAGTCCCCCTTTCTGAAATTAAATGCTACAGTGTTGGGCTGCTGTGGTGTTTTCCCCGCAGCAGGGATGTTAAATTTAATTACATTAAGGTCACTATTAGCAAGCAGTCCAGCTATATTCACCTCTTGGACCAGATACTGTGCTCCATTTAAGACTAAATCAAGAATTGTCTCTCCTCTTGTGGGTTCCAGGACTAGCTGCTACAAGAAGCAGCCATTTAAAGTGTCAAACTTTATCTCTGCATCCCATCCTGAGATGACGTGTACCCAGTCAATATGGGGATAGTTGAAATCCCCCATTATTATTGAGTTTATTTTTATAGCCTCTCTAATCTCCCTGAGGATTTCACAGTCACGGTCACCAGGGCTTTGGAGTGGAGCGCGGAGCTGGAGCGCAGAGCAGCTCTGAAGCAGTGGAGCTGCAGGTTTTTGCCTGGAGCTGGAGCGGAGCCGGAGCACAACTCCAAAGCCCTGACTGTCACCACTGTGGCCAGGTGGTTGGTAATATATCCCTATTATTAGAGCATGTAATTACTATACAAAGAGATTCTATAGTATAGTTTGGGTCATTTAAGTTTTTTACTTCATTTAATTCTATGCTTTCTTTCACAAATAGTCACAAATAGCCACTCCTCCACCAGCATGACCTGTTCTGTCCTTCTGATGTATTTTGTACTTGGCTTGGAAACCTGAAGCTTGTGGACCCAGAAGTTGAGCCGTGGGTAAAGCTGGGGCTCCTGGGCTTTCAGGTTCCCGGATCCATGACCAGGAGTCTGGAAGCCCTGATGCATCTGGCTACTGTGTAGCTGGGGATCCTGGAAGACCCCAGCAGCCTGGAGAGGTGGCAGGTTTCCCATAGCAACCTCCCTTTGATTCACCAAAAGTTCATCGAACCCATGATGTTTCTGCAAAACATTTTGAGTTCTACAAATCTGCATTTTCCGATTAAACTGTTTTGTTGGAAAATTTATAACCCAGCTCTGTCCTCAATATCTTCACATATTAGCATTGCAATGGTTGGGGAAAATTTGAAATAAAAGTACCCAACATGTGTATTATTTCAGTGAAATTCCTTGATATCAGTTCTGTAAGGATGGGTGAATATTTTGAAAATTAATAATTTCCTTTGAAATAATTAATGCAAACTTAATATTATGCTATTTTATCCATAATAAAGGACCATTTCCATTAAGGTTTAACAAAAATCAGTATATTGAATTTTTGTGGAGGTGATTTTGGTTACTTAATTTTTGTTTAGTTGTTTCTTTATCATGGTAGGATGTGCAGAATGGTGCACTATACCAATCAACAAGATTAGGTTTGATATTTTTTTAATGGAATACTTAATGTTTTGGGGACAGGAAGAAGTTAAGTGTGTCCTCTGTCTCTGCCCATTCATAGTAGTTATGTAATTTTTCTACCAACAAAAAATTCTAAATGTTTCTACAGTAATTTATTTTTGAACCATTGGACTCCTTTGTCTGTGGCTGCCCCTGCTGCATCATGTTAGTGATTCTTCTCTACGTAGAAACTTTCTGATGACATTCCTTTATTGTCCTGCTTTTCCTTAATTTATGTTTTCTCCCTGTGTATGTATTATCTGAAGTACCCTGGCAGCAACAGACCTAATTCTTCTCTGAGTGCTAGTCTATATGTGTTCCACTTCTGTGGTCATGTGCCCCATGCATTGGGGATCAGAATGCTTTAGCCAGCACTGTCAATTGGTCACACATGCTCTGTCGCATCCGGCCCCCATCAAGGGTATAATTGAGCTCAAATCCCAGCCTCATTTTCTTTGCCCTCAGTTTAACCATGCCAATTTCTGCAATATCTTGTTATTGAAAGTATAAGGTCAATTAGTTTCACTGCCAACTGCATTTGAAACCTGTTCTTACTAATCTTGTATGAGTAGTGTATTGTGTTTCTTTGTTAATCTAGAATTAGGTTACAGGGATCTACCACCATGATATAAACAGTGAAACCAACTTTTTAAAGTATGGAAATTCAGAGTTGAAATTCTGCTTAAAATAAAAAGAAATAAACAAATAAACATGGGCTCTGAGTTCGCCAAACCTGTGTGTGGGTGTCCAGACTGTAAGTGAGTTGGAGAACCTGTGCTCTAACTTGTACCCCAACTGGCATAGTAAGCCCAGGTCCAAAGCAGATACAGACTTGGGTACAAAGATTTTGTGTTAGAATGTTAGGGAGAGGTTAGGGTTTAACACCCAGATAATAATCCACGTTAACTCTGCAGTACATACCCTTATGGTCACCCAAACAACCTTGTGTATCCTGATTAGAGCTATTTAAATCCACCTGCGATTGTGACTCAGCAGTAATTCCATTGCTTTTTCATTCATGGTTTAAGTACCTGATAACAGAACACCTCAACAGAGGTGCCCAGCATGCTTATGCTAGTTCCTAAAGTATATTATCCTGTTATATATAACTTGAATGATTTGAATTTTGTGATGTAATGTGATTTCTTTGGGCAGGCGGAGTGGCAGAAAGGCACATTAGATACAGTGTGCAATGTTTTCTAAATCTCCAAAATTTCCAAAAAATCTTACTCAAGTTATTCAACATGTTTGCAACAAATTCTAATTGTCAATGTGACCTAATACTAAAAAAATGTGAAAGCACAAACAGTATTTTTAAGTTAAAATGTCTTCAGTGCAAAAATGGGACCATTACTGCAGCATCAACTACTGTCCTACCTTAGTCTGTGTACATTGAAGTAATAAAACTAATAATGCTTTTTAGCTTGCATAGTCTTTGCAGCTGGGGCTGCATCTTCCTTTGTGTCTGGAAAGTGGCCAAAATTTAGACACTACCACAATATAAGTAATACCATTTGTCATCCCAGAAAAGTGTTGCTTTTTTGACTGCTGCCAACTTTTGTGTCATCATATTTAATTGCTCGATTGTGGCATTACTTTAATACTGTTGCTTTCTGGACTTTGCTTCTTAACACTATCTCTTCAAATGTTTGAGTGTTACTAAAATTTGGCTCTCCCAACCTGGGCTGGATATGGATCAAGAAATAAGCAGTAAAAAATCTCTGTCCCTTATTATCAGTATCATTTTCTGGACATTTGGGACTACATTTTCAAACTTGGGAGCCTCATATTAGGCACCTAAATCCATATTTAAGAAATTAAAATAAGTGGCCAGGTTTTAAATGTAAATGTATACACGTAGGAGTAAAGAATGTAGGCCATATTTACAAGCTGGAGGACTCTAACGTAAGAAGCAGTGACTCTGAAAAAGATTTGTGAGTTATGATGGCTAATCCACTGAACATGAGCTCTCAGTGCAACACTGTGGCCAATAGGACTAATGTGATCCTTGGAGACATAAACAGGGGAATCTTGGGTAGGAGAAGAGAGGTTATTTTACCTCTGTATTTGGCACTGGTGCAACTGCTGTTAGAACATTATGTCCAGTTCTGGTGTCAACAGTTCAAGAACAATGTTGCTAAATTGGTGAAGGTTCAAAGAAGAGCCATGAGAATGATGAAAGGATTAGAAAACCTGCCTTTTTATAATAGACTCCAAGAGTTCAATCTATTTAGCTTAACAAAAAGAAGGTTAAATGGGGACTTGATCACAGTCTATAAGTACATGGGGAACAAATATTTGATAATGGGTGTTTCAGTCTAGCAGAGAAAGGTATCCAATGATCCAATGTCTGGAAGCTGAAGCTAGGCAAATTCAGACTGGAAATAAGGCATATATTTTTAACAGGGTAATTAAACATTAGAGCGATTTTCCAAAGGGTTGTGGTGGATTCTCCATCAATGGCAACTTTTAAATCAAGTTTGGATTTTTTTTTCCTAAAAAGATCTGCTCTAGGAATTATGTGGGGCAAGTCCTCTGGCCTGTGTTCTACAGGAGGTCAGGTTAGATGGTCCCAATGGTCCCTTCTAGCCTTGGAATTTATAAATTTAGGTGCTGAGCACTTTTAGCTCCCATGAAAGCCAGTCAAATCTGTGCATGCTTGGCATGTCTGAAGGTTGGGCTATTTTTATTGAAAAAAAAAGACACATACAGATCACATGACCTTCCATATGGGACAGTTAATTTAATACTAATTAGGGCAACTAATTAAAGTGCTGTGCAAACTTTTTAAAAAACCTTTTTTTTCCCTCCCCAAAGGTGACAACCCTTGTTAACACAAGCAACAAAGGGCCATCTGGTAAAAAGAAAGGGCGATCTAAGAAAGCACACGTGTTGGCTGCTTCGGTAGAGCAAGCTACCCAAAACTTTTTGGAAAAAGGAGAACAGATTGCTAAAGAGAGCCATGACCTCAAGGAGGAATTGGTTGTTGCTGTAGAGGATGTACGCAAACAAGGTATGTACAGTGAATCTGTCCTAACTCTGAACTTATTATAATTGCTACATGGGAGAACATAGGGGGGAAATCAAATCAGTATCTTAGATGTCTGTATACTGATGCAAGAAGTATTGGGTATTAGCAGGAAAAACTAGAAATGCTAGTTAATAAGCACAACTATGACATAGTTGGCATCACAGAGACTTGGTGGGATAATACCCATGTCTGGAATATTGGTATAGAAGGGTATATACACAATAAAGATAATGGATTTCAAGAAGGCAGACTTCAGCTAACTCAGAGAGTAGGTAGGTAAGATCCGATGGGAAGCAAGTCTAAGGGGGAAAACAGTTCTAGAGAGTTGGCACTTTTTCAAAGAGATATTAATAAGGGCACAAGAGCAAACTGTCCCACTGTGTAAGAAAGATAGGAAGTATAGCAAGAGATCACACTGGTTTAACCAGGAGCTCCTCAATGATCTGAAACTCAAAAAAGAGTCCTACAAAAAGTAGAAACTAGGTCAAATTACAAAGGATGAATATAAACAAACACAAGTAAGTATCAACAAAATTGGAAAGACCAAGGCACAAAACAAGATTAAACTAGCTACAGACATAAAAGGTAACAAGAAAATATTCTAGAAATATATTAGAAGCAAGAGGAAGACCAAGGACAGGGTTGGCCTGTTACTCAATGAAAAGGGGGGAAACAATAATAGAAAATATGGAAATGGCAGAAGTGTTAAAAGACTTTTTTGTTTCAGTTTTCACCAAAAAGGTTAGTAGCAATTGGACGTATAACATAGTGAATGCCAGTAAAAAAGAAGGTAGGATCAGAGGCTAACATAGGGAAAGAACAAGTTAAAAATGACTTAGACAAGTTAGATGTCACCAGGACCTGATGAAATACATCCTAGAATACTCAAGGAGCTGATTGAGGAGATATCTGAGCCCTTAGCCCTGGACTACGAAGTCAGCGTATCTTAGGTCGACTTACCTGGCCATGAGGATGGCGGCGAGTCGACCACTGCCCCATTGACTCCGCTTCCGCCTTTCGCGAGCTGAAGTTCCGGAGTCGACGGGGAGCATGTTCGGGGATCGATTTATCCTATACAAGACGCGATAAATCGATCCCCGATAGATCAATCACTACCCACCGATCCTGCCCTTAGTGATTACCTTCCAAAAGTTGTGGAAGATGAGTGAGAGTCCAGAGGACTGGAAGAGGGCAAAGATAGGGAAATAAGGACAACCAGGGAATTACAGATCAGTCAGCTTAACTTCAGTACCCAGAAAGGTAATGAACCAAATAATTAAACAATCAATTTGCAAACACCTAAAAGATAATAAGGTGATAAGTAACAGTCAGCATGGATTTGTCAAGAACAAATAATTTCAAAGCAACCTAATAGCTTTCTTTGACAGGGTACCAGGCTTTGTGGATAGGGGGAAGCAGAAGATGTGATATATCTTCACTTTAGCTTCTGATACTGTCTCACATGACCTTCTCATAAACACACTAGGAAAATACAAGCTAGATGGAAATAATAGAAGGTGGGTGCGTAACTTTTTGGAAAACCGTTCCCACACAGTATTTATCAGTAGTTCACAGTCAAGCTGGAAGGGTATATCAAGTGGGTCCTGCAGGGATCAGTTCTGGGTCCAGTTCTGTTCAATATCTTCATCAATGATTTAGATAATGGCATAGAGAGTACACTTATAAAGTTTGCGGACAATACCAAGCTGGGAGGGGTTGCAAGTGCTTTGGAGGATAGGATTAACATTCAAAATGATCTGGATAAACTAATGAGTGGGATGTGAAGTATTCTGGGGCTAGTCTTTTTCAGTCTCTCCTGTTGAAGCTGTTCCTCTGTATAGAAAAACTAATAGGCAAAGAGTGAGAACGATCGTGATTCCATAGGCTGGTGGTTAGGGCACTTATCTGGTTACTGGGACTGCCACGTTCAAAACCCTCTACTTTAATTACTATTCTGGATGCATGTCCTAACCATTGAAATTTAAAAATATGAGGGAGGTGGCACCACCACTGATCCCATCCCCCCAGTGCATGTTGTGAAGGCCGCTAAAGGCCGCTAAAGTCCCCCAATGAATGTACTCTGAAAAATTTGGGTGTGAGGTGGGACAAAACTGTTTGGAGAATTTGGGTCAAATTCACGAATAGTTTTGCAAAGGCTGGAACTGATTTTTTCGTGAATAAACTGAAAAATGTTCTCCCACTCGACTGAACATTCTATCTTAGGTCATTTACCACATCCTCTCATCACTTTGCCTGAGCTCCACTGACTCAGGAAATAGGAAACTCAGAGATTGTTCAGTGTCCTAAATGACCAGTGCTGATGCAAAACCATGAGGCTGACTTTGCTTCAAGTTATTCTTTATGTAACTGTGTAGAGGATGAGCTTTTTTCTGTCATGAAAATTACAGGGAAAATAGTTTGCAACTCTATTAAGCTCTTAATAGTGGCTTAAAGAAAAAGTATGTATAGCATATAGGTAATCAATATTTTGTGTGGTGAACAATTTAATAATTAACCACCAAATAATGCAACGATGTCGAATGTTTTGGTTTTTAAATGTGTAACACAAAGATTAGCATAATCTTAAATCACAAAAATACAAAGCAATATTAAAATGTGATCTTCACTATGTAGTTGGTAGTTAAATAGATGTTAAGGAGACCTTGCATATTTTATAGAATGGTAACTTCAGGATATACCAACAATATGCAAGCTACTTATCTAATAAGCATCTTTCACAGTAGCATGTGGGAAAGAAATGTAAGAAATTTCATTTTATAACCATTACAGTAGTTTGCATTGTTATTATAGGAAACCTGCTTTCAAATAAATAATAACTACAATAAGGCTTTGGAAATTCAAAAGTAATCTTGTATCTCAGTTAAGAATTTTAAAGGTAAAATGCATAGCAGGTGTGACAGTTGTGGCAATTTAATGCAATATCCTTGAAAAACCTTATTGAATTAAGTTTAAATATTTTTGGAGTCCATTGTATTAAATGCAGCGACTATGTATTATTGTGGGCTGGGGTTGTATGTAACCTCTCTATGCTGAAGATACGATGTGAACCCTTGAAAGTGTCATGAACTTTAAAAAACTATGTTGAACAATGTGGCAGACAAGAATGGATTTTGGGGAGAAACAGTGCCAAGTGGTTTGCTTGGAGAATCTCTAGGGAAAGGTGAATGCAATTTTCCCAGCTATGGTTATTTAGAAAAACAACCGTTGGAAGCTACGCCCTGAGAAGAGGACCATTATCTGCTGATTACCCATTCCAGACTCTCAACATCAAAGGCCCAAGCGGTATAAAGGAAAGAGTAACCTATTCATGGGGATGCTAGTTCTGAGCTAAGGCTGTTTATGAACTTTTTAGTCAACAGGAAAAAAAACCCCAAAACCTTTGGGTTGGGTTTGAAGGAATGACTCCTACCAGAGCCTGAGATTGGAGTTGGGGGATGATCTCGTAAACTTATTAGCATGAATGTTGGTTCTTTTATTGTTTTTAATGTTTTCTCTGTGATATTTACACCTTAAGAATAACTGTGCTTACTTATAAAGAGTTGTGTGATAACTTGTGACTGCTGGCAATTTCAGCTGTTCAGTGCCTCCAGAGAGAACGCAAAGCACAGCCAGGGCTGGCTCCAGGGTTTTTGCCGCTCCAAGCGGAGGGAAAAAAACCACACCCCACGATTGGCGGCAATTCGGCGGCAGGTCCTTCCGTCCGAGAGGGACCCGCCGCCGAATTGCCGCTGAAGAGCCAGACATGCCGCCCAATTCCAACGGCTGCCCCAAGCACCAGCTTGCTGAGCTGGTGCCTGGAGCCGGCCCTGAGCACAGATACTGGGTTATCTAGGCAGTCTGGCTTGTTGGGGATATTATAGTGTAGGCAGGGAACTGTGCAGCCTGGAAAATCCCCGGTCAGAAGGGAGAGAGTCACTGGTCTCTATCCAAGAGAGGTGACAGCTAAGGAACCAGAAGCCTAGAGTGGATGTCCTTGAGGGATGATGGAGGGGAAAATACAGATTCAGTGCCCCTTAATTGTGACAGTAAAGTATTTCAATCTCTGATACTTAGTTAGGGGGGAAAGCAAGAGGTTGGTAGTGAATTTCCATGACAAACTTTTCACATTTATTGACTTTGGTTAAAGCTGTCCTCTTTACTGGCAGCATAATAAAGCTCTTGTCAGTTTTCTCATCTGTAAATCCTATTATCTAAAGATACCATCTGCCAGGATCATCTTTCTTAGGTCTTAGCACAAGATTACCAGAACTTCAGCTATGATTTTTAAAGGCGCCTAAAAGAGTTAGGTGCCCAATTCTCAGTGTTCCAATGAGACTTGTGTCTCGCTCATGTAGGACAATTTGGAAATACCATCATCAGTAGCTCTTAAATAATTTTAATCCTGAGAGCAGCGGTAGCAGTGTAGAGTGCAAATCAGGCCCTTTCTGGCTGATCTGTGCCTCTCCCTGGCACTCTGTTCCATCTTGATGGTGGCTAGGGAAAGATTTACCTGTTTGTTTTGGTCTCTCCTTAGTCCAGCACCTGTTTGTTCTTGGTGCACTGAACTATGATCCAGAATTTCCATGCTGACCTCACCACTCTTGTTCCATCTCAATATATGATCATGTGGCGATATCCCTTTGGTGCTTTGACATTCATTCAGTTTTGCTTTTCTTAGTCCATGTGTGCCTGACTTAGGGTGATCCATGTAGCCTATCTAATCTAAGCATAGATAGCATGTTCGTTATCATATCTGAGCTCATTATTCAGTTTATCAGTGCCTTATATTAGTTTACCACTAATTGGATTTGTAAACTTGTGCTTCATAAAGTTAAAGGCACCTGAGAGGAATCCTTCCCCTCCCCCCACTCACTAGATTTATGGCACATGACCACGTTTTCAAATTGCTCACATGCCTCTTTTTAAAAATGTGGTGTGTGTGTGTGTGTGTGTGTGTGTAAAGCCACAGAAATAGTGTAACAAAAGATAAAGGTCTTAAACTGTACTCTGTGAAACACTAAAGATATTCAGATTATGTTCAGACTCTGTCTGTCATAAAAATGGGGTGGATTGTGGGTCTGCAAAACATGATAGTTTATTACTATATGAGCAAGAGAAGTCCATGTGCCATTTTTAATACAGTGGCACGTGGACCGGTCCAGCTGTGGTGAAGCATGAACTGACACGTTTAACTAGATGACATCATAAATTGCTGAAAGAAAAATCTCATGGTATGTTTTGCAAGAGTACTGTGTGTGGCTTTCCTGGCTAAATTTCATATTGGGTAGTTCCTATCTAAAACTTCCCCTGCAGTTTCAACTGGATATGGTATTCTTCATTTCCAGTCCTAAATTGCTGTATCCTGTTGTCTGCAGTTAAATAGCTGGGAGCAGGATACATTTCATTAGTGGGTGAAGCAATTGTAGTTTGTTGTTTGCTCAGTGCTTTGGGATCCTACTTGTTAAAAAGGACTATTCAAATGTAAGATCATTATTACTGGAAGAAAGTGGAAGAAGTAAGATTTTTTTTTCCCCCAGCAGGAATGAGGCAAAACATCTTGATGATCAACACTTTCAGTTTAACAAGTCAAGAGTTCTTGAAAGCAGCTATTCTGGGAACAAGGAAACAGAGCTCTTTCATGTCTCTTGCAAATGTCACACTCACAGAATTATTACAAAAATAATTCTAGGTATGTTTATATATCAGAAAACATACAGGTATGAACTTCTTAACTAACCTAGCAAATTTAACAAGATTGCCAGACAGGTCAGAAAATAATCTCTAGTCCTAACTCAAAATAACTATACACTAATTAGAATTTCTAATTATGATTTCTGAGATGAGTAGGACTAAAGCCAATGCCTTAAAATATTGGTGCCTAAAGATTGGCCCCCAAACAAATTGCCTGATTTTTGAAAGGTGTTGAGCACCTTTTTAAAGGTGTCTTGGGTTTGAAAATGTTGGTCTTTCTTTGAACTCTTTTCCAATTGCCATTTTATGTGGTCTCTAGACTTTTGAATCATGCAGCATTAGAATCTCCTCTGATTTACACATAGCCAATATACATGGAATAACACCTCAAGTGAGGTACAGCCTATCAGTTACCGAAAATTATTTTTAAGATTCTGCTTTGTTTACAAGATTTTTTATGCATACTATTAGAGAATAAATATGTCTGCCTCCACCCCAAAATGAAAACATCACACATCAGTTCTTGAAGTTGTGTTGGCCTTTTGAAATTCAGACAATTTTTCAATGCCTCATTCAGTTGAGTCCCTTTCTTCACATTTGAATTATGTAAAATATTATTTCCCATTATTTTCAATACCTTATTGCCACCAATCAACACATAGTTATAGAAGAGGTGTAAACAAATGTTTCTCAACTATAAATTTATCCTTTTGTTACAAATTGTCTGTCACTAGATGAAACATGGAATCAACAATATATATTTTTAGATAAACCATTTGTAATAATTAGTGTCAACACATGAGACATTTGTTCTTTTCACCAAATACAACACATAGTACTCTATGGTAATAACTGCATAGCATTTTAAATGATTACAAAATACTCTATATATTTTCAATACAAAATAATTTGAAACTTTAAGAAAAGAAAAGTCAAACTGTTCAGAAAATTACATGAACCAATTTTCTGTATCTTCGTGAGTGCTTTACAGTTGAATGGATAAATGTATAATTAGGATCAGTTACTAAAAAATTCCATAAATTAATTTAATACTATAGTTAATGTAAAGGAGAAGCTAGCTTTAGTTAAAGTCAATAGCATATAGTTTTAGAAATAAAACTAATTTTGGCAGAGATATCAGAAATTGGAAAGTAACTGCTATTACAATTATATAGTGTGTGAAATTTAACATTACAATTATTATGCCAATGGCTCTCTGATTTTGGTTTAATTATCACAGAAGCACATCAAAGACACAGAACTTCAGCAGGAGACTTTTTAAAATATGATCTGGTCTAGCTGTAATTTACTATTTTTAGACTAATGTGATATTTATTATGTATAACTCAACGCAAACTCACCCAGGAGTCTGAACTTTGTATCTTAGAATAGAGGGATGGAAAAAGAGCTATTAAATCATTAGAAGCATCTCCCTGACACTGCAGGAGTGTTCCATATTCAGGAACAGTAATACATAAAACAAGAAAATCAAAAGCTAAGCCCACCTTCTTTCTCCAACATTTCACTTCCTTTACAATTCTCCCCTGTTTTCAAATGCCTTGGGAAAAAAGATGAGGAGCAAAGTTAATCAGATCTACTCTATTTCAGATCAACGTTTGGAGTATATTCCAACGCCATGAAACCAACTACAGTTCTAATTTATAAAAATGATGCTTCTTAAGTTTACGCGTCTTTGCTGATCTCAACGACAGCGGTATGGTATGGAGAGAGAGTGAGAGCGCATTAACTGGCTGTTACCTGATCCTATATCAGACCCTGCTGGTTCCTAGGTTTCCCCTTCTTGGGGGTTCTCAAGCTCTTCTGTATCAAGCCATCCTCCCTTTTTGGGTCCATTTATTTAATCACCAAAATTCAGTTTTCATGCTCACTTCAGGGGTGGGTCCATAAAAGTAGTGATGGGTTCTTCAGTCCCCGATATACATTACATGAGGCAGAGTCAGATCTTTTTGATTGGCTGGACTATAACTCCTTCTACTGAAGAGCCCCTCCAAAATTATCTCTGCCTCCAAAGTGAAGCAGGCTAAGAGTCATGTTCTCTATAGATCATAACCTGATTGTTTTTTCTTTTTTTCCCCCTTTCCCTCACTAGGCCCTGTTTTCTCAACTCTCCACTTTTGGGGGCTACTAACTTTTTAAGGGCCATTTAAATTTGCTCTACTGAGCTCCGGGCAGTTGAGAGAACTTTACTAAGCTCTCCCCCCAAATTAGCCCCTGGTAATGGCTGAAAAGCAAAAAAAAAAAAAAAAAGAAAGGGAATGGGTAGAGCCTTGTCCGAGTGCACTGAAGGGGAAAAGTGTTCCTTTTGCTCAACCAGACAGCACAGTGGTGTCTGTGAACAAATAGCCCAGAAAAACAAGGGATTGGGGGGGAAAAGTACCCAGGACTCTAGGGTTCAATCTGTGGCCACTGACATGAACCAGGACCCTTTGCCAGGTGTCACACCCCAAGTCGGTGTACTGTGTAGGCTTGAGGAGCCGAAGCTAACAGAACTGGCATGAGGTAATTCCCTCGAGACCCAGTCCCCCCTCCAACAGCCAAAGCACAATGCCAGGAGGTTATATGTGTTGCCAGAGACACTCCTCTTCCTTCAAAGGAGCAGGTACTGCAGTTAGGGGATCCTCTTTGTCCCTCTGGGATCCCAAGAACCACCCACAGACTGAAAAAAAAATTAATATCCTGCCATTGCCCACCACTCTCCTTTGCAGTAGGGTTTCGGAGGCCATTTTGGAACTGGGAGCATTAGCTCCTCAGGGGGTGGCCATTTTAGAAAAAGCTCCTGCACAGTCTTCTCTGCAGCATCTCACAATCTTCAACTTGCAGAAGAAAGAGGACAAATAAGGAGATATAGATGTAGAAGCTACTCCTCATCCACTTCCCCCTCCTCCCCCCTGGAGCTCAGGCAGGGGGAAAGGGACCAAAAAGCAGACATAAATCAAAGAAATCCTCTAAATCTAGACACTCCTCCTCCAAAGAGAGAGATGTTCAGAATCCAAGGCATCTGGGAATTGCCTTCTTGGGTATCTCCCATAGCTTTCAGCCAAAAAAGATTTAAGAAAGGAGTCAAGGATGAGGTCAAAAAGAGAGAAAATACCCATAAATATTTTCCAACAGGCTCGAAAACTGACCCTCACATTCCCATTCCAGTCATCATGCTTGAGGTTGCAAAGGCTGAATTGGAATACCCAGGAAAGGCAAAGAGTCTGACCAAAAGAGCAACAAAATTCTCAAATGTCCACCAGTCAAAAACATTCATGGTTGGATTACCTAAAATGGATGCAGCCTTGTCAAACCTTGTCAAGGACACTGTCCTCCTTGCTGAAGGGGACTTCTTACCCAAAGATATCTCTGACAGAAGCATGGAATCAGCTCTCTACATTGGCTATGAAGCAACCTCAGCAACAATGAATTTTCCCCCAAATTTCTCTGTTAATGATCAAATTCAGCAGAGAGATTTAAAATCATCTTTCCCCTCCAGGAAGCCCTTTGGTGTTAGAGAAATTCATATAGATATGGTAGGAGAGACAAACGATTATTTAAAAATAGATGGGAGAAAACCAGGCCCAGTAAGATAAACCCAGAGGTGACTCCTTCTCCTGGTTTACCTCCACCCTTGACAAATGAGGGAGAGACATCATTTCAAGGGTTATGCCATAGAACTCAAAAGGACCCCCATCCCAGATTTCTCACCTCTCCCTCAACCCATCCAAGAATAAGGCTGTGTTCAAACAAATTGACTACCTTTTCCAAATTGGGTCAATAGAATTTGTCCTGGAACAGGAGCAGGTCATGGGCTTTTTGGTTTAAAGACCAAATAGCTTGTGAGGCTCAGATATTTTTTCTGAGTAAATTGAGTCATTACTTCCTAACTTGGATTAGTGGTGAAAGGAATCCTTCCCTAGTGAATTTATCTAATCTATCTGCCTATATAATGTATTATTTCTAGGTTTGTATAGATTGCCCATCACCAAAGTATCTAGGTGCCCCACATATATTTAAGAAGAAATACTCATTCCCCTTTCTTTCCCATCCAGGCAGCAGCTAGCAGCAAATTAGCAAATTATTTAGAGTGTGTGTGTTAAAAGAACGTATTGGTGGAAAGGTTTGTCAGAGAAATGAATTCTGCATTTAGTACTGAATGCAGTGAGGCTTGTAGGAATTCATATCTCATCTGGAAATGAGTTTTGGTCTCACCCTATGAAAGTTCCTTCTTCTGCACTCAAATCTCCACACATTGGCCAATAGTTTTATAGTTACTGCCATTGGACGTCCTTTGCCTCTTATTCTGAACTGGTCTCTCTGATGGCTAGTGCTAGTCCATTGGAGGACTTTGAAAATCAGGACAGAGGCCTTGGATTCAGCTGTGTATTCAGTGAGGAAACAGTGCAGTTGTAGCCTGAACAATGGCATCTCATTATTCCAGTAAATATTCATAACCAATTTAAAGTGCTTATTACATTTGGAAGTAAGTTCAATTGTTATTCATATTTGCAGTGCTCAGTCTAGGGAATATTGTACACTAAGTGCCACTCTGTGCAAATGTTCTATTGTTAGTTCATTCAGACCGTTTTCAAATCTATTAATTATCTTTCAGCTCTTAGTGAACATAGCATCTGAAAGATATTAAAGTTCCCATTCCAGAATGATATAAAGCACCTGTAATGAATAATAGACGTTGCATAGAGTCTCAAAGATGTGTTGTATAGATAATATATTTCCTTTTTGGTTTTAAGAACAAAGTAGTACCTCTTAAACAATAAACATGACAAGACATTATTTTGAGATGGAGGGAAATGAAGAACAAAGTACCTTCAACATCTGGGGAAGCATTACCTCATTCTGATACCAGCTTTCTTTCTTTCTTTTTTTAAATTCACAACCGGGATGTAGTATCTCATGGATCCTTAGCCATTAAATTTTCTATAGAAGCTACTCCTTGCTGCAGAATTATGGTCCACATTCTAAAATTTACTTTAAAAATGAAAGAAAATGGAAATCAGGAGCTAATTTCCTACTCAAAGCTCTGGTGGTCCAAGCTACCACAAGGAGAAGATTTTGTGTAATGAGATATAGGGCTTTTAACTTAAGTCAATCAGGGGCTAGGGGCCGATATCAGAAAGCCCTATAAAATAGCACACTAATAGTCTGAACAGGGAAGAACTAAGGTTAGTAGGGAGCAGGCTGAGCAGGACGCCTCAGAGGAGAGCACCACACTTGTTTATAAAGGAACTGTCTTTAGGTGTAGCTTGAGTTTTGCCTTTTTTAATTTGAGTTCTGTTTCACCTTATGTTTTTGTTTGAACCTGTTAAATTTATAAAGTCATGCCAGCATATACCGGGGAGGAAAATTCTTTCTCTGAAAGATTCTTGGTGTTGGAACACATTGGTGGACTCTGGCAGCACTTAAAACAGCACTTACGGAAATGTAATAACTGCTTTTACTGGGGAAAAATAATGAAAATAGATCTATCTAAGCAGCGTGACTTTTTTCGTATTTAACTTATAATATTTATATAATGTTTTTATAGAAATGTTATGGAAATTCATCCTTGTATGACTGTATTTTAAAGGATGCATGATTGCCTTAAAATGTCTCCACTTGATTGTACCCCAAAATGTAACTGTACCATAATGTTATTGTTTGTCTGCAATTGCGAGGCCAAATCCTGCAATCTTTATCCATTCCTTTATGAGCAAAATTCCCATTCATTTTAAGGAGAGCTTTGTTAAAAAAAGGATTACAGGATTTGGCCCACAATTTTAATAATTGGAAAGGATTGTAATTAATTTGATTCAAACCATCTTTTTTATATTATTGAACTCAATGTAATTTTGACTATACACGGTTTTCGCTTTACGAGCTAACCACGGAACGGAACCCCCGCGTAAGATGAGACAGACCTGTACTACATAAATGAACCAAAGACAAGTGTGTGAGCCTAACACCTGCAGTAGTTGTCAAGTGTTCTTTCTGATCTTATTTGAAGTTATGTATATACTCAGTAGTGTGAATAGCTGAAATAATTAGTTGTGTAGCAAAACTAAATGTTTTATCTACTTGTCAATATAATACCCAGGGTGAGCCTACATGAAAGCAGAAGATATCTGATTGTCAGAAGTTCCAATCCCTGTATTTACTTTGTATGGTATGATATATTGGGGTTTAGGCCCTGTGTTATATTCTTCACTTAAAGGAAAATAACAAATCTCTAGTTAGAGATGTTAGTCTAGCTAGGGTGCATTGTAACTGCTGTGTTGTAACAGTTTATCTTTGGAGTGTTATTCATAAAAATGGAATTTGAAATTATTACGTATATGTGTGTGTGTGAGATTGAAGTGTTCACTTACTGGCTTATGTATGTTACCATTCCTGATGTCCGATTTGTGTCCATTTATTCTTTTGCGGAGGGACTGTCCGGTTTGGCCAATGTACATGGCAGAGGGGCATTGCTGGCACATAATGGCATATATAACATTAGTAGATGTGCAGGTGAATGAACCTTTGATGGTGTGGCTGATGTGGTTGGGTCCTCTGATGGTGTCGCCAGAGTAGATATGGGGACAGAGTAGGCAACGAGGTTTGCTACAGGGATTGGTTCCTGGGTTGGTGTTTCTGTGGTGTGGTGTGTAGTTGCTGGTGAGTATTTGCTTCAGGTTGGGGGGTTGTCTATAAGCGAGGACTGGCCTGCCTCCGAAGGTCTGTGAGAGTGAGGGATCATTTTCCAGGATAGGTTGTAGATCGTGGATAATGCGCTGGAGAGGTTTTAGCTGGGGGCTGTATGTGATGGCCAGTGGTGTTCTGTTATTGTCCTTGCTGGGCCTGTCCTGTAGTAGGTGATTTCTGGGTACCCGTCTTGCTCTGTCAATCTGTTTCCTCACTTCCCCAGGTGGGTATTGTAGTTTTAAGAATGCTTGATAAAGATCTTGTAGGTGTTTGTCTCTGTCTGAGGGGTTGGAGCAAATTCGGTTGTATCTTAGGGCTTGGCTGTAGACAATGGATCGTGTGATGTGTCTTGGATGGAAGCTGGAGGCATGTAGGTACGTATAGCGGTCAGCAGGTTTCCGGTATAGGGTGGTGTTTATGTGTCCATCACTTATTTGCACTGTAGTGTCCAGGAAGTGGATCTCTTGTGTGGACTGGTCCAGGCTGAGGTTGATGGTGGGGTGGAAATTGTTGAAGTCCAGGTGGAATTCTTCAAGGGCCTCCTTTCCGTGGGTCCATATGATGAAGATGTCATCAATGTAGCACAAGTAGAGGAGGGGCACTAGGGGACGAGAGCTGAGGAAGCGTTGTTCTAAGTCAGCCATAAAAATGTTGGCATACTGTGGGGCCATGCGGGTACCCATAGCAGTGCCACTGACTTGAAGGTATAAGTTGTCCCCAAATCTGAAGTGGTTGTGGGTGAGGAAAAAGTCACAAAGCTCAGCCACCAGGCACAGACACACATTTATGTCTAACAGAGTATTTGTTTTGAAATTTTGTTATGGAATTTATTCCTAGAATTGTTTTTCTTTTTAATTTACAAAGTACCTAGAGCTTGGAATAAGCATACTTTATATATATAAATAAAAAATAATGCAAGGGAAAAAGCTTTGAAATTTAATAAAAGCAAGTACAACAAAAACAAAAAGCAAACCAGAACCAGAACTTGGCATAATCAGATTGTAATCAGGTCCTTTCTCATGCCTGTATCACCTTGCAAGTTTGCTATCTACTTCAGTACTCTGAATCCCTGGGTTTCACCCACTGACTATTCAGATTAGAAAACCCAGCCCTTAGGGGGGAGGGTGGAAGGAGGAGAGACACAAACCTTATTCACAAAGGCTATTACTTGGTCATGTAAATATGAGATACCTCTCCCAAAACCTGTCCTTAGTAAGCACACACTGTTATTCAGAGTTCCTCATTCACAGTCTTGCTTCTAATTCTCAGTTCTCTTTAGCTTTTCATTAGCCAGATTCCTAAAAGAGTTTAGTTGAGATTTCACCAATGTTGCACATTCCTTCATAGAATATCAGGGTTGGAAGAGACCTCAGGAGGTCATCTAGTCCAACCCCCTGCTCAAACAGGACCAATCCCCGGACAGTTTTTTACCCAGGTTCCCTAAATGGTCCTCCTCAAGGATTGAACTCACAATCCTGGATTTAGTAGGCTAATGCTCAAACCACTGAGCTATCCCTCCCCCTGAAAAATATACATATAATCAGCATGGTATGCTTTCTGTCCGTTTTACATTATCCTACAAAAGCCACCATATCTTTCCACAACATAACCCTTTATATTAAAATTGAAAAAGTGATTCTTCTAAGTGAGATATTTATAAAAGAGACAATGTCGGTGAGATAATATAATTTATTGGACCAACTTCTGTTGGTGAAAGAGGCAAGCTTTCGAGCTTACACAGAGCACTTCTTCAGGTCTGGGAAATGTATTCAGCATGTCACAGCTAAATACAAGGCAGAACAGTTTGTTCAGTATAAGGAGTTAATATAGATTGGAAGAGATCATTCAAGATGAAGTGAGCAGTTAACACCTCTGCTTGTAGAGAAAAGGAGGTTTAGTGGGTTACAGATTGTTATATTGAGCCATAAAAGTGTCTTTAATGAATCCATTATTTTTGTTGTCTAACAAAGTTAAGAATTTAAGCTCCCAGGCTCACCTTTTGAAGGTGTGCAGATTTCCTTTGAAGAGGAGAACTGAGAGGTCAGATATGGAGTGATTATTTTGTTAAAAGTGTTCTACCACCAGTGATATGGTATTTTTGTCTTTTATCATTTTTCTATGTGAGTTCATTCAGGAATGTAGTGATTGTTTTCAACCACATAGTTTTAACTGGGGCATTTATTGCACTTGATGAGGTATGCCACATGTAGTGATAGGCATGTGTAGGACCCCTGGATCTTAAAAGGTATGTTGGGGGAAGGTACTGATCGTTGTAGCAGTGGAGATATGTCTGCAGGTTTTGCATCTGTTGTTCTGGCAGGGTCTGGTGCCTCTTTAAGTTAGTGTGTCCTGGTCTGTGGGGAACTTGCTTCTGATTATGAGCTTAGCAAGGGTGGGGAGTTGTTTAAAGGCCAATGGAGGGAGTTCAGGAACAATTTATTTCAATCTGTGGTCCTCATCAAGTATGGGTTGTAATTGGTTAATAACACCCCGTATGGGTTCCAATGTGGATTGGTAGGTGATAGCTGCGGTTGCATGGTCAGTGGTTTGTTTTTTTCCTGTATTGAAGCAGTTTGTCTCATAGAATCATAGGGTTAGAAGGGACCACAAGGGTCATCTAATCTAACACCCTGCCAACATGCAGGATTTGTTGGGTTTAAATCATGTAAGACAGATGGCTATCCAGCCTCCTTTTGAAAACCTCCAGTGAAGGAGGCAGTCTGTTCCATTGTCCTGTTGTCCTTACAGTTAGGGCAGGTCTACACGACGGAGTTAGGTCGACCTAAGTTATGCAACTCCAGCTACGTGAATAATGTAGTTATAATCAACGTAGCTTTGGTCGACTTATTGCGGTGTCTACACCATGCTGGGTCAACGGGAGAAACTCTCCCGTTGACTTACCTTACGCTTCTAGTTCCAGTGGAGTACCCCAGTTGACAGGAGAGTGATCTGTGGTTGATTTAGTGGGTCTTCACTAGGCCCGCTAAATGACCCCGGGTGGATCGATGGCTGCAGCATTGATCCCTGGTAAGTGTAGACATACCCTTAGAAAGTTTTTCCTGAGATTAATTTAAATCTGCTGTGCTGGAGTTTGAACCCATTGCCTCTTGTCCTGCCCTCTGTGGCAAGAGAGAACAATTTTTCTCCATCTTTTTTTATGGCAGTCTTTCAAGTATTTGAAGACCGCTATCATGTCCCACCTTAATCTCCTCTTTTCCAGACTAAACATATCCAGTTCCTTCAGCCTTTGCTCATATGGCTTGCATTCCATTCCTTTGATCATCTTTGTCATTCACCTCTGGATCCTTTCCAGTTTCACTACATCCTTTCTATACAATGGTGACCAAAATTGTACTCCAGCTGATGCTTAACCAGCACTGAGTAGAGCGGTACTATCACCTACATGACTTGCATCCTATGCCTGTGTTAATGCAACCCAAAATCACATTTGCTTTTTTTTGCAACAGTCTCAGGGTATTTGGGTGTCCCATTCCATGATACAATTTGGTAGAGTGTCCTTGTTTGGTGAATGCAGTTTTTAAGTGTGTTAAGGTGTTTCCCCTTGAAGCATATTCTCTGGTATCTGTAGCTATCAGATTTCTTGGTGTGTTTGAGGTTGTTATTGGAGCTGTGAAAGTAAATATGGTGATCTGAGGATTTCCTGTACATACTTATCTGTAGGATTCTATTGTTGAAGCTGCTTATGGTGTCTAGGAAGTTGATGCTGGCGTGGGTGTGTACATCGAGAGATTTTGATGGATGGGTGGTGTTCTTGAAGTTGTGGTAGAAATCTATGAGGGAGTGTAGGTTATCTGTCCAGAGGATGAAAGTATCATTGATATATCTCAGGTATATCATTGATTTCGTGCTTCATTTATGAACAACATTGCAAATAAGATATTTATATCGATATATATATACACCGCTACCTCGATATAACGCGACCCAATATAACACAAATTCGGCTATAATGTGGTAAAACAGTGTTCCAGGGGGCGGGGCCGTGCACTCCTGTGGATCAAAGCAAGTTCAATATAATGCGGTTTCACCTATAACGCAGTAAGATTTTTTGGCTGCCGAGGACAGCATTATATCGAGGTAAAGGTGTATATATATTTATATGAATGATATATCATGCTATTTCACATCCCTTTTCTGATTCACTGTGTAAACTTGATGTCATTTATCCATCTGCCCTATTGTTGTATTCCCCCATACCTCCTTTCAGTAATTATCTTTGGGGAAGGGACCATGTCTTATCTATGCTGTGAGGCACTTTGTAGACTTTGGGATGCTTTAAGATAGGAAATAATGATAATTGTGTTTTGGATCAGGAAATGTGATTTTTATGCAGTGCTCCAGCTTCATCCTCTGTAAGTAGCAAAGATGGTAAAAAACAGTCAAGTGTTTGTAAACACTTTTCTTATAGCTTAAGTATTTCTGACATGCCCATGAGACTGGAACCTCTCAATTTTTATTTATTTATTTATTTATTTTAGGTTTACAATGTTTGCAAAACTAATGTGAGTTAATGATTTTTTTCCAGTAATTTAAACCTGTAAATCATTTAGGCATAGAAGAGTCCTCAACTATTTAGATAGTTACAAGTATTTATATTCTGTATGTTTATTGTGATTATATATAATGTGAATTTGAATCTATAGATATTAAATAGAGAAGGAGCAGATTAATTGCTGCACCTGCACTCTGCAGTGGAGAGAGGGAACTGTAGAGGAGCCAGTTGCTGGCTACCTGATTTTCACCTACCTTGTCCTGCTGTAAATTAAAGGTGCAAGGGAGCAGCATTAGCTTACACCACTCAGTTAAGGTCCCTTGGGGATATTAAGACAGTAGGGTATAGTAGAGCTTTGCTGTGCTGTGACCCCTCTCCTCCCTGTGCTGTCCATGCCCTGCCCCCGGAATGCCCCTAACTGAACCCCATTGTTCCCTTATGCTTCGAGTGGGGAGATGGCAGGAGGAGTTTTCCATTGGCAGAATTCCTCTGTGCAGGGGAAATTCTCCACCTGCTCTCCCCCACTGCTCTGAAGCCACTTTGTAGCCTTAGATGGTGGGAGAATTTGGCCCCAAGTGTTTAAGAAGATTGCAAAGATGCTACTGAAGGGAAATCCTAGTACTGCCCAACTGTGAAGCTGCTAGCAGCATTTCCAAAGTAATTTATATATATATTTTCATTAGTTTTATGCTTCTCCATGGACATATACCTTTTATGCCTCTAGTTCAACAATCTTATATATCCTACTGGGAGAAGCAATTTCCACTTTTCTCTTTTGCCCTTCTTTGCTTTTCCTCTACCTCCCTACAGTTTTTACCCTGTGAGAAAACTTGGCATGCGGAGAGGTCTCCTTTTCATTCATAGTGAATTCTCATTACTAATTCAACAAAGTAGTCAAAGTAAGGATTGCTCTGTTTAGTAGTTTCTGTTAAAGGGAAATGATGACAGTATTATTTTTTTTAATTTAAAAAGCAAGATATGAATGAAATAAAAATAGCATATTTCTAGTAAAAAAATCCATCTTAGTCTATATATATATATATATACACACACACACACACACATATATATATATATATATATATAAAACTTTTAATGTATACAATAAACTGTGTAAACATTATCTAATTAATCTGTAGTATAACCCTGTTAGGTAGGTAAGCATTATTAAACCCATTTTACATATGGGATAACTGAGTTGCAGAGAGGTTAAGGCCAAGATGATCAGCGTATCCATTAATCTTGGGTGCCCTAGCAACCACAACTCCAGTTGAAGTAAATCAAATATAGTTGCTCAGCACCTCTGAATGTCAGGTTGTAGATTTCATAAGGTGGTCACTTCTTTCTGAAACTTTTGGCCAAGTGACGTGTCCAAGACCACACAACAAGCCAGTGTCTGAGCCCATGGTTAGAATTTAGGAGTTCCTGGCTCCTAATCATATGTTGATTCTTCTAGACCGTGTTTATTCTAATTCTTTAAGAAGAAGAATGATTATTATGCAATAGACTAACCAAAGTATTGTGTTATAATTTAGTATTTATTTTTTTCATAAAACAAACCCCACTCACAGTGAGATGCTCAGAGCTCTACACAATTATCAATAAACCAGAAAAATTAAAACCACATAAAACAAATGGTATTAAGATTAAGAAGCTGAAACACAGAAGAGTCATCAGGGGTGGGGGCACATGGAAAGTGGGGCTTGGTGGCCGTTATGCTCGAGGTCCTACCGTGGTTAAACAGGCAGCATCATTGAGAAGAATGTAATTGAATAGTGAGGAGAGATTGGATGAGGTTGTTACCCAAAGAGAGCATGTTCTCTACCATAGAGGTCACCATAGAAATGGCTCAGTGATCCATCAAACATAGGTCTAAGGGTGGAGCCCCTAAAAAGGTAAGGGGTGTCAGAGTGCAGATAGCAGTAAACAACAAATTAAGACCGAGGGAAGAGTACTATCTATTGCCAAACCTCCACCTTCTATTTGGGCACTTTAAATGCCATAAGGTGGGTCTGATATGATCATGGCAGCTCAAGGCAGTGAATACAAATGTATACAAATTTATAGCACCTATTTTACAAATTCGCATGGGCTGGTGTGCCTCAGAGACTCATTGGTCTCTTGCAGGTGTGTGCTTGTAGGATCAGGGCCTATACCAGCAAGAAAGCAAGTAAGAGGTAGAAATATTTTTGATGTGCAGTGATGTGACAGAATGTATTTGAAGATGAATAATGGAAATATAAACTGCAATAACCATGATTCAGTAAAATGTGTTGAAGTGTTTGTGTGTGTCAGCGTGAACAAAACGGGATATGGAAAAGATGAGAGGATAAAAAATGGCAGCTTGATCTAGATCACTGGGATGGAGGGAGAAAACAACTCAGTAAGGAAGACAGGAAAGGGAAAGCGGAGGGTAGATAGAGTGTGTGAGGTAACAGTTATTAAATGTTATAGAAAAAATAGAATGAAGTAAAACACTGGAAAAAAGGAAGGTAAACATTAAACTAGGATGGAGATATTTGAGAGAGAAAATAAAAGGAGAGACAGTAACTTAATTGCTATAAGGTTTAATAGAAAGTTTAATGCTCAAATAATTCTCAAAATTGATTGATTTGGGTATGAAAAATTGTTTTTAATAGAAATCTAGCAAAATAAAACCCAATTAAACAAGCTGCTAGAAATGGGGTGAGGATAGGTATAGTAAACCAAAACAACACTGGGAGCAGGATGTTGGTGTAAAAACAGTGGGAGTGCTTTTCTTTCTTATCCCAGTCTCTCTAAATCCCGTCTGCTACCCTGGTTTTCAGTGTTGCAACCATGAAACAGTATCTCTCACTTTTTTTTTTTTTTAAGGAAGTCATGCTATTCTGTGCATGGATAATTCAATAACTTATTTTAAATATAAAATTCTATAGACTTAGTTGTTTCAGGGGGGGAGTAGGGTGTTGCTTTGTAACTCTAATAACTCCAGCAGCGTGCAGACCCCCAGATATTCATATTTGTGTATCATTGGACAGTGCACTCAATGACTGTTCAAAAATAACAAAAAATAAGTACCGTGCATGTCTTCTATAACATTATGAACCAAATGGCTTCAGAACATCAAAGTCACTTGCCCTCCTTCACAAGCAAAGGAGGGTTAGTCTTGATTAGTATCTGGATGAGAGACTTCCAAAGGAGGGGACGGCATTTCAGGAAATGACATTAACTCAGGTTGCACTTCTCCTTTGGAGTAAGAATTAAATCGCTTCCTTAATTTGGTATTAGGACATACTGTGCTACTGCAGCTGTTGTCTCTTGGAAATGATGTAAATCCTGTGTTGGGTCTCTTGTGGTAAAGATTGTATTAAATTATTTGCAAGAATAAAGATAT
Organism: Terrapene triunguis; assembly: GCF_002925995.2. Taxonomy (NCBI): domain Eukaryota; kingdom Metazoa; phylum Chordata; order Testudines; family Emydidae; genus Terrapene; species Terrapene triunguis. The sequence goes on along the minus strand of NW_020664417.1, from coordinate 94,800,590 downwards.
TATCCTTAGCATACTAACCCTTATACTACTATGGTGACTATATTCTCCCTGCCTCAGAATCCTCCTGCACTGCACTCACTTATACTTAAACTTTTCTTTGGTGTTGCTATGCAGTGTTAAATTGCTTGCTTGTTCCATCTCAGAAGTGGATGCATTTCAGTGGAAGGTGACGGGATCCTTAAATATATAAACATTAATTTGTAATTCTGTAAAACCGTCGTACTGTGAGAAAGATGTTATATAAAATTCTTGCCTTGTCCTGGTCCATGTCCTGTTAGCATATGGTTCTTGGGAAAGAAACATATCCACAAAGTTATCCTTCATACAACTCTCCATATGACAAAATGTATGGATTGCATACAATACTTTAGTCAGGGCCTGTCCCTTGAGGTTATTTTCTATCACAATAGAAAGGGATCCCTTAAGGGTACTTTCTATTGCAAACTTCTGTATTTTACATTCTTTCCTTTCTCCTTATTCTTTCTCCCTCACCACATTTGTTTTGCTAAACTGCTTCCTCCACCATTTCTCTGACTAATACTGTTTTCTATTCTGAATCTTCCTCATTGATAACCTTCTTCTCTGCCCTATTAGGCTTTCTCACTTATATTCAACCACAGCTTCTACTGTTATGCTTTTCTTCTGTGACATCCTTGTCTGCAACTTTCAGAGCTGGCAGTGTCCTTTCCTGTCACTATACATCTAACAATAACCATGTGTTATTTGTGAACCTTTTATATTCTAAAACACATCAACCTACCTCTTTGATTCTTCTCCCTGCTGATGGGCAATACAATGCTGTGTGTGTTGATTCAGATCAGAATATAATTTAACAATATAAAATGCAGGTATCTTTATCTCGCTACATCAGTGCTGCTGAAATTTTGAAACATTTATGCATTGGGCATCATTAGATAAGAGGTTATCTATATTACATTAACATACACGGTAGATGAATTCTGATTTCAACTGGCAGCAAAATGGTATTGTATTAAATTTTTACCAGAAATCAAAGTACAGGTCAGAGATTATTATACTCCATTAAACTTCCTTGTGATTTTTATCTAATGTTGCCATTTATTTTATATAGATAAGCAAAAAATAGATTTAGCTTTCATGCAAGTTGATTCTTTGGGCATGATTCCAAGAATTGGTGCTGGGTTTTTTTTATGATACAAAAGCCAGCCATATGTTTTTGCTAAATTGGGTCTCAAATATAAATTCTTATAAATGCCTAGTTTGAAGATTATGTAAACTAGTAGCAATGAAATAATTTAGTCCCAGTCAATGCTACTGCAACTTGTAAATATGTCTCCAGCGCTCTTCCATTAACTTCTGAACCTGCTCCTGCATTAATTCCTGACTTCTACCTTTATTACCACAAACCTGTAATACAGTCACTCCCTCTCTTCCAGAGACTTCTTGTGTGCCTCTGTCCTATCTTCTGCCATCCAGTCTCTGAGTGCCTTTCTATTTCTTCCTGGACATCTAAAACTGGTCTAAAATGATACTCCTTTTCTCTCCTCCCAAAGTATTCCCTTCTCACTTATCTATCACTGGTGGTAACATCACTGCCCTCTCAGTCCAACAGAATCTCCGGAAGTTATTTTCAACCTGTCACCTACTGCTCACTACAATTTGCTGATGTTGCTAACCCCCCACCCCCAACATCATCTCCATAATCTGCCCATCCCTACTACCAAGGCAAAATCTGCCAAGTATCACATGTTTCATGTAACCTTCTCACTTGCACCTCTTTCTCTCTCCTGCCCATAGTCCATCTGGAGTCCTGTGTATCCAGGTGAGCAACAGGCAGGAAGCAAGGACTCCTCTACAGTGGTAACTGTTGCTCGGTAGGGTCTTCTGTAGAACCTACTCTGCAGGAAGCCAGGTGGCTTCTACCTCTACTTTTACTGTTCCTTCTTGCTGTATGCAAGTCATGAATGAACAGCCAGGAGCAGAGGATGATGTAGCAGGCAGAAGAGAGCAGCCGGTCAGGAAACAAGGTGATAAGTTCAATACTAGCCCCCGGCTTCCGTTCCCACCAACAAACATCCACCCGCTGCCCCAAGCTGGCCCCCTCAGCAGTCTTCCCACCACTACCAGCTACTTGAGATTTCCCCCATCACCAAACCCCTTAGTTGACCATTGAACCATCACCTTACCTGGGTACTTACCCCCACAACTTCCCCTCAGTTATCAACCAACTTGTTCAGCCCTCCCATGTCATCTCCCCACTACCATCATCCCCACCACTAAGCACTCACTCATAGACCCATCTTCCCCAGGCACAACCCCCCCCTCATCACCAACCTCTGTACATGCCTATGCATATTGTATCTTCCTATATCCCCCATCACCAGCCTTTTCAACCCCACTTCCATTTCCACCTCCTCCCAAGATGTAAGCTCATTGCGCCTTTCTACCTGTCTATAAAGGATTTGACACATTGTTAGTGTTGTACAAGTTATACATTAATAGTAATAAGTATGTGTTTAAATGTACATTGTTATGCATTCACATATTTATGGATTTGTTAACTTTCCAGGTATGTCATAAAGCCCATCTTTTGTCTCTCTTGTGTTCAGGGTATTGAGCAGAGACTAAGAGCTAGGACTGCTATATTCATGGAAAGCCCTCCTGTATTATTTTGTGTGTTTTAACCCATAGAATGAACATCTATAACTCTGTTTATACATTCAAAGTAGTAACAGAATAAAGAAAATCATTATTATCTGGTCATGGCTGCACCAACACTAACCACCATTTCTAGTGTAAATGCCCCAACTGGTGGAATACACTGCTATAGTCTTAGGCTTCTGTCAAGCAAATGGTTGGTTGAAAATAGAATCCTTGCATCCCAGGTGAGCAGGCAGTCACAAGGAGATAGTTCCAAAGCATGGAATCTAGCACTGAGAAGACCTTGTCTACATTTCTCAAGAGGTCAAATAGGGGGTGGTGGTAGATAGAGAATGAAGGAAGTAATTATAAAAACACAGGGCTTATGCACATCAGCATTTTGAATTGCACCCAGAAAATTGAAAAATCTGTGCAGTGCCTAGAGCCCAGGTTTAATGTACTCACTAATTTGCTTGACTAAACAGGATTTAAAAGGCTTTAAGAAGCAAAATCAAAGTAATATTCTAAATGATACAATCTGAATCTTTCTAATGCAGGCTGCTACAATAGGTTACATAAAATACTTTCCTTTCTATTCACATTATGTATGTTGGAGTATCTGTGCATCCTCTTCAGACATTGTCCTTTATGTAGTTGCTACATTTCATTGACGTTTGTTAATCATAATGCACTTTTCATTCATGAATGGTTATGCAAGAACACTTTAGAGGATTAAATGCAAGATTTTAACAGAACTTAGTGTAAGATTTGTCAGACTTTTGCATCCTCCTACAGTTAAACAGTATGTTTTACCTCATATTTTTTGGAGTTTTTGTAGTTTGATCAAAATGTGCAGTACCATGTTACTGTACTATTTAAAATATGGTAGCATTTCTAATCAATTACAGTGTATTTCAAACAATTCCCTTGTAATTGAGAGTCATTGTTATGTTTGAATAAATGAATACTTTACTATAAAATGTTGCCAATTTTTGTGATTACTGTTGTAATTATTTGAATATATTCACCAAGAAGATCTCCTGAACTTTCAGCTCCTTTAGCTCCATTCTGAGATTGAAAAGTCTTTGATGATCGGTGAAGTGTCTTCTGAAGCAATGTTATTCATTCTAATGTATCTAATAACCAAAGGGATTATTGCCTGTAGTCTTCAGAATTCCATCTAGTCACGTGTATTATCTTTGCTCCAGGAAGACAGCACACAATCCCATTGTAAGGAGCTGTGAACTGAAACCTGGGTCTGCAGAGCCTGAGATGGCTGATATTCCCACAGTGCCACCAGGAGGCAGAAATACAGCCAGGGAGCATGATAGAGTAGGTGCCGCAGGAAGTACCACCCAAGGGAGCCAGAATGACAGTACCCTGTGGCCCTCTGATTGGCCAAATATCCTATTTAATTCCAGGGGTTGGCCCAGGAAGTTGTCTGGGCAACCACATAGACTTTGACCTGCTCTGACTCCAGATTTTGCCATTGCTCCTGATCTGCAGACTCTTGTCTCAGCTAGACTCTGACCCTGACTTGGTACTCTCTCTGATCTTTGACCTTAGCCTGACTCTGACCCTGATTCCAGCGTGGCACGACATGTGATCTCTGGTCTCTGACTACAGCGTGCTTCTGACCCCAATTCTTGCTTACTGAACCCGGCACTTGTGATTCCTTTGACTCCAGCTCAGCAACTGCCGCCCTGATGTGCAGCTGTGACCGCTAGGACCAGGCCCCAGCTGTGACCACTAGGCGAGACTACCTAGCCCTTGGTCTCTTACACCCATCATCCACTGTCCCCTACAGAATTTTTTTTCAGCTTTTTTTAATATCAAGTCCCACTTAAGAATTGTATTTCTTGTTTTAGGCACATTTGACATCCTCAAGGATTGGGCTGGTGTATTCTGTAAAGATCCCTTTTCTCCCATTGGATTACCCAAGACATTCTCTGCAGCTGTCACACTGAGTACTTGAAAGCAATTATATATCTTTGCATAGGACAGATTTCTTCTGATCACCTTTCCTTTGGTAGTCACATACTGCCCAACATCTTCTACTACTTCTACTGCAGAGTGTCTTCTGCTTCTTGGATTACAAACTGCCAGTCCTTCTGTTTTCTAATCTCTCCTGTTCTCTTGAAACCAATTTGTTCTCTGGTTGGATCTGCAGTGGTTTTACCCAAATATGATTGTCCAAGAATTCTTCTGCCTCTCTAATGCTACACAGGGTCAATAGCTGCTCAAGACCACATTTCGCCTCTTTAATACAGCTATCAACTTGCACTTCATGTATAGCAAATCTTTATTTTCAGGCAGGAAACAACAATGGCATATCCTTACAGGTCACAACAAATGTTCTGTTATTTGTTATGCAGAGCTATAACTGGAGAAAATGCTCCTTCTTTCCTTTGTGCAAACTCTCTCAGAAACCCCTGTTAGCATGTTCAGGTTGTAAGTGCCTTTATACACCTAGCCTCGGATGTCATTACTATCCCTCACTAACAGAGAGGGATTAGCCACTTAGAGTAGTGGTGGGCAGCCCGTGGGCTGCAGGTTGCCCAACACCGACTTAGAGAATTCAAACACCTGATCTGATAAAAGCCTGTACAACCTGTTCAGAAACACAGCCCTCACAGAAACACACACAAAACAGAACTGACTTGCCCTGTTCAGAGGCCTGGAAGTCCAGCCACATACCCCTCTGAATGCCAGAGAACAAGAGTTACTCCGTTTTGTTATCTTGCCACCATTTTGTGTTAGGCAAACACAGCACTAAGGTACCATTCCACTGTTAGCTGAAAGTAAGGGAGCACATAAGAATTGGTGGGGAAAACAACAAGGAGTGGTGACAGGTTTCAGTGGTAGCTGTGTTAGTTTGTATCAGCAAAAAAACCCGAGGAGTCCTCATGGCACCTTAGAGACTAACAAATTTATTTGGGCATAAGCTTTTGTGGGCTAGAACCCACTTCATCAGATATGGTTGTATCTTTTACTTCATACATGAAAGGATGGGGGACCTAACACTTGGTAAAGCAACCCCCATCCCTTCATATATTTATACCTGCTCCTGTATCTTTTACTTCATACATCTGATGAAGTGGGTTCTAGCCCATGAAAGCTTATGCCCAAATAAATTTGTTAGTCTCTAAGGCGCCACAAGGACTCCTCGGGTTTTTTTAAGGAGTGGTAAGGCAGTTAGTCATTAGGTTGGGTGCATTAAAATACTATGTTGCAATGTTGGCACATGCATCAAGGGTTCTGACAGAAAGATATGAGCAAAAGTGAGATAAACAAGTGTGTGAGAGTCCAAGAGAGAGAGTGAGAGTAAAGAGACAGACTGGAGAGACGAAACTTGATTCAATAAATGCTTAAGGACTGCTAAAAAGACTGCTGTCAATGACCTGTGGAAGACTGACCATCGGAAGCTGGGTGCCTCCACTTCAGCATCACTTTTAATTGTATGTTACTGCAGCTTTTAGTCTATTGACAGGGATTGTTATATTAATAAAGTGTTGTTTTAAAGATACTGCTTGTATCACTTATTGGACGCATGTGCTGTGTCCTTTAGTTATTCCCAAGACTACCCTAACACAGAGAAAGCCTTGAGGTAACACTCTCAGAGACAGAGACAGATTGACAAAAGTACTTGGCTTCCAAAGTCCAACATTTAGGTGCCATGAATTTTTTCAAAACTACCTCAGCTGATGCCTAGCACTATAGGCACTTAAGTTTTCACCAGTGGAAATGCACAAAGACACTAAGTTGTGACACTTACCCACAGCTAATGAGCTGGTCACAGCCCTAGCTCATGCCTGCATTCCAGCAGGATTCTCAGAGTAGGTCTTCACTTGTCTATCTTAACTACTGGATTGAGGCCTGAAGGTATGCTCTGAACATGACTACCTGATCATGCTCAGCACAAAAAACAGCTAGGGTGAGCAGGCTGGGGATTTTGCGGCTGACTGACATGCTTATGTGTGCACAGATAACCCAAGAGTTCAGTGGTTAGGGAACTCACCTGTGATGTGGGGGACACATGTTAAATCCCTGCCCTGCCCTGACTGAGAGCAGGAACTTGAACCTATGTGTCCCACAGGCCAGGTGAGTGTCCTAACTAGCATTCTATTAGGTATTCTGCAGTAGGGCTGTTGCAGTCTCTCCTGTTGGAGCTGTTCTACTTCGTAGAACTAATTAAATATATGGCTGTCAAATGATTAAAAAATAATTGTGATTAATTGCACTGTTAAACAATAGAATACCATCTATTTAAATATTTTTGGATGTTTTCTACATTTTCAAATACATTGATTTCAACAACAGAATACAAAGAGTACTGCTCACTTTATTTTTTTATTACAAATATTTGCACCATAAAAAACAAAAAGCAATATTTTTTCAAGTCAGCTAATTAAAGTACTGTAGTGCAATCTCTTTATCATGAAAGTTGAACTTACAAATATAGAATTATGTACAAAAAAATAACTGCATTCAAAACCAAAACAATATAAAACTTTAGAGCCTACAAGTCCAATCAGTCCTCTTTGTTCAGCCAATCGCTCAGACAAACAAGTTTGTTTACATGTGCAGGAGATAATGCTGCCCGCTTCTTGTTTACAATGTCAGCTCAAAGTGAGAGCAGGTGTTCACATGGCACTGTTGAAGGCGGCATCACAAGATATTTACATGCCAGATGCACTAAAGATTCATATGTGCCTTCATGCTTCAACCACCATTCCAGAGGACATGTATCCATGCTGATGATGGGTTCTGCTCAATAACAATCTGAATCAGAAGTCACCAGCAGAAGGTTGATTTTCTTTTTTGGTGGTTCGGGTTCTTTAGTTTCCCCATCAAATCATTGTTCTTTTAGGACTTCTAAAACCATGCTCCACACCTCGTCCCTCTCAGATTTTGGAAGGCACTTCAAATTCTTAAACCTTGGGTTTTGTGCTGTAGCTATCTTTAGAAATTTCACACTGGTGCCTTCTTTACATTGTCAAATCTGCAGTGAAAGCGTTCTTAAAATGAAGATGTGCTGGGTCATCATCCAAGACTGCTGTAAAATGAAATATATGGAAGAATGCAGGTAAAACAGGAGGAGACATACAATTCTTCCCCAAGGAGTTCAGTTACAAATTTAATTAACACATTTTTTTAAATGAGCGTCATCAGCATGGAAGCATGAAGGGGCACACGAATGTTTAGCACGTAAATATCTTGCAATGCTGGCTACAAAAGTGCCACGTGAATGCCTGTTCTCACTTTCAGGTGACATTGTAAATAAGGAGCGGGCAGTATTATCCCCAGTAAATGTAAACAAACTTGTTTCTCTTAGCGATTGGCTGAACAAGGAGTAGGACTGAGTGGACTTGTAGGCTCTGAATTCTACATTGTTTTGTTTTTGAGTGCCGTTATGTAAGAAAAAAAAATCTACATTTGTAAGTTGCACTTTCACGAGATCGCACTATAGTACTTGTATGAGATGAACTGAAAAATACTATTTTGTTTATTATTTTTAAAGTACAAATATTTGTAATATAAAGTGAGCACTGTACACTTTGTATTCTGTGTTGTAACTGAAATCAATATATTTGAAAATGTAAAAAAACATCCAAAAATAGTGAATACATTTCAATTGGTATTCTATTGTTTAACAGTGTGATTAAAACTGCGGTTAATCATTATTATTTTAGTTGCGATTAATTTGAGTTAATCACCTGAGTTAGCTGTGATTATTCGACAGCCCCAATTAAATATTTATTGGAACGGGGACTTGAACCTGACTCATGTACGTGAAAGTGAGTGCTCTAGCCACAGGACTATAAAGTCAAAGTCAGTGTCAGTTGCTTTCTCTTTTTCTGTGTGTATGGCGCAATCAATATTTAGTTATTTATACTGAATGGAGCAATGGAAATTGGGTACCTAGCTTGATTTTCAAAAAGCATCTATGTGCCTATCTACATCTTTAAAAGCCTAAATACCTTTTAAAATCTTGCCCCAGGTCCTTTACCTACCCCAAAGCTTCTGTAACACTTAGCTGCCCAGCACTTTCTAAAGATGCTGCAGAGACATGAGAAACCAAAGTGAGGCTTCTAGGAACACTTCTTCCTGTTGCTTCTGATTGGCCTGTGAAGTAGGGGCTGGACTACAGAGATCTCTAGCCAGCAGAGGAAGGAAAGAGCATAATAGATGATGAAGACTGCCAAATTCTTGCCCTCTCCCTCTGTAAACATACACCTAAGATGTAGCTCTGAAATCAATAAGGGAAAGAGAGACAGGCAAGCAGATTGGTTTCTTTGGAAGACAGCCACCACTGTTGGCTGAGGGGTAGATTGCCATGTTATCAACAGCCAAAAACCATGGTATGTAGAACACAGAATAACTAATGGACATGCGTGGTGAGAAGAAGAGAGAGGAAATGGGAGTGACTGGAGAGAGGATGAGGAGAGCAAAGAGAGAAGTGACAGTTATATGGGGACAGTATGGGGTAGGAGAGGGACAGCCACTGGGAGGAAGATAGCATGTGTTACATGGACAGTTTGTATGAATGAGGAAGAAGAGATAAAGTGTGCAAAATGGGTATAATCTAAAGGTGACAGACTTACAAGGGAGGCAAGAAGCTGCCTTAATTTTTTTCCTATGGAGTGGTCAGCAAAATATCATCCTTCTCAAACTGGAGCACAATAGAGCTTTGGTAGTCTTTTAAAATTTAAGGAAGTGGAGCTGTATTCCCAGGGGCCTAATTTGAATTTGGCAAAGTGAATTTGGCTGTCTATCCCTCTATGCACAGGCCCAACAAAGAAAATAACAGAACGCCACTAGCTGTTACCTACAGCCCCCAACTAAAACCTCTCCAGTGCATCAAAGATCTACAACCTATCCTGAAAGATGATCCCTCACTCTCACAGATCTTGGGAGACAGACCTGTCCTTGCTTACAGACAGCACCCCAACCTGAAACACATACTCACCAGCAACCACACACCACAGAACAAAAACACTAATCCAGGAACCTATCCTTGCAACAAAGCCCGATGCCAACTCTGTCCACACATCTATTCAAGTGACACCATCATAGGACCTAATCACATCAGCCACACCATCAGGGGCTCATTCACCTGCACATCTACCAATGTGATATATGCCATCATGTGCCAGCAATGCCCCTCTGCCATGTACATTGGCCAACCGGACAGTCTCTAGGCAAAAGAATAAATGGACACAAATCTGACATCCGGAATCATAACATTCCAAAACCACTAGGAGAACACTTCAACCTCTCTGGCCATTCAGTAACAGATTTAAAAGGTGGCAATTTTGTAACAGAAAAGCTTCAAAAACAGACTCCAATGAGAAACTGCTGAACTTGAATTGATATGCAAACTAGATACTATCAACAGGCTTAAATAGAGACTGGGAATGGCTGAGCCATTACACACATTGAATCTATTTCCCCCATGTTAAGTATCCTCACAGCTTCTTGTCAAACTGTCTTAAATGGGCTATCTTGATTATCACTACAAAAGTTTTTTTTCCCTCCTGCTGACAAGTTCATCTTAATTAATTAGCCTCTTAGAGTTAGTTGGCCAACTCCCACCTTTTCATGTTCTATGTAAGATCTCTCTCTCTCTCTCTCTCTCTCTCCTCACTATATGTTCCATTCTATGCATCCGATGAAGTGGGCTGTAGCCCACAAAAGCTTATGCTCAAATAAATTTGTTAGTGTCTAAGATGCCACAAGTACTCCTGTTCTTTATGCACATATAGTCATACAGCTCTCTGATCTTCTTAATTAGGGCTGCTTCCACATCAGTACAACTCCTTTCCCTTTGGTCAGTACTGGGTTCATTTCTTTGCCCAGGTGTTACATAGTGAATTCAGACTGAAGACAACAAATAGCGTAAGAGTAGAATGCTGAAGACTGTCTATCTAGGCTTTATCACTGTGCCTATCAATATAATATTGAAGGGACAGATTTTTAAAATGTATTTAGGCTCTTAAAGGTTCCTGGTGGAATTTTCAAAAGCAGACAGGATGACTAACTCCCATGGCTGTTAGGACCCAGGTGCTTTTGAAAATTCCACCACACAAGTATCTGTATCTTTAGGCTGCTAAATACCTTTACAAATCTGTCTCTAAGTGTCTTTTAACTTGGTACGTTATGCTTCTAGAATGTCTACTGTCTCAAGATCGCAAACATTTTTACAAACATACGGGGGTTTAGCTCACAACACCCATGTGTAGTAAGTATTATTTCCAGATAGAGCAACTGAAACACTGAGAGGTTAAGCCATAAAACCAAAGACTAGAGGAGGGAGAATAAAAAGGTGGGGAGTGGGACTGGGCAGAATAGAGAACGGACAGAAGAACATTGTCTGAAGAACAAAATAATTCAACAGATGCGGATACAGGAGTGAGGGAGAAAGCCAAATTGCCTGATACATGATAGGGAAACAGAGAAAGGAGGATTTTATTTCCCTTTTAAAAAAAATACTTGCATGTTGCACACATGCATTTTATATTTATCAGGTGAAGGATTCCAGCAAATTCAATTTCTTCTATGGATATATGGTAATGCTTTCTCTCCATTTGCACCCGCCTCCCAACTTCTTTCTAAATAATCTGCTGTGCCTTTTCCTTTTAAATAACTCTCTGCCATAGTCTTCTGCTATACCCCAACACAAACTAAGCTTTCAAAAAATATTTAGGTAGATGGGTTAATAGCTCTGACACCACCACATTATTTAAAGGGTCATGCATTATCTAAAGGGGCACACAAAACAAGCCACTGAACCTAAAAGAGCTGGCCGAGGAGATCTTTGGCCCACCGTAATCAGGTGCAGACGCACCCCTGTGGCACCTCCTGCTGGTCATCTTGGAAATTAGCTCACCAGTCATCAGAGCATCCTCTGGAGGCCAGGTTTCCCACCTGTCACTGGCCCCCCATGTCCCTCCCAGACCCCGGTGCCCTTGGCTTGGGTGCTGCCCCCCTGGCAGTACCCCACTCTCTCTTTAGGTCTCCGCACCCAGGGGAACCCCCACCCCCTATCCCCACCTTGCCTCAGTGTAAGGCTACTGCCAGTCACCAACTAGCCCCCATTCCCTGGGGCAGACTGCAGGGTATGCCACTCAGCACTGACAAGGGGGGTTTGGCCTGCTGCCTTCTTCCACCCTCAGTACCTCTATGGGCCTAGAACCAGGCCCTACAGCCTGGAGCTCTCCTGGCTTTTCCCCAGCCCTGCCTCACTCCCAGGTACCTCTCAACCTTCCAGCAGCCAGGCCTATCTCCCTCCACAACTAGAGAAGAGACTGCTGAGCTTCTGCCTACCCTGGCCTTCTTATAAGGCCCGGTTGCTCTGTTTGGGGCATGGCTCCAGCTGCAGCCACTACCCCCAATCAGCCGGGGTTTTACTCCTTTCCCCAGCCCCAGCCCCCTGCAGGGCTTTTCCAACCCCTTCAGGGCTGGAGCGGGTGCTCACCCTGCTACACCCACTGATGCTAATTCTTTAGCACTAGGGAAATTCCAGAATGCTGGAAGTGTGCTAATACTGTGCCAATATTAAAAAAAGGACAAGAAGGCCAGTCTGGGTAACTAGAGGCCAGTTAAACTAACATCAGTTTAGTTGGGAAAATATTTTGGGATAGCTCAGTGGTTTGAGCATTGGCCTGCTAAACCCAGGGTTGTGAGTACAATCCTTGAGGGGGCCACTTAGGGATCTGGGGCAAAATCAGTACTTGGTCCTGCTAGTGAAGGCAGGGGGCTGGACTTGACCTTTCAAGGTCCCTTCCAGTTCTAGGAGATAGGATATCTCCATTAATTAATTAATTAATTTATACTGGATTAAATTAATAAAGAATTCACGGATAGGGATATAATTAATGCCAGTCAACATTGTTTTATAGAAATAGATCTTCTCAAACAAACCTAGTTCCATTCTTTGATGAGATTACAAGTTTGATTGATAAAAGTAATGGCGAAGATGCGATATTCTTAGACTTTAGTAAGGCATTTGACTTTGACAGTGTTGGCAAAAGAATAAATGAATATAAACTGGCCATGAACAGATTCAGGTTAGAAATTAGAAGAAGGTTTCTAACCATCAGAGGGATAAGGTTCTGGAACAGCCTCCTAATAGGAATTGTTGGGGCAAACAATATAGTTTTAAGAGAGAGCTGGACAAATTTATGAGTTGCACCAAGCATTCTCTCTCTCAGGTGCTTGGTTGGCTCATTCTTGCTGACAAGCTCAGAGTCTAATTTAGTGCCATACGTTGAGTCAGGAAGGAATTTTTCCCCAGGTCAGCTTGGCAGTGACCTTATGTTTTTGTTTGTTTGTTTGTTTTTTTGTCTTTCTCTGCAGCATGTGGGTGCGGGTCACCTGTCAGAATTATCTAGGTATATCTCACTTAATAATTTCCCTGCCATTGTGGGGGGCCTGGGCCCGGATGCACCTTGGTCCCTCCTGTTCTCTGCCTGTGGCACATAATAGTGTAGTCTCTTGTGGGTTGTAATACTTTGGTCTGATTTCAGTGGCTGGATATAGTATGTGCGTGCTGGATGGTATTAGTGGCCTGTGATATACAGGAGGTCAGACTAGAGGTTCTGCTGGTCCCTTCTGGCCTTAAACTATATGACTCTATGTATAAACATGGGAGTAGCATGTAGGAGCAGGCGTCCTTTGTATATGGCATTGGAGAGACCAACGCTGGAATACTGCATCCCATGCTCCTGTACACAAGAAGACTGACAGGTAACTAGATTACAGTGTATAAGTACCTTCATGGGGGGAAAATATTGTGTACGAAAGGATTCTTTAATCTGGTGGGGAAAGCCAAAGCAAGAACAAATAGCTGGAAGTAGAAAACAGACAAATTCAAATTAGAAATTGGGCACAAATATTTAACATGGAGGGTGATTAAGCACGGGAAGAAATTAACAAGGGAAGTGGTGGATTCTCTATCCCTTGATGTCATCACATTAAGTCTGGATGCCTTTCTGGAAAATAACCTTTAGTCAAGCACAAGTTGTAGGCTCAATAAAAGGGTAACTGGGTGATATTTACTGGCTTGTGATATACAAGAGGTCAAACCAGAGGATATAATTGTCCGCAATGGCTTTGAACTCTATGAATCTTGGTGGGGGGAGGGAGGAGTAGGAGAATCTGTTCAGAGGAGAGGTCAGTCTGCCAGAAAAGCCCCAAAGCAGAACAAAACCACTGCTTCAAATGGAAACTGATCCAGGGAAGGTACTAATAGGGGGTTTAAGAGGAAGAGACAGTGGAGATGAAGATTTCAACAGCAGCTTACTGCTGCAATTGGAGAGCTGCCAGTGATGATTATCTTACGTTAATATCGCACCTTTCATCATGAAAGCTCCCAAAGTGCTTTCCAAATATTACCAACTGATTATACTTTCTCTGCATAGGGATTTCTTCATTCACTACTGAAATGCAGTCATTACCATCATGAAACATGACAGCTGTTTAACAGTGCACAACAGGAGAGTTTAGGATAGGAAATAAATAATTCCTTATACAACTTAAGCTACAGGAAGAATCTGGCTAGGAGAAAGGAACTACGAAAGTTGGAATTTGACCAGGATATCTGGGTTAATACCCTACTGTTAGGAAAGGTTCATTGGAGTTGTTAATAACCACAACTGGTCTGTATCATTCTATTGCATTTTTTCAGAAAGACACTTCCAGCATCACAGTGCCCTTAAATTACCATACTGGCTGCTGGGGCACTGGTTCAGTGACTCAAGGGAACAATGTCTCTTTCTCAATCAACATTTCCTAGGCTAGGTCTACACTACAGCGGGGTTCCGACCTAAGATACGCAACTTCAGCTACGTGAATACCGTAGCTGAAGTTGCGTATTTTAGGTCGGCTTACCTGGCGGTGAGGACGGGGGAAAGCCGACCGCTGCCGCGCTGCCGCCGACTCCGCTGCCGCCTCTTGCCGAGGTGGATTTCCGGAGTCGACGGCAGAGCGATCAGGGATCGATTTTACCGCGTCCTCACGAGACGCGGTAAGTCGATCCCCGATAGACCGATTGCTACCCGCCGGATCGGCGGGTAGTGAAGACATACCCCTAGAGCTCCTGGGATTTCCTGGACATCTTTTATCCAAATGTTTCTCTTTCCTTTGGATGTATGTGTGCATTACATCTCACCAGATCAAAACTATAGGAGAGAAGGCTGCAGATCTCTGCATTGCTATAAAGTGTCAAGGAAGAAAATAAGGACATAAAGGAAGAAATAAGCTAACATTATTTTAATACAACTTGCATATTTAAAAAAATATATTAGCAATGTTACATTGTTAGATTCCAGCATGTAACCTTTAAAATAACTGTTCATGTCAAACATGCAACTCACCTTGGTCAAATGTGCAGCTATCTGAAAGAATGAGTGACAATAAACTCTTGCTCTAAGCTCCAAATAGCTTCTCAGTTCTCTAAAATATTAAACACGGCAGTTAGCGCATGGATCAGATTATGCCTCCCAGTGTCCCAGACTTGTGGGAAGAAAGACAAGATGGAAGGGATATGGTTACATTAGGCTGCAACTTTATTAACTTAAGTCATCTGGGAACTATCCCACAATAACTTGTATGATGCATGTCACCATTCCTTCCATAATAGTTTCCACCTGGTGGAGTGCTCCCATCAGCCCCTACTCTTACAAGGGCTGTTCCCCAAGCCTATGCTGGATTCCATCACACTCCCCTCATATGAGGGGCTAGGGAAAGGGCATTGTCTTCTCACTGCACCAGACATTAGGAACCTCAGACCCATTTCTCAGCTTCTTTAGGGCACACCTGCCCCTACATCTGCTTCCATGTCTGGCTTATCAGGGTCTTGACCCTCTATGGAACGAGTACCTCATTGCACACTTACTACGAGGAAGCACTAGCAATTAGCTTGACCATCTCTCTTCCCTCCTCATCTCCCAAATAGCTTCTCAGTTCTGTAAAATACTAAATACTTTAGTCCCCTCTTATTCTAAAATGCTGAGTTCAGTTAGTGCTTTCTTTGAATGGTGGCCATAGATTAAGTGACAGCTTTCCTGTAGGTCTCTGAGAGGCAAAGGCTTCTTTTCCATGCCAACATGAACGAAAGGAGCTTGACACGAGGGATAATTGATATGGTCCAGGGGAAAAGGAATCTTCCACAGCCTCTAATGCAGCCTTGTGGCTATCTAATCTCTCTGTCCATTCAGAACTTGCCCAATACCATAGTATGTAGAGACACAGATCACTGAGAATAGCATCTCTTACATCACTTCTAGTCTTTAAATCTATGAAACTTTCCTAGGTGGGATCACTCCTATTGTTAATCTCCAAAGGGAGTGTTGCTGAGCTATTGAGCGGACATCATTACTGAAGGGAGACCTGCTTCATGATTTATCTCCTGCCCAAATTTCCAACCTCCGTAAGCCTTGTTTAGTAGTATTCTCTCTTCACATCTGATTCAGTACCTCCCCTATTATTGTCATCTGCAAATTAAACTAATGTGCTGGTAATCCCATTTTGCAGATCATTAAACATGATTTTAAATAATACGTGTGTTGTTCAGTGAACACTCCGTGCTTAAGATGCTTGCAAGAGTTGGGTTGACTTGGTGTCTGGTTCCCACTGGCTGTGCATAACAGCAAGAGTTTTACAGTGGCCTGCCCAGATTCGCCGTCAGGGAAGCTCAGCCCTTAAAGTCATAGCCCCTAATATCACAATGTTCTCAATGTAGATTTCTGTGGAACCCCAGTGAACTCCCCCAAGTGCAATACATGGACAGATAGCAGAGGACCAATCACCGGGTGTAATGACAAATAGTAATCTGTTTTCTAATGGTAATATCCACGCCAATCTAATTGTTTTAATGACTGCCATACCATTACTTCATTTACATTTATCTTAGGGATTTCCAAAGCACCATTACCTTAGTATCTGTCTAAAAAGGTCCTTTGTTAAGGGGACTATTGTAAAGTGCAGACTATCAGATTGATAGTTTTGTTACTGAAATGCCATAAAATTGTGCATGCTTTTAAAGCATGCCTAGGACTAGCCTATAGCTACGATAATTAAATCCTTATATTTAATGATCTGTGCATTATGTGAGGTTGTAAATTATTGGAACTATATAGAATAGAAAAGGATGAACTCTAAAGGTGACTAGACTCAAGTTCATCCTGTTCTAGTCTATTTATTTTTTATACCATGCCTATGACTGCGGCAACTGATCGTTTTTAGAATTAGAAAATTAGTCAAGGAGACTAACTTCTTCTACATATAGTTTCTACTCTGTAAGTTCCTATCCTATCTCCTAGAACTGCAAGGGACCCTGAAAGGTCATCGAGTCCAGCCCGCTGCCTTCACTAGCAGGACCAAGTACTGATTTTTGCCCCAGATCCCTAAGTGGCCCCCTCAAGGATTGAACTCACAACCCTGGCTTTAGCAGGCCAATGCTCAAACCACTGAACAGGCAGATTGTGTATATAGCAATATTGTGTGTTTATTTGTTTTGTTGTTGTTGTTTGCATAATGTGCTTATATGTTGGTCTTAGAGAAGGCCAGGTCAAAAAAGAATGTTTGAATTTAGAATGGAAGCTTCTGTTTGAACGACAGCATTTTTTAAAAAGACATCCATTCTCGATTTAAAAAAAAACAAAACTTCCCATGATGGAAAATCCATCACATCCTGAGGTCAATGTTTTAATGGTAGATGATCTAGTCTCCAATCCAGAGTGAAACAGCAGTCCAGGTAGTAGGCAAACACTCCCTTTATGTTCTGGTTGGTCTGTTTTAGCTAGAAGATGACCTGCTAGATGAACAATGGCATTTGTGGTTACTGTTGCTACGTGTGTATCCAGTAGGGCCATCTATTTTAACAATCCAAAGAAAAAGCCCTTGTGAAGTGTCACTGGGTGGCCACTGCCACACACCTCCTCCAAGCATGCGCTGCCATGCCCAGCCCCAGTCAGGCCGGTTCATTCTTTTATAGCAAAGGTTAACAAACAAACAGAAGGCAGTCTTAAATCAATACCTGACCCCTAGTCTTCAGGGCCACCCCTCCGAGGGGTCTCTGGCTCTCCAGTCCTGGCAGCTTCCTTGCCACCTCCAGCGCTGCTCCCCTCTTAGGGGCGCAGCTGCAGGGTTGCTTTCTTGAGCCCCGACCCTCTTGCTCTAGGGACCCACCACAGGAGTTTGCTCCACTCCAATGTGACTTCTGCTGACCAGGGCTCAGCCTGTCTAAGTCCTTCCTCCTTAGCTGCCTACTAGCAGCCTTTATAGGTCCAAGTGTAGCCCAGTCCTCTTTAATTAGCTGTATGCGGCCTGCCTGCTCCAGTCCAAGGGTTCTTGGCTCAGTCTATCCACAGAGACCAGCTACCCTGTGACATGAGGCAAAGAGGCTGTATATAGAAATTGAATCCCCAAACTATGCTTTTTAGAAGTAAAAGACTTGTACTCCAGTAGAATTAAAGTTTAATCTTTCACCAAAATTTTGAAAAAAATGCAGTCCAAAGTTCAATGACTATCAAAATGTAAAAGGGGAAGTTATAAATTCTGTCTACAGCAGATCCTGTGTGCCACTTAGGACTAAACCAAGAATTGTCTCTTCCCTTGTGGGTTTCAGGATTTCCTGATTCAAGGAGCAATCATACATGGTGTCTAGAAATTTTATCTCTGCAGCCTGTTCTGAGGTGACATGTTCTCAATGAATATGCTGATAGTTGAATTCCCCCATTATTATTTTGTTTTCTGCTTTTTAGCCTCTCTAATCTTCCTGAGCATTTCACAATCACCATCACCATCCTACTCAAGTGGTCAGTAGTGTATTCCTACTGCTGTACTCTTATTATTCAAGCATGGAATTTCTATCAGAGTCTGTGTTACAGTTTGATTCATTTAAGGTCTTTACTTGATTCTATACTATCTTTCACATATAATGCCAATACCCCATCAGTGTGACCTATTGTGTCATTCTTATGTATTTTGTACCCTGGTATTACTGTGTGCCATTGATTATCATGTTTCCACCCAGTGTCTGTGATGCCTATTATATCAATATCCTTGTTTAATACTAGGCACTCATAGTTCACCCATCTTAGTATTTAGAATTTTGCATTTGTAAACAAGCACTTATAAAATTTGTCACTATTTAGTTGTCTGCCTTCATGTGATATAACTGACTATAACTGGTGGTGGAATCTCCATCCTTAGAGGTTTTTAAGGCCTGGCTAGACAAAGCCCTGGCTGGAATGACTGAGTTGAGGTTGGTCCTTCTTTGAGCAGGGGTTTGGACTAGATGACCTCCTGAGGTCTCTTCCACCCCTAATCTTCTATGATTCTATGACTTATGGCTCTATGATAGGACTCTTTTTTGTTTGTTTGACTGTTTTCTTCAGTTCCAAACTGTACTTAATTAACTTCCCTCCTCTCCTCTTTACTCGAATATAGAGTATACCCTTTAATAAATCCTTGCCTAAGGGATGTGTCTGTCCAAACCATATGCTCCTCTGTTGGCTTTCTCCCAGCCCTTAGTTTAAAAACTCCTCTACCACCTTTTTAATTTTACATGCCAGCAATCTGGTTCTGTTTTAGTTTAGGTGGAGCCCATCCTGTATAGGCTCCTCCTTTCCCAACAGTTTCTAATAAACCTAAAGCCCTCCTCCCTTCACCATTGTCTCATCCATACATTGCGATGCTGCGGATCTGCCTATCTAGCTGGCCCTGCTTGTGGAATTGGAAACTTTTCAAAGAATGCTACCATGGAGGCTCTAGACTGTAATCTCTTACCTAGAAGCCTAAATTTGTATTCTGGAACCTCTTCCCTATGTCATTGGTACCTACATGTACCACGACAGCTGGCTCCTCCCCAGCACTGCACATTAGCTTGTTGTGAGAGCTCCACAACCTTTGCACCCAGTAGGTAATTCACTGTGCAGTTCTCCCAATCATCACAAACCCAACTATCTATATTTCTAATAATTGAAAACCAGCATCACTATTACCTGTCTGTTCCTAATAACCGGGATCCCTTCCCTCGAAGACGTATCCTCAGTGCGAAAAGAAATCATGACTTAATCTGGAGGTAGGGTCCCAACAATGTGATCATTTCCCTCCACTCCACCTTGATGTTCTCCTTTCCTGAGACTTTCATCCTCCTCAACTGCACAGAGGCTGTCAGACTGCAGGAGTGGGACCTCTCTATTTTGTCCCAGAAAGTCTTTTGTATGTTTCTCTCTGTCTCCCTTATCTCTTCCAGTTCAGCCACTCTGGTTTCCAGAGCCCATATGTGGTCTCTGAGGGCCATGAGCTGCTTGCATTGAATGCATACATATTCCATCTGCCCAAAAAGCAGGTAATTATACAGGGCACATTCAGTGCAATAAACTTGATAGCCCCCCACTCTGGTGCTGGGCTTTTGCCTGCATTATTTTAGCTCTTACTGGGTTATTTTTGTTTGTTTGTTTTGAGGGGGAATTTATTGGCCTAAGTTTAGAGACTGTTTATTAGTTGTATCTGGCTCTCATGCTCTCTCTCTAAACTCCCTCACAAAACTCCCGTTTGCTGCTCCTGTTCACTAGCTCCTTTGGGCGCTTAGGAGCTGGCTTTTCAAACCCTGGTTCTCCCTGACATAGCAACACTGCCTTGTCCTGCTAATTTAAATATAAGACATAATATTGAATTTGTACTTTGGAACAGAAATCTCTAATATAAATCCAGTTAAACTTCTTTGGAATATTAAGTGTCCTGTTGTAATCATTTTAATTACTGTATGTTTAATAGAAGGTTTAAAAAAGATTTTTAGGAGTGCATTTTCAGTTGTATTAAGCAAGCTGAGATCGCTATATACCAAACCCTGAACCTTGATTAACACTGTTTAATGTTGCACAGTGACTAGATTATGTTAACCTTTGGCTAGTATATTTCATCTAAATTAATACAACAATTCACAATTAAATAGCTGGAACATTTTTTTAAACCTAGATATGTCATTGCTGGCAGTCTTTGGAATAAAGTATTATGAAGATTCATAAGTAGTAGTAACTCATTCAAGTATCCTCTCACTTTCCTGCTGTTGGACAAATGGGTTTTGCAAGTTTAAAATACTTCCTCAAACTAAGCCAAACCTTGCATTAAAATGCCCTTGGAAATCCTGCACTTTCCTGTACAGGGAAAAATCTCACTTCCCATCCCACAACTAGCTTTGGAGGAACCTGAAGGCAGTGGAGCCAATGTTGTTCTGCTGCACACATGAGATAAGATGTCTGGAATCCCATCCAGGATGTAGTTGGAAACCCCCATGTGCTGTAGTTGCCAATTCCCAACACCAATGCATGCAAGGATAATTTGGGGTTTGGGAGGGAGTGTGTTGCATACACTCAGGTTTCTGCAGATGGATTAAAAGCAGGGACTTAAAGGTCAAACCAGACAAAAGGTGTCTCAAGAGGGGCACCTAAAAAGGTCATATTTAAAAAAAAAAGTTGGCTATACCTTCTTTCTGTTACTGTTTCCTCATGTATAAAATGAGGATAGTACTTACTGTACCTACTTTATTGCACAGGAATACTGTGAAGCTTAATTGTAAGTCTGTGTAGAGCTTGTGCCTGCCAGTTTGGCTGTGTAGCCACACAGCAACCCCTACTAACTCAGGACAGAAAGGGGGGCAATCATCCAGCTATCAGCACCTTTCCTTTAAAGATGGCTATGTGGTCATTTTGTGTTATAAATATTTGTGAGTTGTCTTCGGGTGGTGTCATATTTGGAAATGAGGGAGGGGAGATCCCATAGGAGGATTTTTCATAAGGTGAAATTTCTTGAATCTCTTTGGTTCAGAAATATTGTCCACTGCTTTATTCAGCTTAGTAGTTTTCTTTCACATAGTTCATTTTGCTTAATATGTAGTATAAGCTGTTAACTGGCTTCTAAGAGTTAGTTTTGTTGTCTCTCTTTTACTCTTACAAAGAATTTTTATGAGTCTCTGTTATGAGTTTTGGCAGTTTTTTGGAAATCCAACAAATTGTGTCTTGGATAGTCTTGCTGCAAAATAGAGACAGTAAGAGAAATAAACCATTGGAATCTTTATGTATGCACTTAGACTGTACATTCCTTACTTAACACCCTAGATGCTTTGCACACAAATTACAGTAACAATAATTAGGCCTAACAGTGGTATAGTAAAGGAAGGAAGTCCCAGTGGGAATTCTTCAATGAGAATATGAACGCCTCCCCTACACATTGTTTGTATTGTCTGCTGGGGAGTTTTGTCTTCAGAGATTTCTTTGAATGCTGTTTTAATGGTCATAAAGACAGTGGAAGTAAGGTCTGACGCCACATTAGGAACAGTCTCCCATGAGTCTCTACACTGGAGATAAATTTGGAACAAACTGAAAATCTTTTAGCAATAGTGGATGCATGTTAATATAAAATGTGATCTTAAATACTGTTAATTCCCTTTTTACTACAGTAGTTAAAGAAAAAAAAAAGCTGTGCAAGTTATAGATTATGGAAAACCAAGTCACAAGGAGATACAGCAGGACATTTGGGATTCAGCTGGGTAATAGTGAATTTGAAAAGGCAACTAGAATAGGAACTTGACTTCATATCTTGCTGGGTTAGAGGATGATTATTTTCACCCAGTGCAGTTACAATATGGTTCCAGTTTGAGGTATAGATGGGGCCTTAACAATGTTCCATAAATGGACTCAATTACTTTTGAATACTTTGAGAGCCTTAAACATTGTCACCTGTTATTTTTGTTCTTAGAGAGGGCCACAGATTAGTCATCTCACCAATGAAATTTTCTCTATAATGGCATTTACTTTCAGAATGTACTCTTGCTCTCGCTGCCAGAACTGGGAAGATGGTATGTTCTGATTTTTCTCATTGTTTTTCAGTTGACAGCAATGAGCCCAGGGGCTGCCCGAGCTGCTCAGGTGGCTCCCGGGCCAGCCGCAAGGGCCGCTGCAGAAGTCACGGAGCTCACGAAAAGTCACAGAATCCATGACTTCCATGACCTCCGTGACCAACACAGAGCCTTACCTATAAACTCTCATCCTCTGTTCTAAAAGATTTCATCTTAGCAGAGAGACAAGGCAGGTGAGGTAACATATTTTGTAGGACCAACATCTGTTGGTGAAAGAGACAGGCTTTTGAGCTCCACAGAGGTCTTCTTCAGATCTGTTTTCAGTAGTCTGGTAAGCACCTAGAACACTTTTGGCACTTTAATAATAATAATATAATTAATAATAATAAGGAATGTTATTACATTATCTAGACACTAAACAAAATAAAAAAAATGATCAAAAGCATTATTTTAGCATATTGAATGAAGTTTAACAAATAATAATACTATAAATCCATGTGCTGTAAGCGGAGGACTTTGTCCTCCGTGTTTTAAGTCTCTAACAAGTAGCTTAAAGAAAGAGAGAGTTCTGTCAAGTCCATTGGGAGAAGTGTCTTAAGTGAAACAAGTGTAGATTAAGATGGGGAGTATGCAGAGGGAGGACTGGAGAAGTGGGTTCATTACAGGGATTTTGCCTAACCCGGGGGCATCTGTACAGGTAATTGTAATGGCATGAGAAATCTATAAACAGGATTGATAGCTATGGGGGGAAGATCAGCTCAGGATCTCTGGCTATATGAACAGGGCACCAGGAGCAAATGAGCGGTAGAAACTTGGGAAGATAATTGTAGTGGGAGCTGGTCAAGAAGTAATGTAGAAATGGGAGGGAAAGTTGGGAGCAGAGAGAAAGTGGATAGGTGAGTCTGCATAGAAGGTGGTTACTTCTGTAATAGTAGGATAGGAGCCCTTCATAGGGGAAAGATAGCTACAATGGGAGTAGATTAGAAAATCTGTTTATGGGAGGAAATTCTGCATATTTCAGTTGGAATCAACCTAATGAGTCTCTGACTCTGTCCATCCGCATAAAAGGAGGTGAGTTTTATGTTTCCTACAGCTCTCCAATAGCAGCTTCTCTAACCTTATGGTGAATATCTCTGCAGGTGGCTGTTCAACAGTTTGTCTTGGTATCTTATTCTTCTAGTTCTGCAGCAGGGGGCTGCAATAGAAACAGAAGAGATTAATACAGTAGGGAGTGTAGTCTGCGTAGAGAAGGTTGCTGAGTAGTCTGCCAAATGCATAGCTACTTCCTGTGCAGCTTGTTGTAATTGACCTGATCATCCCAGGTCATTTTGAGATTCTAAAACACTTTGCACAGAACCCCTCTCTTCAGCAACCCACTACTGCAAAACCAAAACCAAAAACTAAATTCCTTCCTGGCTAGCAACAGTTAAGTAATTCAGGGAATTGTTTGTTTTTCTAGGTGGTGTAAATGTAAAACTTTTGTGTAATCAAATTTATTTTATTGTATTGTAGGTGAAACAATGAGAATTGCCTCTTCAGAGTTTGCTGATGATCCATGTTCCTCCGTGAAACGAGGCACCATGGTGCGGGCTGCTCGGGCCTTGCTGTCGGCTGTTACTCGCTTACTCATCCTGGCTGATATGGCTGATGTCATGAGGCTTTTGTCCCACCTGAAAATTGTACGACTTTTTAATTTTCTACACCGTTTTCTTCGTTTAAGATGTGTTGAAATTATAAATTATAAACAAAAGTCCAAGTTTCACAAGTTTTCTATTGTCTTTGTAGTTGCTGTTCTTGTGGAAGCACTAAAGTGGAACTAGAATATAATACATTTCTACTTTTTAGACCCTTATATGTTCAATCTAAATGAATTAATGTATTGGAGAGTTAAAATCATTATCGCTAGGTACTTCTGATAGATTGTATTTGTATTGCTGTTGTGTACCATGCTGGACTAAAAGCCACGTTTAAATCACAATCATGCCAGTGGTTTAATAATGCACAGTAGTTGTAGAGTATTGCTATCTTGTGGCAGAATTTAAGTACTACAGTTTTGTTGTGCCGTGTCAGGTGCTTCTCTATGACTACGGAATGTATCACAAGGGTGGAGCATTGATTGGGATTAGAAGCAGGATATGTGTCTAATGAGTATTCAAAAATGAAAAAAAATAGCAGAGAGGACATGTAGATTAGCAAATGATTTGCTGTAGATTTGTACTCTGCTTTTGCTGCTGCCTATCTACCTGTCTGTAAAGGCATACAACAGTGTTTTATAATTGTCAATACCCAGCTTAATGATTGCTTTTTCTCTTGGTCTTTATCACATGGCTAGTTTTTGCTAATCTGGAGGAGGGAGAAGAAGAAAAAGAAGAAGAAAAAGAAATAATAATAATATTAATTAAAAAAAACCCCACCACCCTAGGTGTAAAAATGCATATACATAATGTTTAAAACCTTGTTTATTTTATTGATAAATGGCCCAAAAGGTACTCCCCCTCCCCTCCCCCCTTTTTTTTTAAATTGTAGATATTGTTCTCTTGCAGAGATATATGAGAACCTTTAGCCTGGAAGAGATTGTAGAGACACATTTTAATCCTTTGAAAACAGAGTCTACAATGAAAAATGGCAAATGCTTTTCTGTACAAATGCTAGAAAGCACTGCTCTAATGAATGCAGTGCTATCGTAGTAAAATGTCAGCACATTGCCCCGTGATTATGTGCTGTGTAAGCAGTGTGACTCTCGAATATGCCTTCATTTTTTCAACTTAATAATGAACAACATTCTAATTCAGGCAATGCTTTGTCAGTGGAGACTTTCTAACTCTTAATTTTAACAGTAAGAGATTGCCTGTGTGTACACTACAATTCAAATTCTTATCCAGACCATTTCAAAGGTGAAGGATCATTTGTTCTTGTATCTGAGCAGAATCCAGAATTTTTTGGCTTTCCGTGTTGATAAATTCCTTTGTTGGAAGTAGTATGATATACTGCTTAGAGTAGCATTCTCCAAATGATCTTTTGTAAATGGGTGCTGTTTAGTAATTTTCTCATATCATTTTTGTCTCTGTGGATTCTCAAGCCAGCATATATCAACATACTTTGTAGCTTTTGCAAATCATCCAAGAAATTATTTCAAAGAACATGCACCCTTATTTTCATGTATTTTTGTCTCCTGTGATTTTTGTTAAGATTGTGTTTAAGCACTTGAAAGTTTAACTTTGCATTTGATCATTTTGCATCATTTTTACAGCTTTAAAAGAACACCCGTTGCTTTTACTTTCCAAGAGAGAGAGGGGCAATGCAAATATTTGCACCTTATTATTATTTTATATTATTTTTGAGACCAAAGTAGCTTTAGGCCACTTTTTGGCATTAAAAGGCCAAAGATTGATGGTGGTAGTTGTCACACATGGAACAGCATTAATATCAACTTTCAACTAATGTACAAAGACTGATTTAAAGTATGTAATGATTTTAACTTCAAGTTCTCTGAAAATTAATTCATTAAAATCACTTTGCATTGTCAGAGTTATAAGAGGTGATTTATCCAAGAGGTACCCTAAAATGTACTATAATCAGTTTTAATTGAAATCACGTCAAGGCAGTGAGTTGCACTTCAGTCTTTATGGAGAGAAGTGCATTTTAATCAATTTGTAAATGTATGTAGGTGTTCTTCAGAAAGATTGTTAATCACTTTATCAGATTATTTGAAGAATGAGGATATTCTCAAATGTGACTTTGTGAAAAATATCAGTTTAGAAATCCATATTCAAAGACTTTCAATAGCTTCCATATACAATTTTCTCATTTTAAAATTTCACTTCTACCCCTACAAACTCAACCGGAGTCTTGAAAGTCATGCTGCATTATTTGTGACTTGCATGTCATTGTCAATCCTACATATTTTTTCATTCTGAACTTACTTAGTTCTGCTGATAATATATGAGCACAAGTAAAATCTAACTATCTTTCCCTGAGGTATATTGACTCTTAAATACTAGTTGGAGTAAAAAGTAGCACCGTAAAGTTAATTGTAATTGGCCTTCATTATCTTTTTGATTTTATAAATCATTTGTTTTCTCCACTTTACTTCATTGGGCCATTGTAGGTCTTACTGAATGTGGAAACTGGAACTGTTTGCCATGTCAGATGGAACTAGGCCTGCCGACATTTCTGGGAAAGGGAAATCAATTCCTTTCTCATAAGTAAATTGAATACCACACTTGGGTTTAAAATCAAGTCCTTCTCATTATTGTCTTGTACATCCCATTACTTCCCCTTCCTACCCACCCACTTAAATTGCACCATGATTTTATCAGGCTTTAAAGACATTGGTTTTAGCCTGAGCAGTTTCAGTAGAATAAACTCTAAGCTAAGGTCAAAAATGGGTGGGAAAAGGTAAGATGGTATTTGAAATGATGTTAATTTAAGGTCCAGTATCCTGTGAAGATAACTGAAGGTCCAATATCTTGTGAAGAAGAATGAGGGGGGATTTGATAGCTGTTTTCAACTACCTGAAAGGGGGTTCCAAAGAGGATGGAGCTCGGCTGTTCTCAGTGGTACCAGATGACAGAAAGAGGAGTAATGGTCTCAAGTTGCAGTGGGGGAGGTTTAAGTTGGATATTAGGAAAAACTTTTTCACTAGGAGGGTGGTGAAGCACTGGAATGGGTTACCTAGGGAGGTGGTGGAATCTCCTTCCTTAGAGGTTTTTGTCAGGCTTGACAAAGCCCTGCCTGGGATGATTTAGTTGGGAATTGGTCCTGCTTTGAGCAGGGGGTTGGACTAGATGACCTCCTGAGGTTCCTTGCAACTCTGATATTCTATGATCTCTACAAATAACTGACACACACACACCCACACCCACACACACACTCACTCACTCTCTCTGTGATGCTGGGATTCTCAGCTTTACATCCCTACTTTACTTTGTATCCTTGATGTTTGGCATATATTGAACAGTGATATAGTGACCTGTCTCTTGGGCCATACAAATTAGGCTAATGAACAGATAAACCAAGGTGCTTTCAGCACCTTCAGCTTTTCAGTGTTATATTCACATTTTCATGTTCCCCTGGCAAACAGTGGTGCATCTGCTCTCCCCTTTAACAGAACAGGATTACAGTAGGCCAGGGGAGACCTTGGCAAACGCCAGGGAGACAGAGTGGGAAACAGAATGGCACAGGTTCTATGAACCAGACCCTCTGCTCATTACATTGGGGGCAATCTCCCACCCATCCTGATGGAGTGATCCAAGGAAACATCCCTTCCTAGGTAGGGTTCCACCCTGTGGGGGCAAACTGGCTCTGTGTTACTTTACTGTAGCTATAATTCTTCTGAAAATAGAAATAAAACATTGTTAAATATTGAATATTTCACCTGAAATGTATTGATAATTAATATTAATGAATTATAATAAATTCACACTAGTGGTTAATGACCTATTATGTGCTTTCTAAATCTACTTGGTTTTTTTAATAAAGATTTTCAAAAATATGTGCTCAGACTTATTTAGGCACCTAAATAAGTTGCCTGATTATAAATGTGAAGAATACCCAGCAGCTCCCATTGATTTAAAAATTACTACTGCTTGGGATTAATTTTAAATATTTATCTCGTCTCTCATCAGCACCAGCCCCCTCACCCCCACCCCCACGTGGAGGCCTGGGGCCAGCACCCCCCACGGGGGGGAGGAGGGGCTGTGTAGGGCACCAAAATTGCTACGGACGGCCCTGCTGTCATGATAAAAATGTAGGCAGTGTAGTTGCAGCCGTGTCAGTCCCAGGATATTAGAGAGACAAGTTGGGTGAGGTCATATCTTTTTTATTGGACCAACTTTGTTGGTGAGAGAGACAAGCTTTCGAGCCACACAGAGCTCTTCTTCAGGTCTGGGAAATGGACCCCCAACATCACAGCAACATGCAAAGTGGAACAGATTGTTTAGCATAAGTAAGTTGTTAGCACATATTGTAAGGGACCATTTCCACAGACCAGGGCACACCAACTCAAAGCGGCACCAGACCCTGCCAAAACAATAGATGCAAAACTTGCAGCTATATCTCCACTACTACAATAAGCAAACCCCCCCCCGCCCCCAGCACACCTTTCAAGATGCATGTATACTACACATGCCTATTGCAACATGTACTATACCTCATCCAGTGGAATAAATGCCACCATAACAATTATGTGGGTGAAACCAAACAATCACTATGCTCTGAAGTTAACTCACAAAAGGAAAATGATTAAAGATAAAAAAGACCATATCCCCCGTGGCAGAAGACTTTTCATAAAGCAATCACTCTATATCTGACCTATCAGTCCTCATCCTCAAAGGAAACCTCCACAACACTTTCAAAAGACAAGCCTGGGAGCTTAAATTCATTGCTCTGCTAGACATCAAAAATCATGGACTGAACAGAGACACTGGATTTATGGTTTGTTACAACAATCTGTAACCCAGTAACCCCATCTTTTTCTCCTATGACTGCACAGGTGATAATGGGCCACTCTACCTTGAATGGTCCCTTACAATATGTGCTAACTACTTATGCCAAACAATCTGTTCCACTTTGCATTTTGCTGTGGCTCTGGGAGTTCCTTTCCCAGACCTGAAGAAGAACTCTGTGGGTATATCTACACAGCAAAGAAAAATCTGTGGCTGGCCCGTGCCAGCTGACTCAGGCTCACGGGTCTCGGACTCTGAGGCTGTTTTCATTGCTATGTAGACTTTCGGACTTGCGCTGGAGCTCAGGCTCTGGGACTCTGTAGGGAGGGAGAGTCCCAGAGCTTGGGCTCCAGCCCAAGCCCAGAAGTCTACACCACAATGAAACAGCCCGGCAGCCGAGCCCTACAAGCCCGAGTTGGTTGGCATACGCCAGCCGCGGATCTTTCTTTGCTGTGTAGACATACCTGCATGGCTGGAAAGCTTGAGGGTTCGTATTTCAAGTGGTGGTAGATAAATAGCAGGAACAAATTAGACCATACAATATAGTTTTCATACTAATTTTGGGAGCTGTCATGGCCGTTAGGATTTGAACATCGTTGTTCAGTTTATGGGTAAGAAATGAGATGATACAGGCCCAGATTGATTCGACCACAAAAGCAAAGTGCAGCTTGTAACAGTTAGATGTGGCGTAACACCTCCAGGAAACAGCTGTGCATTTAAATTGCCAGCCAAAGCATTTCTCTGCAGGACTCCGTGAGCCTGATTCTCCGTGGCCTTGCACGTTGTGCAGCCTTTGTGGGTGCAAAACGTGACAGAATGAATATTATCCACTCGGACTAGTGCTAACCTTTTACATTCACTTTGCAAGGTAAAAATAACACAAGGTACAAGTTAGCGGTGAAGCAGACCCTGTATATTTTAAACCCTGCCTAAATTAATTAGATGCCTGCTCTTGTTATTGACGTTGATGAGGTGCCAGAGACTTTACAGAGACCAAGATAGAGCTCTAAATCCTTTATTAGGAACAAGTCCCTATTGGAATTAAATAACCTTTCCTCTGAAAAAGGAAGGTTCATGTGTCTGCTGTTAACGGTATGTCCAGATTGACAACACCTATTGTTCCAGTTAAATATTTCATTAATTCAATTTGAGACAGATCAGGATAGATCTACATTCACTGATTAAACCCATCTGCTGGGAATTTCACTCATCTCTCAAATGACAGAAAAAGTTCACAAAATTTCACTGCCCCACTTGCTCACAGGACGGGTAATTTTATTTCCGGGATGAATAAAGCATTTTAAATCTTTTGATTATAATCATGATGGTAAGCAGCTTTTATGCTGGGGCTGGTAAGTTTGGGATAGTTGTACTAGGCGGGCACTTAGTAATACATCTAGGAGCTTCGTATCTTCACCCCTTTTGCTGAACAAATTTGAATCACTATGCAGAATGTGTTTTTTCTATTAAATTCTGCTCTTTATGTAAAAGTAAATGCAACACATTTGAGAACAGGAGAAAAAATAGAAAATGAAGCCCCAAACTAGTTCTTATGCCACAGTTACTTTTCCATGTTGGGCCTCCTGTTTTAACTACATTTAAAAAGATGCTATGTTAGCTATGTAACACAGGGTACTCTATACATTTAATTTCAACAGTAAGTTTAATTTTCTTTGCTTTTGATTTGTTCCCATATGCTGTAATTAGCCTCAAGCCGCGTCTAGACTAGAGACCTTACAGTGGCACAGCTGTACTGATGCAGATGCCCCGCTATAAGATTTCCCATGTAGCTGCTCTGTGCCAACATAACTAAACAAGTGGTGGTAGCTATGCCAGCGGGAGAGTGTCTCCCAGTGACATAGCACTGTCCACACCGGCGCTTCTGTAGGTGTAACTTTTGTCTCTCAGGGGGGTGTTTTTTCACACCTGTGAGTGATGTAAGTTTTACTGACAAAAGTACTACAGGAGACATACCCTTAGTTTTCATATAAAGCCTATACTACACATACACAGTTAAGAAATTGTTCTCTCTGTTTATAATTGGAGGGTCACACACTTAATAACTTCTGTTGACTAGACTTATTTCACATGTCACGGGCTCCTTACATCCCTCCATTCCACCCCACAAGTTCCTTGTGTGCCACCCTTCTATCCCTCTCTATTGCAGGGACTCCTGCAACTCCCCCCAATTTGCCCTTGCCAGGGGTTCTGTGTGCTCCTTTCCTCCATATCTGATTCTCTCAATCTGCCCCCTACCAGTAGTTGCGTGTGCCTCCCCCCAATGTCCTCCTCGCATCATTCCAGGGTCCTTCATTCCCACCCTTTTGTCTCTGATGGGACTCCATGTGTGCCTCCATTTTCCACTTCCCCCATGCCAGGCTCCTCCAATCTCTGCTTTGCCAGACTTCCCCCTCCCCCTTACCTGAGTCCCCAATTTTCCTCCCATGCCAGGAGATGGGTGCTATCCCCCAGGTCTCCCTCGCCTTGCTCCCACAGTAGTTATTAGTTTTCTTTCAGTCTGGGAGATAAGTCCTTCAGGGTGTCAGCTTATTAAACTCCATGGGGAGGATAGGCAGAGCTTGGATATGGGTATTGTTTTCTTGGGTGGCATTAATGGTACCATCATCCAGTTGTTTGCTCTATAGACAATTGCAGAGCTGATTGTAGCTGTGACTCTGCTAATCAGATGACACAGGATCCTTGTGGTCCCCCATTTTTCTCCTTTTGGTTTTCCAATTTCCCCCCAAATCAATAGAGTTCAGGCCATTGATGCCTAGAATATCCGCTGAAATTTTGTAATGGATTGGGTATGGTATTCATAAGTTATTGCGTTACAGACAGACCAACATCCAGACAGAGAACAGAGAAATTACATACAGTTGAATGTAGGTCCTTGGCAAGCCTGGCCAATAAAAAAAATGACACAGATATTAAACATGTTTAATCTAGGACGTATATCTGAATAAGACAGTGTCTAAACTAATGACTGTTATATGAAGTATACATTATAGTGTCATGCAAAGAAGGGAAAGTAATACAGAACAACATTCAGAGAAAGCTTTTGTATTAGCTTTATTAAACCAAACTGAGGTCAGTTGAATTACTCCAGAGTTACTGTACATTGGTGTAACTGAGAGTCACATTTGCCTATGAAAAACTGGGGCATAGAATGGTTAGTGACTTGGTCAAGGTGGGAAAAGTGACAGAGCCGGATTAAAACTCTAATAAATGTCATCTATTAAATTCTAGGTAGAAGAAGCACTGGAAGCTGTGAAGAACGCAACAAATGAGCAAGACCTAGCAAATCGTTTTAAAGAATTTGGGAAAGAGATGGTGAAACTTAACTATGTGGCTGCTAGAAGACAACAGGTGGGTAAATTGTAAAGCAGTGGGTGTGAAAATTCAGTCATATAAAATAACCTGGGTTTTTATCGTGTTCAAAGAAATGTTGTTTCTGTTTTGCATCATCAGATCTGTCAATAATTATTATATCGTTACCTATATCTTAAGCCTATTCATTTTCCAATTCACAGTTGCCTTTCTTTAGAAGTGTTTTTTTTTTAAAGGAAAATCTTGAAAAACAATGCTTCAATTAAGAATGGCTTAAAGAGTAAGAGAGTAAATGACCAAGGAAATTACGTTATTTAGTGGTGACTTCAATCCAGTCCAGGTCAGTAGAGACTGGAGGTCACTATCTGATCATTGTGGTCTACATGAAGTGTTATTTATAAAGATAATATTTTCTTTACAAAAATGTTCTGACAAATTTTCAAAAATGGTCTAAAATTCATATTTAGGCACCTAAATAAGTTGTTAGGTCTAATTCCCCACTCTGGCACTTCGAGTACAGAAGATGGGGGCCCGCAAGGGTTCTAAAGATTAATACTGACCACTCCAGGCTTGTATTAAACTCCCAAGGTTACAGCTTTTCTCTGACCTTGGATTGGTAGATGCTACCACCGCCCAAGTGCAGAACCCCTTTGAGAGCCCAGGAAGGCACCTTTGGGAATTCCTTCCTGTGGGGTACCCTCAAGCCCTTTTGCCCCCCCCCCCCGGGAAGAGCTAAGAAAGAAAAACAAAGGCAATCAGCTGTTGCCACCAGCTAATTAAACAACATGTGCACAAACCTCTTAGGACACAAAAATCCAATTCTGCTTTTAAAAAGGGGTAAATTTTATTTAAAAAAAAACAGAAAGAAAATACATCTGGGAACTCAGGCTATTGCTAGATTTTAAAAGAAACAACTACAAGGATTAAGCCCCAAGAATAGCTTTCTTGAGGTCCAGCATAAAGGTTACAAGCAAAACAATAGCACCTGGGGTTAGCACAGAGGAATCCACAAGCCATAAAGAAATAAAAGAAATAAACCTAATCTCATCTTCCTAGACATTTCCTGATCTACTTACATATCTGGGGTTTTAAATGAGTAGTTTCTAGGTATGACACTGATGATTTTTCATACCTGGCCCAAGCTTCTTACAGCATAGCTCTGCCCTGTCCCCTCTCTCTGGGAGAACAACCACAGACAGACAAAAGGGGAGTCTTGTTTCAATTTTAACAAGTTCTAGCCTTCCCATTGGCTCTTTTGGCCAGGTGCCCATTCACTTCCTTTTACCTATGCATAGCAGTGAGACTTTTTAACCCTTTACAGGTAGAGCAATTAGAGAACAGTTACTAAGAGGGATTTTATAGCTACTGGCTGGCTGGGTGTCCATAAAAGGGAGCTATCCCCCGTCCCTTCATTTATCACATAAGTGCTCTAATTTTCAAAACACCCAACACTACTAATGGAAATCAAAGGGAGTTGGTAGGACCTTAGTCTCCTGAAAATTATCCCACATATTTAGGTGCCTAACATTAGATATCATTTATTTGAAAAATTTTGCCTTTTTTTTTTTAAACAAAAAAAAAGTTGTTCATATGGATAGAGCTCTCTGGTAGTCTAATGTAACAGGAGTCTTTCCATTTCAGAAGGAACAGGAATTTATTATGAATGCTCACAAACAACATTGTTAGTTTTCAGATGATTAAAAAGATAATCTGATTTTTTGTATTAACAAAGAAATAAAAAATAGAAGACCTGAATGTGACAAAAATGATTCAGCATCCGAAATCACATATGTCTGTGCAGAAGGTCAGACTTTTCCCTTTTAGAGCCTACACAAAGCTGATGATTACTGCAACCTTGGGTCCTTATAGGGGCAGACGTCATAGGGTCTCACTGTTATGCATTCCCCTCCACTCAGAATATAGCTTTCACCTAAGCAGCCCAATCAATGAGAGCAGGCTTGCCCTGTTACAGATCTTTAAAGTAGATTTTCCTGTAGAGATGGGAAATAAAGGAGGGAGAATACACGTGCATTCACTAGGCAGTTCATAGCTAGGCCTCCTCCCGGCCAATGCTGCTTCCAGTCAGTCGCCACACCTTCTAATAGAGTAAAAAAGAACAGATTATAGTGCTGCCGCAAAATATCTCTACAGTGTATTATTTCAATAAACAATTTACAGAGAATGTTTAATGTGCAACACAATTTAGAAACAATATACTTCCACACACACTGCAGAGAAGGCCACTTTTCAGGAGTATTGCCTTGTGTGTGTTTCTTTCTCCACCCTGGATATGATTCTTTCCTTCTTCTTTTGACATCACACATGTTTCTAGTTCATACATATTTTGTATATTTTCTCTACGTCAGTTATATTTTTTTAAATATTTTTAATAATTTCCCTGGTGTTTAAGAATATTCACATTTCCATGTAGTTGCCACCCTCTCTTTCTTTTTCTTCTTCCCATGAGGTCCACTAGCATTCCATGCTATCTTTTTTGTGTGTCTTGCTGCTGTTCTTTTAGACGTTTTGCCCAGAAGTTTTCCTGCATTTTAAGATCGTTAGCGTTTTCCTCTTATTTTCCTCCATTTTTCCATGTGGCCGACCTGTTATAACATAGAAGAAAAACAAAACAAAATAAAACAAAACAAAAAACAGGTTTTCTAGGGCAGGAAGAACATTTTGTTGTGACATAACTGGTAAATTCTGTGATGGATTCCATTGCTGCAGAATCAGGACCACAGGGACCTACTTACGAGTATATATGAATAAACATTGTAACTGTGGGTGTAGCATATTCTAATTAGGATGACCAGATATCCTGATTTTATAGGGACAGTCCCGATTTTTGGGACTTGTTCTTATATAGGCTCCTATTATCCCCCACCCCCATCCCGATTTTTCACATTTGCTGTCTAGTCACCCTAATTCTAATGCTAAAGTTTCATTATATAACTGTACAGTGTACGTATGTTTTTGTACAGGAACTGAAAGATCCTCACTGTAGGGACGAAATGGCTGCTGCTCGAGGTGCTCTGAAGAAGAATGCTACTATGCTGTACACGGCATCTCAAGCGTTTCTCCGTCACCCTGATGTAGCAGCCACTAGGGCCAACAGAGATTATGTCTTCAAACAAGTACAAGAAGCAATAGCTGGTATCTCTAATGCTGCACAGGCCACCTCACCAACCGATGAGAACAAGGGGCACACTGGTATTGGAGAACTTGCTGCGGCACTAAATGAATTTGATGTAAGTATTAAATGTGTGCACTACATGACACACCTTTCAGGAAATGCCACGTACCTTTTGTCAAACAGAATTTGAAGAGTATATGCTTGCTTTGTACACAATTTTATTTTGGTAGGCTGCAGCAAGCAACAGACAAGTAGTCATTACATTTTAATGAGAAATAGCTCTTGCTTTCAGTGAACGCTAGAACTTCCAAGCCATTGTTTGCGTTCTTCTGCTGTGACTGATAGAGGCAAAGAAGTCTCTCTTCTTCTGCCTTAGCATCAGCAAAATTTTATCCAGCTAAACTGTTCAAGTTGGTTGGTAATCTAATTAATCTGGCTGCCTTAGAGTTGAGTTTTACGAGTATCTTTATCTACTTTGCTGAAAAAGATAAGCTGTGATTTAGGATGATTTGGTTGTTGTCACAGATAAAATCAGTGCAGGAAGATAGAAATACATTTTCTTCTCTGAAATGTTGAAGGAGCTATGCCCAACTGGTTGTTCATTAGATTCTTGCCCCTCACGTCCAGTAAAAACCTACAGGGATATTTTCAGCGAAGACCGCTGCTGCTAGCTTTTGTGCAGACAGGGTGCCACTGCCTTCAAGATTCAGGTGGTGGCAAGGCCCATGGTTAAAACCTTGTCAATGACTTCTTAGTTCTAAGTTTCCCCCATCCCATTTTTGTGGAATGCCATTTAGAAGGCATTTTTGGAAGCGCTCTAGATGCATAATTTCATTGGCAGGGCCTGACAGAATTCACCCTGTGGTCTTTAAGGAACTAACTGAAGCAGTCTTGGAACCATTAGTGATTAATCTTCATGAATTCATGGAGGATGGGTGATATCCGAGAGGACTGGAGAAGGGAAAACGTAGTACCTATCTTTAAAAAGGGGAACAAAGAGGACCTGGGGAATTATAGACCAGTTGGCCTAACTTTGATATCTGCAAATATACTGGAACAAATTATTAAACAATTAATTTGTAAGCACCTAGAGGGTAATAGGGCAATAAATAATAGCCAATGTGGATTTATCAAGAACAAATCATACCAAACCAACCTAATTTCCTCCTTTGACAGGTTTCCTCGTCTAGTGGATAGGAGAGAAGCAATACATGTGGTATATCTTGATTTTATTAAGGCTTTTGATGCAGTCAAAGGGGGGAGGGATAGCTTAGTGGTTCAAGCATTGGCCTGCTAAATCCAGGATTGTGAGCTCAATCCTTGAGGGGGCCATTTAGGGATCTGGGGCAAAATCAGTACTTGGTCCTGCTAGTGAAGGTAGGGGGCTGGACTTGATGACCTTTCAAAATCCCTTCCAGTTCTAGGAGATAGGATATCTCCATTAAAACAAAAACAAGTCCCACATGATGTTCTCATAAGCAAACTAAGGAAATGTGGTCTAGATGAAATTACTGTAAGGTGATGCACAACTAGTTGAAAAACTATCCTCAGAGAGTAGTTTTCAATAGTTTGCAGTCAAACTGGGAGTACATATCTAGTGGGGTCCCACAGGGATGTGTTCCTGGGTCCAATGCTATTTAGTATTTTAATTAATGTCATATAATGGAGTGAAAAGTATGGTTATCAAATTTGTGAATGACACCAAGCTGGAAGGGGTTACTAGCACTTTAGAGCAGGGGGTTCATATTCAGTTCATGGTCCAGTATAACCCCCAGATCCTTTTCAGCACTGCCTAGCTAGTTATTCCCCGTTTTGTACTTGTCATTTTTTCTTCATGAATGCAGTATTTTGTATTTGTCTTTACTGAGTTTCATCCTGTTGATGTCATACCAATTCTGCAATATATCAAGATTGTATTGAATTCTAAATATAGATTCTAAGACCAGAAGGGACCATTGTGTTCATCTAGTCTGACCTCCTGTATAACACAGGCCAGAAAACTTCTCCAGAATAAATTCTGAGAACATATTGTTTAGAAAAACAACTCATCTGGATTTAAAAATTGTTGTAATGAAGACTCCACCATGACCCTTGGTAAATTGTTCCAATCATTAATTATTCTCACCCTTAAAAAAATTACACCTTATTTCCAGTCTGTCACCGACCAGGCCATGGGCAGTCATGCCTAGTGGTGAAGGTAAGAGTTCAACCTACGAGTTAGAGCTGGGTCCAGGGTGAATGGAGTACAGGAAACAAGCTGATCTATCAGTACCAGAGGGGCAGAAGCCAAATGCCAGAACAGAAGGGTCAACTGGAGTCATAAGCCAGCAGAGGCAAAGCCAGGGTTCGAAACCAAAACACTGAAGCTACTGGGGAGCTGGGCAGGAGCATACACTGGACGCAGGCTGAGACAAGCAGGAGCAGGGAACTGGAATGAGCAGGAGCAAGGACTGGAACAAGGGCAAGCACTGCTGTGAGTCTAGTATGCATTGAGCAGCCTATGAACTGCTGTGGGGGCCAGGCTTTTAAGCAGCACAGCTAAACCAGCAGTCAGTCAGGAGCTGTGGCTGTCTAAGAGGTCTAAGGCAGTGATTCTCAAACTTTTTTTTTCCATGGACCACTTGAAAATTGCCGAGGGTCTTGGCGGACCACTTAATGATCTTTCCAAATGTTGTTTGTACCGTTAGCTAACTATTGTAAAGCGCTTTGGATAAAAGTACTATATTAAAAAAAAACCTTAATAATAATAAACGTTTTTTAGTTCTACAAATAAAAGCACAAAACTCATATTTTAATATCAGTAGTCTTACCTTTCTAATGCAATGGATGCGCCTTCTCTCCCCCACTGCAGCAGCCCCGGAGCTGGGAAGGAGGGCTGTTTCTCGCCGGCGGCCACTGCCCTGGGGCTGGGGAAAGTCACCTCTTTCTCTGGCCACCGCAGCCCTGCACGTCCCAAATTTCCCCCACCCCCTCTTCTCACCTCACTGCCCCCTCCCACCTACTCCCTATTCCCCCCAAGGCCACCACCTCACCTTTCATGTGCATCTTCTCCAGGGTCCAGACACCTAATTAATAGAGCCACGCCCGCGCGGTTCCACTAATTAGCTGGGTGGCCCTTCATTCTCTCGTGTGCGGCCGCCCAGGCATGCACTTTAGAGGGAACTATCCGCGGTCCACATGAATGGAGCTCGCAGACCACTGGTGGTCCACGGACCACAATTTGAGAACCTCTGGTCTAAGGCAATGCAGCTGGGCTCATTGGTTGCCTAGCAGCGCACTTAATCTGGGAGCAGGACAGCAGTTGTTCCTAGCTGGTCTGGTCCCTGACACATCTGAATTTGTCTAACTTCAGCTTCCACCTATTGGATCATGTTATACTTTCCTCTGCTAGATCGAAGAGCCCATTATTAAATATTTGTTCCCCAGGTAGGTACATATAGACTCTAATCAAGTCACCCTTAACTTTCTCTTTGTTACTCTGAATAGATTGACCTCCTTGAGTCTACCACTATAAGGCATGTTTTCTAATCCTTTAATCATTCTTGTGGTTCTTCTCTGAATCCTCTCCAATTTATCAACAACCTTTTTGAATTGTGGACAGCAGAACTGGACACAGTATTCCAGTAGCAGCTGCACCAGTGAACCATATGGAGATAAAATAACTTCTCTACTCCTGTTTATGCATCCCAGGATTGTATTAGCTCTTTTGGCCACCATGTCTCACTGGGAGATCATGTTCATCAGATTATCCACCATTACCTCCAAATCTTCTTTAGACTTACCACTTCCCAGAACATAGTCCCCCATCCTGTAAGTATGGCCTACATTCTTTGCTCCTAGATGTATACATTTACCCTTCGCCGTATTAAAATGCATAGTTTGCTTGAGCCCAGTTCACCAAGCGATCTAGATCTCTCTGAATCAGTGACCTGTCTTGTTTACTATTTTCCATTCCCCCAATTTTGGTGTCATCTACAAACTGTATCAGTGATGATTTTTTTTGCCTTCCAGGGCATTGATAATGATGTTAAATAGCGTAGGGCCAAGAACAGATCCCTGCTAGACCCCACTGGAAATAGACCCACTTGATGATGATTCCCAGTTTACAGTTACATTTTGAGACCTTTCAGTTAGCTAGTTTTGAATCCAATTAGTGTGTGCCATGTAAATTTTCTTATTCTAGTGTTTTAATCAAAATGTTGTGCAGCACTGTCAGGAGGTCATCGGGCAACTCATCGCAGCTGTGAGTTGGCTTGGGCAGGTGCAGGTGGATGCTGGTGCAAGGTCAGCTAGCAAAAGCTACTCCCCCTCCCATTTTGTCCACTTGATCCTTCCTAAATATGTTATAATAATTGATTTTAGCATTCCAATTGTGCTAATCATCCTACCAGGTGTCAATAATACCAACTAGATCAAAATTATACTCATATATGAGCAATTCGAATTCCTCTTGTTTGTTACCCAGGTTCCTAGCATTACTGTATAGGCAATTCAAGAATTTCTTATCTTCATTCCTTTGTTTACTTGATTAATTTTGTTCTCAACATCTATATTTTGTGCTAACTCAGTGTTTATATCTTCACTCTTTTGACCCTTCCCTTTTGCTGTTAGTTTAACTCCCTCCTGACTACTCTAGCCAGCCTATGCCCAGGGAGATTGGTTCCCCTTCTACTCTATCCCCATAGATGGACCAAAGTTCCACAAAACCAAAGCTCTCCCCACTACACCACTTACCTAGGCAGCAATTCACTTCTGGAATCTTTTGTCTTCTGTCTTCCCTTGCTTGTGGGACAGGAAGGATCTCAGAGAGGATGGCTTGGACATTCTTCTTCAGCATGCTTCTGAATTCCCTGAGGTCTTCTGTTTTCTGCAGGAGATCCTGAAACATACTATCATTAGCGCTGATATGAACCATCACCAATGGATCCTTGCCTGTAGACTTCAGAAGCCTATCCAATCTTAGAGTGATTCTTGTGTCTTGGCTCCAGGAAGGCAGCACGCTGTTCTGCTGTCCGCATGTCCTGCCATGCGGGCAGGGGACTGGACTCGATGACCTCTCAAGGTCCCTTCCAGTCCTAGAATCTATGAATCTATGAATCTATGTCCCTTGCAGAATGGTCGTTCAATTCTTCAGAGTATTGAATCTCCAACAAGAATCATCTGTCTTTCTTGGATTGTTGGAGAACTCTTTGCAGGTAAGCTTGATTTTTTTTTTATAGGTTTGGCCAAACTGCGATTCACACATGTCTTCTATATATCTCTCCTTTCCCTGGGATGTACTGGACTTTAAGAGGTATCTTCCATAGTTTCCATGCTGAGGACTTCAGATGGATTTGAAATTTCCAGCTGTGTGGAATTCCTGCTGCTGCTCTTCTCTCTGGAGGCCACAGTCTGGCTAACCTCGTCTGTCTCCAATGATATAGAATGACACTATGGCCTTTTTCCTCCTCTCTGACTTCCACTCTTGCCAATTCCTTTTATGCCCATCTCCATTCTTCCTTGAACCTGGGCTACTGATGTTTTCTGAACTTCCTTGTCTAGGAACTTTTCAGCTTCTCTTATTTTCATTAGTGTCTCAACTTCCCTTTCCAATCCAATAATCTTTTCCTCCAGCATAGCCACCAATTTACATTTCATGCACAGGAAATCTCATCTGGCTTCAGGCAGGAAGAGAACATGGCGCTTCTGTTGCAGGTCACCACCACTGTTCCATCACTGGCCATCCTAAATCACACATAGAGCTGAACCTG
The DNA here is from genome assembly GCF_002925995.2 of Terrapene triunguis. Taxonomy (NCBI): domain Eukaryota; kingdom Metazoa; phylum Chordata; order Testudines; family Emydidae; genus Terrapene; species Terrapene triunguis. Next base: position 94,759,445 of record NW_020664417.1, on the reverse strand, counting down.
GAAGGAAAGCCTCTCACAATCCCTCTCCAAACTCTTTCTGAAACTCCCCTGTTAGCTGCCTCTGTTTATGGATCTTGAGTTCACCTAGCAAGTGACTTTTTATACCAAGTCTTCCCTGCTCAGTTCAGCATAGCTCCTCTTCTCACCTCACCACCAAGGATTGATAGGCACTCAGGGTATGTCAACATTGCAATGTAAACCTGGGTTTCTTAACTGGGCTTGAGCATCTACACTCGTTTGTAGCCCCAGGTTAGAAATTGTTGAACCCTTGGTCCTGGTCTGGAGCTTCAGTATCTACACTGCATTATGTGGGCCTTGGTCCAAACAACCAGATTCCAGACTGCCCAGTGCCTTCCCAAAATGTGGCCGCTCTAGTCCTTTGTCCATGGGAAGACTTGACTGTCCAGAGGACGAATAAAATCAGCCTGTAGGATTGTGGGACACTTTTGGTGGCCTCCCAGAACATAAGTCCGGTGAGGCTGCATCTACATCTACAGTGCAAAGCAATAGAGCTTGAATCCTGGGTCCTGGCTTGACTCAGGCTCACACATCCATCCCCATGGGGTTCTGGGACCTTGGGCCTGAGTCCTGGGCTAGTGCAATTTGTGTGTAAACGGAAGGGGGGTTATGCCTGAGCCTGAACCCTGGGCTTGGATTGCAGCATAGACATACCCTCAGAGACATCAAACGGCTGGGCTGATCCACGCTCCAGGGCCCTACTCAGGCCCCCAGGGCCCAGCTATGCAGCCTATATAGAGAGAACAAACAAGCAATCAAACCAACAAAGTTTACCCTAGTCTACCGAATGCATATCTAGCCACCGTGATCCAAGCATTTTGTCCCAACCAGGGTGGACTACAGTAATTCATTATAGCAGAGCTGTCCCTCTGATGTGGTTAAAATAAAGATTAAACTATAAGATTAAGATTAATCTACAACTAAGATTAAGACCAGATTTCTGTTTTAAGCTTGACTTTGTAAATGCTCTAAAATCTATATGGTTATTTGGATTGCCTTGAAATTTGGTGTGCCTCATGGGGAGGCGGGTATGGTCAGTGATCCAAATTTGGAGTCGTTTGACCAAGAGATACAATCCCTGCAGAAAACCATGAAAAACCCAAGCCCCAACCCCCAGCTTTTCTTAAAGTTGACACATTCTGGGAATGTTTTTAGTGCACAGATAGGGATCAAACCAGGGTTCAGATCATTGCCCCAGGGGCTCAGATATTCGAGAGTTATCCCAATGGAGTCGTCGGCACCCATCAGTCCTTTGGGGGAAATGAAATTAAAATATTATTTGAAAAAGAGTTTGCTTCTCCAGTTAGGCATGTGCCCAGCAGTTCTAATACTCATGCTCCTATTGACATGCCCAATTGATTACATTGAATGTGCGCAGACAGAGGAGTTAACATGACTGTTAGCCTTCACCATTGTACACCTGCTTCATATCTCAAAGGATTAAACAATAGTTCTTTGAACCCCAATCACCCGGTATCATCTTGAGTCCCACCTCGGACAGAAATCTGGGAAAGGTAGAAAGACATTTGGCTAAAATCTCTGTCAGTTTTTTTTTTTCTGGTTTTTTTTTGGGGGAGGGGGGTAATCAAAGTATTTTTCTAAACAATGTTTTTTTTTAAATTGACATGCAAATGCCTGCCCTCAGTGGTGTGGAGGGCATCTTAGGGGGCAGAGAAGTGGGGCGAATAGGAGTGAGATTCATTTGGGGGCTGCATCGAGGGGAGGGATAAATGGGGATGGGTAGTAGGGGAGGTGAGAGGAGTTGGGGGGCTCATGAGGGGGAGGGGAAGGGACACTGGGAAGGGGACATAGGGGGAGTGGCAGAGAATAGGGTCAGGGGGCTGTCATCCCCACATTTCTCCTTCTGGGTGTGTGCCAGGATCTGGTGGTGGTCTGAGGCCTTCTCCCCACCCCAACCCATGTGAGCTGGGATCTGGGTATCCCTGCCCCCACCAGGGCCTCTGATCACTGCTACTTTCCTCCTTGTGTGTGTGCCAGGATTTGGGGGGCCCCTACTGGTTTAGGGAATCTGAGCCCCTCTCCAATCCCCCCTCCTCATGTGGGTTGGATCATGGGGATGCTTGCCTCTTTGGGATGTCTGAGACCTGCTCCTTGACCCCCATGTCTGTGCCAAGGGCTGGGGGGACCCCTACCCATCTGTGGGGATCTAACCCCCCCTCCATGTGCATCCTCATGTGAGACAAGTTCTGGGGGGTTTGCCTTTCTGGGAGGGCAGCAGTCAGAGCCCCTCTCCCTACCTTCCCTCATGTGAGCTGGAATATCCTGGGTCCCTGCTGAGTGGGAGTGTCTGAACCGCTCCCTCTGTTTGTGCTAGGATCTGGGGGTGTGGGCCTGGTGGCCCCAGCCCATCTCTGGGAGCCTGACCCCCTCCATGCCCCCCTCATATAAGCCTGCTTCTGGAGGAATCTTGCTTTTCTGGGGAGGTGTCTGAACCCCTCTCCTTAGCCCCCGCCCCCCGAGCCTTCCCCCAGGTGTGTCTAAGTCCCACTCCCTCCCCCTGTGTATGTGTGCCAGGATCTGTGAAGCCTCTACCCATCTATGGGAGTCTGACACTCTCCCACCCACCCTTGTGTGAATCAGGTTCTTGGGGGGATTGAGTCCCATTCCTTGCCCCCTTGATATGAGCTGGGATCTGGGGTGCCTTGTCCCTCTAGGGGGGTCAGAGCCCATCTCCTTACCCTTCCACCTGGCCCATGTGAGACACGATCTGGGGAAGCCCTCCCTGTCTGGGTGAGGAGCTTAGAACAGCCATGCTGGGCGCCTCTATCAAGAACACACTACGGACCCCGGGTGAGGAGCTGAGAACGGATATGCTTGACACAATCAGAAACTCTCCAACATGGAGGAGGGGGAATGAGAACACCCACTAACATGAACGGAGCAGTTCTCATTGCTCTGAGCTATTTTTTCAGACTGCAGTCCTCTCCATTGGGCATCCTCTTTAATCTGAGAACATTTCAATCAGATGTGTGGCTCACCTCACACCTCTCCCAGCCTGCTGTGCTGCTGATAGGTGTGTAGTGCCCCTCCCCTCTCTCTAATTACAGCAGTGGAGCAGCAGCTCTGCTAGAGGTAAGGTCATGCCATTCTGGAAGGGTAGGAGCTGCCACTGGAAAGCCTCAACTCTGCCTTAGCAATGGTTTTGGGGCATTCAGTTGTAGCTAAGGTTGAAGGTGGAAGCAACGTAGATGCTCCATCTCACTTAGAATGTAAAAACTTGATTCTTCAGCAGGCTGGGCCTTTTCAATCACTTTTCAGTCGTGATTGACTTGTCTCCTTGTCTGTATTGGGGTGAATAGGAGCAGAGGAAGGAAATGGGGTTATGGGATCTAGGGAGGAAGAAGGAGCAGAGGGGACAGGAACTAGGGTAAGGAGTGCATTGAAGCACTGGAGGAGAGGAGCTGGAGCCAGGAGATTGGGGGTAGGAGGAGGCCAGGGTGTGTGTGTGGATGAGAGCAGAGGGGGACAGACTGTGCCCACTAGAGAACACTCCCCTCCAGAACCTGGAATTGAACCCAGGGGTCCTCAGTCTCTATGGTCCTCTGCTATCCGCAAATAACCCACTGGTAAAGTATATGGGATCATGTAATTAAAGATTGAGTCATAATGCATAGCAACAAGGGGGGCAGATTAAATTTGCAGAGCCAGCCTCAGTTCTGGAATTTTCTGGCATTTGAGTGCTTGACTTTGCAATTGAAGCATTCCTGTAATTAAATTAAATTTAATTAAGGGAGATATCCCATCTCCTAGAACTGGAAGGGACCTTAAAAGGGCACAGAGTCCAACCCCCTGCCTTCACTAGCAGGATTAAGTACTGATTTTGCCCCAGATCCATAAGTGGCCCCCTCAAGGATTGAACTCACAACCCTGGGTTTAGCAGGCCAATGCTCAAACCACTGAGCTATCCCTCCCCCATGTAATTTTTTACAATGTAATTTATTATTTTGATTGTGGTAGTGTCCTAAATGTTTCGTACACTCAGAAACGGCCCCCAAAGTGTGCCTTTTAAGATGAACATTAGTACTCTGTTTTCTGCATTAGTTACCAGGCACAGTCCCAGGTGCGAAATGAAGGTGCTGGTTAGGATCTCTAAAACCCTAAATGGTCTGAATCTGAGTTATTTGAGAGCTGTTGAGAGAACAGCTCTTCCCCCCCCCCTGTTGTTCTATCTCTTTTTTCCTTGGATTTAACACTCTGTAGTGGCTGATGACATGGCTTCTCAATGGGGAGCCTAGTCTCTGGAATATGCTCCCTCTGCTAGAGCTTGGTACTTTCAGTGCACATTGTAAGACACAATTAGTTTGATCAAGCTTTTCCTATGTCTATATAGGGATATTTAATGTGCCTTTGATTGCCTTATCCAGAAACAAATTGCTTGACACGAATTAATTTAATAGCTGGGATGGGAAAGTTGTGTGATTCTTTGTGAAAAGGGCTCTGTTATTGAGGAAAAAGTTTAAAATTGTTTTTTTAATGATTTTTATAGTGTATGGTGCCGTGTTTCTTCTATGCTGGGTGTCAATTTAAATGGTCTAGCAAATATTGGTAGCCTTGGAAATGGTCAATTGCTTAATCAGTATTGACTTTATTAATCCTATTTTTTTTATTTTTGCCATAAATATGTTGTTAAATGGCATGGAATCTTAACATTGCCATGATGTTAATATGTCTTTAAAATTATTGATGTTTATCACTGCTAGCATGGAGCAGAATTGCTAGTGCAGTGTCAAAAGCCTTAATAATACATAAAAGGACAAATTTATCTCTGGCAAATTTATTGACTTCAGCAAAAATAAATTGATTTGATTTTGAAGGTCTGAAATTGGCAAAAAACAAAAACAAAAAAACCCTCTGTGTAGATATTGCAGGACCCTGTGTATAAAGTGTAACCCACTTGGGTTTAAAATCATTTTTGATTTGTGCTTTTCAAAACTTCTTTGTGCCCATAATAAATGTTCTGTATCTTCTGATTAAACTGATCATATTTTTCATATTGAAGTTATTGTGGCTTTAAACTGTGGGTCAAGATTTTAGGAATCCCATATTTTTCAAGTGTCTGTACACATTATTATTTTTTTAACTCCCTTAATGGTGAGAATCCTATAAAATGATCACTGTTTGATCTAACTGCACTTTGATTCTTGCACAGGAGTTTTTTCCACATGGTATGGACAGCAGAATTTTGAAACTGACTATAATCATGTGATGCTTATCAGTTTCAAACTGATGCTGCCACCACTATCTGGAAAGGGCTACTGTTCAATGCAACAAGGGCCATTGTGCTTAGTGATAATAAATGCATTGATATTTGGGACTGAGAAGACTATGCAGGTCATCCGATAGGATCCCCTGATTCTTCGTAGGAATATTCAGCCACCATTCCTCTTTCAGGTATTCTCTTTTCACACTTTTGCATGGTGTTGCAAGTGTAATAGATTCATGTGTGATATGTAAAATCGTAGTCACATCATTCATGACCTGTAAGTGTACTTGTGAAAAATTTATATCTTTTTCTTCCTAATATTAAGAAGTAAAAAGGAAGTTATTTTCATTTGTCCACTTCACTGAGGACACAGAGGCTTCATTTGAATATAATCTTGTTTTGCCCGCTTTTAGCCACTTTCACCTGAATGCTTAGCTGCAAACAGGGACTTACTCAGCCTTGTTCTTGAGGCTGAGACATCGCTCTCTTTAGCTCTAAAATTACCAACAAATGTAGCTGCAGTTCTGAGATGATTCTGAAAACACTTCTCTATGTGCTAACAGCTCAAACAGGCCAGCATGACTGCAGCACAGGAAACAAGGGGATAGAGAGTATCAGGGGGTAGCCGTGTTAATCTGTATCCACAAAAACAACAAGGAGTCCGGTGGCACCTTAAATTTATAGATTTATTTGGGCATAAGCTTTTGTGGGCAAAAAACCTCACTTCTTCAGATGCATGAAGTGAGTTTTTTTTACCCATGAAAGCTTATGCCCAAATAAATCTGTTAGTCTTTAAGGTGCCACCGGACTCCTTCTTGTTTTTAAGGGGATAGAGAGAAACTTCTGACGCTCCTTATGATAGTATAACTTCAGCAAGGGAAAATAATACTACTGTTAATCCTTTTGGTTGAGTAATTAGCATCGCTACATTAATGTTTCAGTATCTCCTGTAGTAAAAACTTGCATGAGCGGTAACATGGCTTTTGATATGAAGTGTACGCTAAAGGAACACCTACTGTAGGGCAAAAGCATCATTCTGCACTAAAGCAAAAAGAGTTCAGATTTGTCCTTAAGCATAATCCCATTTGAAACTGCTTTCGCTGAGCTACTGCAAATTTCAGACTCAACTTTCCATGGTTCTCAACATCACTGTAATTTGCAAATACCTACATTGTTAGTGCTTTGAAGTACTTTGTGAACCAAAATAGCCTGAAATTTAGTTTAAATTAAGTTGTACCTATCTTAAACACTTAAACTGTCATCTTTAAATAATTTCACATGGTAATTGTCATATTCTATGACATGTTGATTGTATACTGCAATGGAACAGTTACCTCTGTATGATTTGTATGTATCTTAGTCTTTGGAGAAGAACTATAATTTACTAGACTTTGGAAATATTTTATATAGGAATGAAAAGAGCTTATGAATCCATTTAGTCAGAGTTTGACATTTTGAAATATTGTTTAGTTTTAGAATTTTTCTTTTGTTTTAAACAGGAGATAGTAAGTGTATAGTATTTGACATTGCCTATATTTAATGTAAGTATTATTGCTCTTAGTTTCAACTGGATAATTTGACTATTAATTAGGGTTTGATTTTAATTTCCATACAATTTATCTGACTCTCTAGATTTTTGTTATGACGAATAACATGCATACAAAAAAAAATTTCTTTAAATTCAGGGTTTATTAAAGAAAGAGAATAAGATATAATAGAAGAAAGGACAATCATTTTTTTAAATATATAAAATCCAAAGTCGTGTTATAAGCAGGACTAGTTGTTCCTCATATTGGTAAGATTGCCTAACACTTTCCATTGTGAGACCTTGTTTTCAGTTCTGTATAGTTTTGTCAAACTTAAGACATTTAGGCTGAAAATGTTCCTGTTTTATTTTGTATTTGTTTGTTTTTTGGAGTTTAAGCTAAAATGGTTCAGCCATTTCCAAAAATGAAATACATTATTTTCCCCATGTTAAAAAGTTCTTACAACTGTCTCGTTGAGAAGCTGTAATGCCTTCATGCTTTGGAGCAGGGACTTCAAATTTGGCATGAGGGTTGCTTTGGTGTCAGGGATGTACCTTTTGCTGTCTCCATAAAAACTGGGCCAACTTATAAGCATTTGAAAAATCTTGGTTCATGCATGCTCAGTTGAGACTTGTTAAAAATTGGCTGCTAAATTCTCCAAAGATTCCATTAACACTAAACATGTTCTATGCTAGGGGCTGAGCCGGACTTTCCCTGCATTTGCTCCTCCTGGTATCTAAAGGCTGCTGTGGCACAAAGCACAGGGACTGAGAGCATCAACATAACTCATGCCCTGAATCAATGCTGCTGCATAGCGTACAAAGATCCATGTTGGTGTTAGTCATCCATGTTAAGGCTCTGTAACATACTTGTAAATCCATTCCCCAAAATACTGACAAAATCACTTCACTATTCTTTTATTCTATTACCAGATAAAACTAGGTGTGTGTTTGCCTTAGAGGAGTGGCTCCCAAACTTTTTTACTGGTAACCCCTTTCACATAGCAAGCCTCTGAGTGCGACCCCCCCCCCCTTATAAATTAAAAACACTTTAACACCATTATAAATGCTGGAGGCAAAGCGGGATTTGGGATGGAGGTTGACAGCTCGCGACACCCCATGTAATAACCTTGCGACCCCCTGAGGGGTCCTGACCCCCAGTTTGAGAACCCCTGCCTTAGAGTGACCAGTCTATAACAGTAGCTACTGGAGCTATTGGCTACTTATCCCTGACATGTGACAGAACTGTATAATCTTTGGTAACTCTGATCCAGGGGCGGCTCCAGGCACCAGCGCACCAAGCGCGTGTCTGGGGCGGCAAGCTGCGGGGGGCGGCCTGCCGGTTGCTGTGAGGGCGGCAGTCAGGCTGCCTTCGGCGGCATGCCTGCGGGAGGTCCGCCGGTCCCACGGTTTCGGCGGCGGGTACGCCGAATCCACGTTACCAGCAGACCTCCTGCAGGTGCGCTGCCGAAAGCCGCCTGACTGCCATGCTTGGGGTGGCAAAATACATAGAGCCGCCCCTGCTCTGATCCATGCCATGGTTCTTATCAGCACTCCTGTGTGTCGTACCTATATTGAATGGTGTCAGAACAAATTGAATCTTGGACAAAAAGGGAGCAAATTAAGCCATTTGAATACCTCAACCTAGTTGATAACTGAAGGCGATGGCTGGAACACTTCCAAAAAATTTTGGAGGCAAATTGATATTGCAGAGAAATCAGTGTTTAACCATCAACACTGCTGCAGGTTGAAGGCCCCAAGATACTGAAAATATACAGTGTGGTCTATTGGAAGGAAAAAGAAGACTGCAAACTGCTATACAAAGTAATTCAAATTTGTCAATAATTCTGTGATCAATGGAAGCCTGTCATTTTGGAAAACACCTTTTCTTTATTACTAACCAGCTGCCAGATTAAATCATTGGGCATTCTCTTACAGACCTATATAATAAAGCTAGGTCATGTGAATTTGCACTTAACAGATGGACTGTTACAAAGTGCATTATTTACCGTATAACTGATAAACAAATCATGGTAAGGTTATTGTGAGAAACTGACTTGGCTTTTGGGGAAAAAATGGAAGTTTGCCGGGCTAGTGAAAACAGTGCTTCTTAAATGCAATGAAAGATCTGGTGTGCATCTAATGAAAACTGCATACCAAGGCACAAAAACAGAATACAATGGTATACAAATAGGAGAAAACACTTTTGTTTGTAATACATGTGGTAAACAGTCACAGTGTGAAACAAAAGTGTTCAACATAAGAGAAATAATGTCATGTAGGCAATAAAAGTGACCATTTTGCAAAAGCATGTTGTTCTCAAAACAAATTGCAAAGAAATAAAAAGCAAACTACATTAATGAACATACAATTACAATACAAAGCTATGATGCTGCTGACACAGAACTGTCTGTTAGATGTCAGTATATTTATAAAGCAAAAGTATACAATAGCTTGGTTTGTGATACTGGAAATAAATTAATTAAAAGTAAATATCAGAATAGAAACTGGAGCAGTATATAATGAAATCACAGCAAACATTTACAAAAACGATTGAGAACCGTGTATAGAAATTCTAAGCTAAACATGTCTAAATACATGTGATTCCATATATGATCAGCTTCTCTACCAAACAGGATACAAATGTTATTCTTAAAGAATCTGATGAGGTGTTACTGAACTTGGATGCATTAAGGCTATAATACATTACAATGGCATAGGTCACAATGTCCCACTAAAAATGCATACAGAACATAATGTCCCAGTAGCATTGGGAAACAAAAGTACAAGCTGAAATTGATCAGGTGTGAAAATTAGATGTTATTGAACAAATAGACATAACTGATGTAAACAAAATTGCCTTATAATAAAACCAAAACTAGCAAAGGATTTGTATAGATTCAAAAGATTTGACTAAGGCCATCCACCACAAATGCTACCTCTTTAGAACAGTGGAAGAGATTACGTCTAGGCTTCAAAATGCAAGAGCATTTTCATTTTTCAATAGTGGCCAATAGTTTTGCCAAGTACAACTTGGCAAACAGTGCAAAACCTGTACCTTCGAATTTTCCTTTTTGATGGATGAACATTTATATGATTTCCCCTCAGCAACCTCTAACTCATTCCCACCAAATATCGTTGAGGCTAAGAGTTTGGTAAGATTTTTAAAAAGGATGGGACACTTCTATGGATAATGAGAACAACCAGAGGTACAATTAATTAAAAAAAAAATACTGAACAAGGGATATAAACCCTCATGCTTCTGGGCTTAAGTCAACCTGTGGGTGAGTGGGCTAGGAAGAAACTTCTTCTGTGGGCAAGTTATTCCATGAATATCCACCTAGGATTTCTTGAGCTTTCCTCTGAAGCATCTGGTGCTGGCTACTGTCAGACTAGACAGACTACTGGTCTGATCCAATATGGCAATTCCTATATTTTACATATATTTGAGGGTCTGAGTGGGTAGAGCTAATCTTTCTGTCCTGTTGAACTGGGATGATAATGATCAAGAACATGAGAAACTGTGTAATGTTCTGCAGCTTGCCTAAGAAAAGAACCTTACATTGATGTGAAAGAAGTCTTGGCATATGCTGAAATTCCCCCTCCCCCTTCCCAAATGCACACTGCTCCTCTTCCCTAATACAATTCAGTTAATTTAGGCTACCTCTTTTCAGGGCTTCTTGCAGCTGGTACCCCTTGTAGACTCAAAAGTTCCTCAGGGCTGGTCTTCACTACCCACCCGGATCGGCGGTAGAAAATCGATCTCTCAGGGATCGATTTATCACGTCTCGTCGGGACACGATAATCGATCCCCGAATCGACGCGCGTACTCCACCAGCCCAGGTAGGAGTAAGCGCCATCGACGGGGGAGCCGCGGCGGTCGATTTGCCGCCGTCCTCACAGCGGGGTAAGTCGGATCAGATACGTTGAATTCAGCTACGCTATTCCCGTAGCTGAATTTGCATATCTGAAATCGATCCCCCCGTAGTGTAGACGTAGCCTCAGTCTTGCATATACCACCTCTCTGGCAGCTCTGGGCCCCCTACTCTCTCTGCCACCCATCTGCTTAAAGGAGCAGAGAGGCTTCTGAATGAGGGAACTGAGCTGCCCAGGTGTTGATGGTTTTGAAGAAGATGAGAAAAATATAGCAGTCTGATCTGCTGTCTGCCACCCTAAAAGAGAACCATCACCTTCTGGTCCCCTCCGCTACCTCCCGCAGGGGACTTCTGCTTGCTCCATTAGGGGAGAGGAGGAAGAGAGAGGAGCATCAATTAGAATGTCTCCAACTGAAGTGGAACAGTTGAGCAGCAGGATCGGTCTGCCCTGGAATGCAGAGCATTTGAGTGATCTGAGCCAGAACTCTGTCCTAAATGTCTCTATATGTGTGTTTAGATAAGTGGGCTACGTTAGTTTGTGGAAGTTGGATTTTTAGAGGGGATGGTAACTGTAGACACTGGAACTCATTGGGTACTCACCTCACTCATGCAGCAGAGAAAAAACCTTTTGTAAACCATGTTATATGCAGTGTGTTGCACCTGTATTATACAGCAAAAGTCTCTGCTGCCTTCTGTTTTTTGTAGAATTGCACCACCTTGTGGACTCTTGAATTATTTCAATTTCTACTCTGTACTATATAGCATTTCCTTTCCCTAGTAAGTTAATATTACAGAAAGATATAGCAATTCATCATGAATATAATTTAGATTTTTTTATTATACAATTAATGATAAAATACTGTTTCTTTCTTGGATACCAAAAGTAAACTTAAAAGCCAATGGGAAAACAAAACCACTTAATATTTGCATTGTACAGCATCCTGTATAATTTATTATTGAATAAATTTACAATATAGTGAACATGGAGAGTAGAGCAGAATAGTAATCATTTTTTTTTTTTACTCATACAACTTTCTGTGGCGTGAGATCATCTAAATGAATGTGTGTGCGGATATTTAAAGTGGACACATTAAACTGGAACCAAAACCATCAACATCTGTTTTTCTTATGATGTGTTAGCTATAATCAGAAAAATGTGAGGAAGCAGGATGCTAGACCACAAAGTGGATAAATGAATTGCAATACTGTCATTATGACTTATATAATAACTGAGAAACATCAAGCAATGCAAGTAGAGCTATTAGAAGCCTAGAATATACTTTTCTTTGGTTTATACTTTTTTTTTTTTTTTTTTTTTTTTTTTTTTTTTGGTAGGACACTTCTTTCTGTCTGAGGTAGTTATACAGCTCCCATTACTTTTCTGTCTGAGGTAGTTATACGGCTCCCATTACTGTAGTATTGGAGTGCCCCACAATCTTTTAATGTATTTATCTTCACACCACCCTGGGTGTTAGGGAAGTACTATCCTTATTTTACAGTTGGCACAGAGAGATTAAGGCCCAGATCCTCAAAGGTATTTATAATCCTAACTTCCATTGAAATAAATGGAAATATTTTTTTTAAAAAAGGTAGAATGGAAATACAAATCCATTAAGTGTTTGTACAGTCATCCTGTAATTTATTATTGAATAGCTTTATCATGCAATAAACAGAGTGACTATAGAAGAATAGTAACCAATCCCCACTGTATTCGAACAAATTGAAATTAAGATGGATTTACTTCTAAAAGTTTTGATAGATTCTCTTAAGATTCTGCCATGGGGAGAGGCAATTTTTGTTGTCTTTAAAAAGATTGGGCAAAACAAACAAACCAACAATCCTCAGACTTCTCCTTAATGAAAATATCATTTCATTGACTTTTGTATTGTGTGTAAAATGATGATTTATTAAGACTTTGGTGGGGGGGTAGGAGGATCTATAATCCATGAAGCTGTCTGGTGAAGTGTATCAACATTAAATTTAAAACTCTTTTTTCAAAAGAAGTTATCTAAGCCTTTCTCCCATGCTGATGATTCTTTCATTTTTCAGATGTGTGTACATAGGCCATCAGAGCAGTTTTCATCTGTACAGGCCAGTTCTTGCAAACCTTTTAATAGGGGTAGTTAAGAACATAAGAACAGCCATGCTGGGTCAGACCAAAGGTCCGTCTAGCCCAGTATCCCATCTTCCAACAGTGGCCAATGCCAGGTGCTTCAGAGGGAATGAACAGAACAGGTAATCATCAAGTGATCCATCCCATCACCCAGTCCCACCTCCTGGCAAACAGAGGCTAGGGACACCATCCCTCCCCATCCTGGCTAACACCCAGTTTTGTTGTGACTCTTCACAGTCGCTTTGGACTTAACTATCTTGAGTAGTTTTGTATCATCTTCAAATTTTGCCAGCTCACTATTTACTCCTTTTTCCAGGTCATGTATTACTATATTGAATAGTGCTGGTCCCAATACAGAACCCTGGGGGACACCACTATTTACCTCTCTCCATTTTGAAAACTGACCTTTTATTCCTACCCTTTGTTTCCTATCTTTTAACCAGTTACCAATCCATGAGAGAACCTTCCCTCTTTTCCCATGGCATCTTACTTTGCTTAAGAGCCTTTGCTGCGGGACCTTGTCAAAGGCTTTCTGAAAATCTTAAGTACCCTATATTCATTGGCTCACCCTTGCCACATGCTTGTTGACCCCCTCAAAGAATTCTAGTAGATTGCTGAGACATGATTTCTCGTTACCAAAAAACATGTTGACTTTTCTCCAAGAAATCGGGTTCATCTATGTGTCTGATAATTCTGTTGCTTACTATAGTTTCAACCAATTTGCCTGGTACTGAAGTTAGACCAGGGGTCGGCAACCTTTCAGAAGTGCTGTGCCGAGTCTTCATTTATTCACTCTAATTTAAGGTTTCGCGTGCCAGTAATACATTTTAATGTTTTTAGAAGGTCTCTTTCTATAAGTCTATAATATATAACTAAACTATTGTATGTAAAGTAAATAAGGTTTTTAAAATGTTTAAGAAGCTTCATTTAAAATTAAATTAAAATGCAGAGCCCCCTGGACCGGTGGCCAGGACTTGGGGAGTGTGAGTGCCACTGAAAATCAGCTCGCGTGCCGCAGGTTGCCTACCCCTGAGTTAGATTTACCGGCCTGTCATTGCTGGGATCGTGTCTGGAGCCATTTTTAAAAATTAGTGTCACATTAGCTATCCTCCGTTCATCTGGTACAGAAGCTGATTTAAATTATAATTTACATACCACAGTTAGTTCTGCAATTTCACATTTGAGTTACTTCAGAACTCTTGGGTGAATACCATCTGGTCCTGGTGACTTATTACAGTTTAATTTATCAATTTGTTCCAAAACCTCCTCTAATGACACCTCAGTCTGGGACAGTTCCTCAGATTTGTCACCTAAAATGAATGGCTCAGGTTGGAGAATCTCCCTCACATCCTCAGCCATGAAGACCAACGCAAAGAATTCATGTAGTTTCTCTGCTATGGCCTTATCTCCCTTCAGTGCTCCTTTAGCATCTTGATTGTCCAGTGGCCCCACTGGTTGTTCAGCAGGTTTCCTGCTTGTGATGTACTTAAACAAAAAAAAAAAAAGTGTTACTTTTTGAGTAGCTGTTCTTCAAAAAAAATAAATGTTGGCCTTCCTGACTTTATTATTACACTTCACTTGCCAGAGTTTATGCGCCTTTCTGTTTTCCTCAATAGTTCTTACTACTGTGATTAGTCCAATTGTCATCAGTCATGGTAATAAGTATCCAGGGCAAATTTGTGGCCCCATTGAAGGCCAAAACGCTCACTGATTTCAATAGAGATAGGATTTCACCCCAGCTTTTTAAAGTTTACCCAATGCCTGCTAACCTGGGTGAATAATGCCAGTGCTGCCATGCCTCTGAAGCCAAGCACCTGCAATGTAAGAGTTGAACAGTTGAGCACTGTTAATTGTACAATTTAACTGTAATTTGTTGTCATCCAATTTCCTATTAAATATATATTTTAAATTTAACTTACTACCTCTCTCTAGCTTTTCTTAAATTTTCTTTCTCTTCCTGGTTTTGCTCTTCTTATCCTTCTCTCTCCTACTACCACCGCTTCTCCCTTTCCATTACGTTCTCTTCCCTTCTCCCCTTTGTTCTTTACCTCCAAAATACTCTCAATATCATATTTTGTTTTTGTAACTTAGCCCATCACTTCCTTGCTGTCTTTCTTATATGCACTCCACCACTCTTTCACCCACATCACCTCATATGTAGGGCTTGGAAATTGGACCAGATAGCCAATAGCCAGAGAACCAAACCAGTAAACAAGAAAGATTGGAGACTCCTCTCTAGGGCAGTGCCAGTTCAGGAAGGAAGCCAACCCTTCTTCCTCACCAGCTTCTGAGAAAGTGTAGGTGTTGGCATTCCTATCAAGGTGTTTTCCTAGTCTCTACTCATGAGCTCAAACTATTCAGAGACTGACAAGAAAGATGGTGTCTAATACATTTGAAGTTGATCCCGCCAACTACGTCTTGCTGTTGCAAGGGAGGGGAAGCATTCCATCTATGTGTTTTCTTATCCCAATCCAGAGTTGCCTTGTTGCTCTCTGCGTGCATTTTTCTGCTATTTTACACTTCCTCAGCTTTCTGGTTGTTGTGAGGGGTGGTGCTGTTCTGCTTGTCCCTCTGCCTCTTTTTCTGAATTATCCTTTCCAGTGAATGGTTACACTGTTTTCTTCTGTTGCTGGTCCCAGCTTTCCCAGGCTGCAGTAGCCTGAAACTGTCATGCTTCTTGTCAGTTTCACAGTTGCTGCTTTGAATTCTGACAAAAGGGTGCTCAGGTTGCACTTTTTTTGAAGATGGCTAAAGTGATGAGCAACGGGAGATGCTATGTAGCTATTTGTGGACTTAGGAAGACAACACTGCATTGGTTTACACTCATTTGAGATTTGGAAGTTTTTCCAAACTCTTGAAAAACATAAGAGCGAGAACTTTTTATTTTTAATCAGACCTTTGTTTCTGCAGAAGTTAATGATGTTTCCCCAGGAAATCTTACTTGCCACAGGCTGGTGAATGGTGTAAGTAGCACACCTAGTAGTAAGGTTTTGCAAGATTGGGTTTTAAATGTAGGAAGCACAATCATGAATCAAGAGTAATATTACGTGGAGGAATTATTTCTGAGGAGAGTATTTAAAAAACCCTCTACTTGTGCTTTTGGTAAATGTTTTAAAAAGATGTATTCTAGTTTGTTACAATTTTTGTTTCTATTTTATAGAATTTGTTTTTCTGTTCAAGGAGAAACATAAATCTGTTTAGTATTATTGGAACAAATTTATTTTTTCATTAGTGATAAATTGATGATGAAATTTCACTTAATTTTCATTTTTATGTACTTTGGGCTTAATAAAATACATTTGTGCAGTGTATATGTATCTGGCTACCCTCACAGATTTTATTCAAGCTGCAAATTATTTGCCCTTTTTTTTTTTTTTAAGGATTCTTAAAACCTTCAGAAATGAGAAATCGTTCATAATTTAAGCAGTTATGAGTCACTGTTTACTATGGAACACAACAAGCTGTTTTTCTTTTAGCAAAAAAATTGTTTTACAGAACTTGTTACCATTAGTTTTTAATTAGCATTTGTTCTCTGAATATAACATGCAGCTGTGCTATAAACATTAAACAAATGGAGAGCATTTAGTTATTTTTCATAAGATAAATACCTTTCGTATATTCTACCATGTTAAAATGGCATTTCTCAGGACTTTAATAATCAGTAAATAAGTTTCCATGTCAAGGTACTTAATTTTTAAATTTTAATTTTATTTCATCTATTGAAAAAAAAATGTACACTTAGTATATCAGCAAAAATACATTAGGGAAAAAAATTAATCTTCAACAGTAAGGAAACCAGAAACAATTATTCATAACCTGAATTATAGTGTCAGACTTTGATTTATGACTTTAAAGTTTGTTGATTAATTATAAATGTAAATGAATTGGAACACTTTACATTAGTCGTTCACTAATTGGCTGTCAGCAAATGATGAAAAGTTTACAGTGTGTCCTTTTCACATTTTTGAAGGGTATTTTTGTGTGAAATCTTTTGTCAGATAATCAGTTTTATTTCTAAGATTTTTCTAAGGTTAGTAGTTATATAGCATCAAATCACTAGTATAAGAACATCATGCTTCCTGTTAACGTATGTTGAGCCTGTGCCCAGATCTAAAGTTTCTCCTGAAAAGAGCAGGAAACACTGTCTGGAGCAGAATAACCTCTTTTTTGGGACCTGATTTTTGAAAGCCATCAAAGAGCTAAAGGCCCTCCTTTCTTCAGGATGCTTACTTAGGCAAAGTTTTCAAAACAAAATAAGTAACCAAAACATATGGTTGTAACAATCCCTCAGGGAGCGTGGACTGATATGACAATTTGAACAGAATAGTTTTCTCTAAACATTGGCAATCTCCATAAGAGACTGTCCTCTTTATTTGTGCTGTTGAAAGTTACGTGCGGTTATCCTGCCTCTCCTTCCCTTGAGCTCCTGCTGGTTCTCTGGGTCCTTAGCTTGTTGACTGTAAACCAGATGTATGAAATTTTGAGTTGTAGAATGAGTTCAGACTAATTATAGAATTATTGAGCGTGAACTATCACAAATGTATAATACAATACAAATCATCTACCTATACATGAAAGAAAACTTGACTTCAGTGTGAATTTGGGCTAAGTAAGGACTGTAGGACTTGGACCATAAATGGTTTTAGTAAAACATTTTACCAAGATTTGCAAAACAACAAACAAAACACCCACCTGGATAACAGTCTATTTAGGCAATTTTTGACCATGACTTTGATGTTCTTTTATATACTACTTCTTTTATGTTCATTTGAAATCATTACTCAAGTTCACCCATCTTAGTATTTATATTTCTTGCATTTTTATACAAGCACTTAGTGGGTTGGAGTCTGTGAGACTGATGGGGGTTGGGAAGCTGACCTTCTCTCTTGAAAGTATTCCATCAGGTAGTTGTCAATCTTAATGCACAGTTCAATTAGGGTGTCCAGGCCAGTCAGAGGCTCCACTTACACCAGCTCACCTTTGATCTCTTCATCTAGGCTGAGCCGGAAGTGATAGTGCTGCACAGCTTCCTTTCATTTGGTGTCTGCTGCCTGGCATCGAAATTCCACAACGCAATTAGCAACTGGCTGGCAACACTTGGAGTGCAGCCTCTGCTGTATGCACATGTCTCAGGTCATCAAAAATCACTTCCATGGCATGAACAAAGTTCTCAAGCCGGCTCAGTAGAGGGCTAGATTTCTCAAAGAGTAGAGAGGCCCAGGCTAAGTCCCACTTGTGACTGATGAATGGGGAACGACTGGAGGTGCAACAGAAACCCGCAGATTTCACCACAGTCACTGGCAAACTTGTCTGGCAGTGAAATTTTTGGTTCTCAAGCAGGTGGCATCAGAGTTGTGCATGGCACAGCCTGTTCCCGCAGTGTCTCACTCTGTGCCTGCAATCTGCATCTGCAGGTTTTGCAAAGCGCCTACTATTTCTGACCATGGAGATGTTGGCCTTAGTGAAATCCATTCTGGTAGCAGAACCTGTCCCTTCTTCCTTTTGGTTTGGGCTGCTGAAACTGTCATGGACTAGTTTCATGCCTAATGTTTGGAGCTGTGGCGATCAGGAACCAGGAGGCAAAGTCAGGGGAGCAGTGCAGGAGCAAGGCAGGCACATGAGTGATTGTAGCTTCAGGTGTAAGTGAAACCTCTCATTACACCTCTGCCCATAGAGCAGAGAGCAGCTGGAGTCCCTTGGGCAGAAGAGGCATGTCTTTACATAGCTTCAGGTACACAAAGTCTATTTTATTGGTTTTTGTTGTTGTTGTTTGCTTGTATCACTGAGGGGTGGGCATACTGGGTTATCAGTGGTGAAGCAGGCTCAGGGTGACCAGATGTCCCAATTATATAGGGACAGTCCCGATGTTCGAGGCTTTGTCTTATATAGGCACCTATTACCCCCCCAACCCAGGCCTGATTTTTCACCCTTGCTGTCTGGTCACCCTAAGCAGGCTGTCTGTGGCACCTGGGTAATGGTAATGTGGGGGATGGGTTGGCAGAATTTAGTTTTGAGAGGGGAAAAAGGAACTAACAACATTGGCATTTTTTTACTTTTTATATGTGGTGCTTGATCACTAGCATTTTACCTGTTCCTCTACCTAGATTATAAATTCTGCAGAAAGAGACAACTCTTGCTTTGTATGGTGTCACCTTGATTCTTACTGGAGCATTTCTTATCTGGCCTCCATTACAATGTTATTGGAGTGCCTCATGATCTTTAATGTACTAATCCTCGCAACACCCCTTTAGGGCAGAGGCTTGTGCATTTTACAGATGGGGAACTGAAGCACAGAGAGACTAAATAACATGCCCAAAGACATGCAAGGCATTGGTGGCAGAATGAGACATTGAACATTTATCTTCTGAGTCTGAGGCTAGCATCCTAACCACTGAACATCTTTCCTATTACAGATTATGCTGTAATAACAATAAGTATTATTAATTAATGATGCACTTCAGGAATCTTCTGGAAAAGCAATGCCCTTTGGAAATATCAGTAACACTGAAACTCAGAATGCCTAGAGGCTTTACATGCACATTAAATAGGAGGGGAAATAAAACCGAGCCAGATAGGACCCCGCCTATGAGAGCCCTCAGGGAATATGAAGCATTATCTGCTGATATTCCACAGTATTTCCAGAAGGAAAAAAGTGAACCTACTGAAGGCCATTCCCTCTATGCCTACAGGATCTTTCAGATGACTCAGACTCCTCCTGGTCATAGAGCTAAGCAAGTTGATAGGGCTATACCTCATATCCATTAGTAGGTGAGAATTATATAAAAATAAATATTATATAGAGATTTGTTTCTTTTGTTTTATTGTGGTGCCAAGGAGCTTCAGTCAGGGAGAAGGACCCCATTGTGCTAAGTGCTGTACATACAAAGAACTAAGAGACAATCAGAGGGTAGAGATGGATGGCAGGAGAGAGATCACTTATAATCTCTTCCCCAAATAGGAACTAAGTTAGGTGTGTAGGCCCAGATGATCTCAGGAATTGAAAAAGGTTATTTGGGACTTTACTGGGAGGACCAGTTGCACTGGTGCAACTGAAACACTAGAGCAGTGGTTCTCAAACTTTTTTTTTCTTCATGGACCACTTGAAAATTGCTGAGGGTCTCGGCAGACCACTTAATGATATTTTCCAAATGTCTTTTGTACCGTTCGCTAACTATTGTAAAGGGTTTTGGATAAAAGCGCTATATAAAAGAAACCTTAATAATAATTAACATTTTTTGTTCTACAAATAAAAGCACACAACTCATATTTTAATATCACTAGTCTTACCTTTCTAATGCAATGGATGTGCCCTCTCTCCCCCACCATGGCAGCCCCTGAGCTGGGGCTGGGAAGGAGGGCTGTCTCTCCCCGGCAGCCGCAGCCCTGGACCTCGGGAAAGTCACCTCTTTCTCTGGCCACCGCAGCCCTGCACATCCCAAATTCCCCCCACCCCCTCTTCTCACCCCACTGCCCCCTCCCACCTACCCCCTATTCCCCTCAAGGCCACCACCTCACCTTACATGTGTGTCTTCTCCAGGGTCCAGACACCTAATTAGTGCCTGTGTGTCTCCACTAATTAGGTGGGAGGCCCTTCATTCTCTTGTGTGCGGCTGCCCAGGCGTGCACCTTAGAGGGAACTATCTGTGGACCACCTGCATGGAGCTCACGAACCACAGTTTGAGAACCTCTGCACTAGAGCAACAAGACAGAGGAACGAGAGTGCAGAATGACCCAGTAGAGGATACAATATACTGAGTCTTGCTTTAATCAAGTGCAAGTACTGTGTGTGGGCAAAAGGTGTTACAAGCAGGGGAAGTATTTGCAGTGGAAAATCCTCTGGTCGGTAGTAGAGACTACCGCATGGGTTACGTCAGGGTCTCAAACTCCCAGCCCGCAGGCCATCTGCAGCCCATGAACCTCCCCAATGTGGGCTGCGGGGCTCCAGCAGTTTTGGGGCCAGGTCTCTCCCTTGGCCCCACCTGCCGCCCTTGGGCGCTCCCCCCTCAGGGGTCCCGGCAGCGCAGCGGAGCTGAGCGGCATCTTCCTGCTCGCTCCAGAGGCTGCTGGCCCCTCCCTGCGGCCCAGGGGAGGGGCGGGACTGTGCCTCCGTACGCTGCCCCTGCCCCAAGTGCCCCTGTGGCCAATGGGATGCTGCGGGGACGGTGCCTGGGGGCAGAAGCGTGCCTTGGAGCCCCTGCTCCGCCTTGGAGCCCCAGGTAAGCGTCGCACCCCCGACCTTCTCCCAGAGCCTGCACCCCCACCCCCTCCTCACATACCCTCTCCCACCCCCAAACTTCCTCCCAGAGCCTGCACTCCAGACCCCCTCCCCCACCCAAACTCCCTCCCAGAGCCCAACCTTTCACCCCTTCTGCACCCAAACTCCCTCCCAGAGCCTGCACCCCAATCCCCTACTGCAGACCTCCTCCCCCACCCAAACTCCATCCCAGAGCCTTAGGCAGGTGGGGGGTGGAGTTTTGGGGGGGGCATGAGTGACATTGGCCCGCTGGGAGGATTGGAGGACTGGCACTGGCCCTAAGGTAAATTGAGTTTGAGACCCCTGTGTTAAGTGTTAGTATGTATGTTTTGAATTAAAAATCCCCTTTAATAAGGAAATGTTGAAAACGTTCTGAAGAAAAAGTAATCAACTGACCATTGTCTGTAAAAATTATTCCTTATTATTTCCTTACATTTTAACTATCCCAGTTTATTCACTGCATTTTCTCTAGTGGTACAGGTCTATTAACGATAAGTATGATAGTAAAGGTAACTTTACTCTTTTGTTAATTCTTAAGGATGTATAATGAATGTTAATGAAACTAGGTCATTTTCAAGTGCAACAGTGAAGTGCATACCCAAGGAATTAACATATGAGTGACAAGAACAGCCTGGATCGTTGGATCATTTCTCTCAAAGAGATCAGTTATGATTTAGTTGCTAGTAAAACTGGAACACTTACTTTCTATCCTATATGTCAAAGAATGTATGAAACATAATGGCACATTCTAGCGAATGATACGTTAATTTCCACTACACCAGCAGTTGGTGGAGCTGGAACAATGTGAAATTGTGTGTTTCCTCTTTATTAAACAATGAATCTTAGTGAGGTTCCCGCATATTTCTGTTAGTTATTTCTCTGCCATTCGCTTATTTAGATTGTAGGCCCCCCAGAGAAGGAAAATTATCTTCTCACTTGTCCATATGTATAGTGCCAAACACTTTTAAAAAAACCAAAAAAGTTAGACATCTGGGGTGAAATATGGACACCGCTGAATTCAGTGGCAAACCTCCTGTTGACTTCAATGGGGCCAGGATTTCACTTTGTTTATGTGAATGAGTGTACTGTAATCAGAATACAATTTGTTAGCTTTGCTATAACTTGACACTGTTAGAAGAGGCTGTTGATAACTAGGGAGTGCACTTTATGTTTATTCTAATATATTATTGGGATTTTAAAATCTATGTTGGTTCTCCTAATTAGCTATGTCATTTGACCTATTAATGACGTGTTGATTTGTGCTGTCCCAGGCAGTAGATTGCACAAACTTATGTTTCATCAAAATGTTCTGAAAATTAAAATATTCCATTAGAATTTATCATGATTTGGCATTTGAATGATCTATTTAAAATAATGACTGAAATGTTATGCATCTTGATAATTGGATTAATTCTCTCCCATCCCCAGTTGTAGCTCTCTCTATATTTACTTCTTTCATGACTCATTTTCTTTTAAGGTTCAGATGGTAACAGCAGAGAAATGGTAACATAACATCTTTGCAAACAGTTCAAATATGAAACCTGCTTGCATGATTCTAGCCAAATTTTATAGAGCAGCAGGTGGTGTGGGTAAAGTGCCTCTAGGCAGGAGCACAGATTGACTCTTCTTTTGCATCTGCCACCTTGAACTATAAAGAAAAAAAATGAGTCAGAAAATAACCCAATGGTGATCCAAAATCATTTATCATTATCTCATACAATATACTTAAGATTAAGGTTTATGTACACTTGCAAAATTTGCCATCTGGTAATTTGTTTACGCTAAACTACAAATCAACTTGGGCACCCCTATAATAACATTAATTTGAGATAAAAATGTTAACCTGGAAAACAAGTAGATTGTTCTTTGAAAACCATTTTTTTCCAGTTGGAGTTAGTTTTTTATTTCCTAATACATTATGTGACTGAATAAATTATTCTGTGCATTTACACATAACACATGTGGTTTAATCTATTTCCAAGGACTGCTCAGTTAAATAATTTGATTATAAAAACATCTCTTTTCTAATCAAAATCTGCCTAGATAATCTAATCAGTTCTAATTACTGACTCACTTGTTCAGAAGCTGACCTCTGTGCTACCATGTAGGAGACTTGGCTTCAAAGCAATTTCAAAATGTTCACTCCCTAGGCAAAAGTAAGCAAAGTCCATGCAATCCTTCAGGTTTTGCATGGTGTTGGAATAACAGCCAGGTAGTATGGAATGAGGACAGGAGGTGAAAAATGGGCTAAAATGAAAGCTTGGGTAAACAACCTAGGACCTTCTGTCATTGAAAACTGGAAGGCAGCAGTAGAGGTTCTGTCCGGAAAAAATAAAGTAGTGGATTGCTGCCAGAAATTAGCAGCAGACCTTTTGTGATGCTGGCCTCCAACATTACCAATTGGTACAGTACTTGCCATTCAGTACTTATGCCTTTTAGCACAAAAACAAATATTAATTATTGCTAAAATATTTTTATAAAAAAATATATTGCTAAAATATTTTTCTAAAAAACACTAATTACTGTGCATGTGATATACAAGAACTTTTGCCATAACTGGGAGATGAAGTATTATTTACCTTAGCCATTTCACAGGTAATGGGGAGGGGGGGAACCCAGAAAGATTAAAGGATTTGTCCAAACTAGTACAAGAAGGGGAGGGATAGCTCAGTGGTTTGAGCATTGACCTGCTAAACCCAGGGTTGTGAGTTCAATCTTTGAAGGGGCCACTTAGGGATCTGGAGCAAAAAAATCAGTACTTGGTCCTGCTAGTGAAGGCAGGGGGCTGGACTCAACCCTTCCAGCTCTATGACATAGGTATATCTCCATATATTATTATTAAATCTGTCAAACTGGGAATTGAACCATGCTCTCCTGATTCCCAGCGCAGTGGGTCAAATAAAAGTCGGTGCTCCAATAAACAAAAACATGACCCTACCAGCTCAACACCTAAATGCAAGCTTACGTTAGTACATTGTTTGTGTTTTCAAGTAAGGAAGAAATGTATTCAGAGGACATTGTGGTTGTATACACAAATCTTTAAGCAATAGTTGTAAAAATTATGAAAAATACATTTAATGAGTACATTTAATGAAATCCGTGTAAATTATAGTGATGCTGAAAATGTGGAGAGGACCCATTCATTGTACACAGAACTGAACATTAGATTACTTGAATAAAACCAGAGCCAGTTATGTTATGATACTAACAGAGATTTAAGTATTCAATGAATATGTGACATTCAGGACAACAATAGCATGTGAAAAGCTTCATAAGATCCAGTAAAAGTATAATAGTCAACAATTACTGTGCTTAAAGGTCACCTCCTTTTTTTGCTTTAGGCTATTGACATATTTGAAAATTCATCTGTTGAGATGTTTATTGCCAAGAATATAGTTTTAAAACAATTGTATGTTGTCTGGTCCTTTGAAATATGTCAAATTTCATAGAGACTAGATATTTCAGTAAGTGTAGTTCCTCCTGGAACGTAACAGAGAACTAATGTATTTATTCAGTCAGAAAGATGAAAAGCCATAAAGGGGGATATTTCAAAAACTATAGCAAACACCCAAGAATGCTGTTCATTTTCCTACATATGTTTTATATTTCAGAACAAGATTATTTTAGACCCTATGACTTTCAGTGAGGCCAGATTCAGACCATCTCTCGAAGAGAGGTTGGAGAGTATTATCAGTGGAGCAGCACTGATGGCTGACTCTTCATGCACACGTGATGACCGCCGAGAGAGAATTGTTGCTGAGTGCAATGCTGTACGACAGGCCCTCCAGGACCTACTTAGCGAATATATGAATAATGTAAGTGATCTGCTCTTTTTAGTCTTTTCCTCCTCTATGGATTGTTAAGCAGTTCTATGACTATTCTGCAGTGCCTACATGCTTAGTAAAACTGATGATCCTAAATAGCAACAGTTCAAGAAAATCAAGGCAGTCACTTAAAATCCTTTGGTGGTATTCAACATTTTGGGGTTTGAGATCGTTTTATAGCAGTTTGTTACAAATAATTATACATTTTGCTCTGAAAAGGAATGCCCCCGATTGTAAGATTCCCTCACCCTACTGCAGAATAAGAGACTACCGCGTTCTGCATCAGTGATTTGTTTCATTTTAACAAAAAGGTAGTCCACACAACTTTTAAATATTTCCAGTGAGCCCAAACACTTTTGTGAAACTTGTATAAAACTGCTGGTTGGTAAGCAAAGAGGAAACGTGGATATGTCAAATTAATATATCCTAGATACTATTTTTGTAAAAGAAAATGAGTACAGTCAATTTCTAGCATTATTCATTGTTGTAGGGAAATAGTCACTTAGTGTTTTATTCAGATGTATGCACAGAAGTTCGCATGAAGTAGCTCTAAGTTTGCATGTGGGAGGATGTAGTTAAACCACGAAGATTCTTATTTGCTAACAGTGTAATTGGAGCTATTAACTGGAAGTGTGCAGATTCTCTGAATCTGTTCAGTATTATCTATCATTATTACAGTGCACATAATGAAATGTTTTTAAAATATCTTAAATACATCAGTCACCACAGTGTAGACATACAGTACCGTTTGCTTTATGTGTATGATCTCCTAAATGATAAACATCCTCTGCTTTACAGTGCCTATATATATATGTATATAATATCTCCAAAATTATTTGTGGATATTCTGCACTATTGTTACTAGACCCATCCATCATCGTGAGGCTGTGATATATGCAGTGAGGTCATATCCAGTCAATAACCATTTTTGATATTACAACTTAATTCCTGGAAATATTGTCAGAACCAGTTGTTCTCTCAAAATATGGTGGTAGTCACTTCAAGCAGATAATGGTGATGCCCATGTCTCTCCATGGGCTCCTAGACATCTGTGTTTAAGGATATTACAGGGTTTCAAACCCATTTCTCCTTTTTTGCACATACAATATGTGATTGGAAATATTTCCAAATGAGTATTTCCACATTTAGGGTATCCAAATATGTTTACCAGTGCGAGTGTTCTACTCCATGCTTCATTTTTCATCTGCTGGTAATATTAGAGTTTAAGTAAACACACTGACATATTTTGATCCTGTTTTTTCCAAGTCTCCAATTCCCATAAATGTTGAAAACTAACATTCAAGGATTGAGTGTTTTTACTATTATTTCTAATTGCAAGACTGATAATATGCAATATCAAACCAGTGAAAGTATTCAATCTTCTAGTTGCTTTATTGTATACCTGAGACAACTAGAATTTATTTCTTAAATTGTTTATATTTTCTTTTTACTGTTCAGTAAAATGGTGTTGGCTTCAAGGAAAAGCTATTTCCCCAGTCTAGAATTACAAAACAGAAATTGTTTGCTGTTTTTTAAGGTGACAGTTGATATGTTCTTTCGGTGCAAATGACAGCAAAGCTGATGTTTTTTTATCTTGAGGTGAAAGCCGTAAAGAGAGTGAATTAAAGAACAGGTGATGATGATGTGAAATATAGCTTTTTGGATTGCTGTCTGTAGAATCTTGTCTCACAGAATTATTACTTTTAGGTGTAAGCTCTAAAAGGTCTCTACAAAGATCGTTCCAAAACTGATGGATTGTTGTATCCTGTTTCTTGGTAGTGCCTCTTTTTATGTACCATGCTTCGTGATAGCAAAATGAATTTGTCCTTGCTTCAGAAACATTACTTATTTTATTTCTGACACCACTTTCAGATAAGGCAAAAGAATCTTTATAGTTTAAATGACAGCATACATTTATGACCGTGCAGAGGATGGGTTAATGTAGTTTCAGGGTTTCTCTTAGAATGCATAGTGGAGCAGTGTTCTGTTTTACACTTTATATATGGTGTTTAAGTAACTGAGTTGATGGGTATTTGACCATCTTTATATTTCTATTATTCTAATAGCAGTCTAATTAGATCTAAGATCCATAATTCCCAATTCTATTTCTCTTCATGTTTCATATGGAATATAACCAAATCAGTTTAACAGTTCATGTATAAGTATCTTCTTCTTAATAAATTAATGTTTAGTTTGAGGTATAGTATTTCAAATTTTAAAAATAAATATTTCATGTAATAACACTCTAGTTTTTGTTTGTTTGTTTTTTTTAACATTTGTGTCTACCAGCATGGCTTCTATTTTCGTTTTTAACCCCTGTCTTGATAAGAGGACATGGGATTTTCAGTAATGAGAAGCAAGGGCTTTACAACTGCCAAAGATTTCACTTGCAAAATTCCCAAAAGCTTGGTAGATTTGTTGCAAGGTAAAACTAAATCGGATTGCGATAAGGCATGACTTGGAACAACTGACAGCCTGATCAAGAGATGGCCAGACTGTAAGAGTGTATTGTTCCCGGTTAGTACCGAGATACATTTGCAGAGCTGTCCGAAGGAAACTTGTTTAACATCTGCCCAGAATGCCTTTAACCAGTGCTATCTGTCCCTCATTTTAAATTTACTCATACATTGTTTTGATTAAAGAAAAAGAGGTAATGGGAAAAAATGAAAATTTGTGGCTAATAATGAGTCCTAAAATGTGCACACTCCTTTGATACTTTTAATTAAAAATACAGTTATTTTATGACCGTAATGTATGCCAATATTTCAGCGAGACTGTACATTGCAATTGCAATACTATTATTATTTTCTTGCCTATTCAAATGTTAATAGCTCTCCTCAACCTAAAATCACCTTCCCCTCCACTTATCCTCTTCAGTGATCTAGGGCAAGGGAGACTCACTCTTCATCTACAAGTTGTTTTTTGTTTCATATTGTTTAAAGAAGAGTCCTGATTCTCAACTCCCTTGCACTAAGTTAAGCATTTACACCTGTGCATAGTGAGTACAAAGTGGGTATAAATTGTAGTGTTTTACATCTCATTTTACAATCAGTTTGCTCAGGTATGAATGACTCGGTGCAAAACAGTAGAATTGGAATGGATGCATTCAGTCTTAGGACAAATCAGCCTATCTTACCTTTCACTATTGTGACAATAGGTGATGTTACCCCAGCTTTAGGTCAAACAGGTAAAGGATAGAAAATTGTGGTGCAGGAAGGAGAATTCTTCTTCTCATTTTGTAGATCCCCAATCTGCTAGTGAGTTACTAACAATGTCCTTCTAGCTAATTATATGCTTGAAATGGAGTTATTGTATATAGCATATGCTGCCACCTATACAATGTTTCAAGCAAATTGACACTGGATATCTGATCAGTAGGTGAGGGAGAGGCAAGGTAGGACAGGGTCTGAGGATCCTTTAAAAAGCTTTTGTTCTCTCTCACACTGTTCTCAGCCATTAGTTTTTGTACTCAGGCAGAAGGAAGGTTTGCAAGGGGAAAAGGGGGAAGAGTAAGTTTCGGTTTCAGAAAAAAATGATTTTCAATATTATGAAGATTTCAGGCAAAGTGACACAATTTTGTGCTCAGAAGTGATGAAAAGACAAAACTTGACAATTTCACTTTTTTTTTTTTTTTTTTTAATGTACCGAATTAGATTTGGTTCAGTTTTATTCCCTCATCAAATATTCTGGCTCCATTGCAAATATTTGTTTGAATGATTAATACCGTGGGAGGTTTTGCAGTATTAGCCCACGGGAGCTCTATCATTGTTATTAATAATAGTATATTGGTATTGTGCACAAAAGCCCCAGTCAGGACTGGGGTTCCATTGTGCCAGATGTACAAACGCATAGGAAGCACCTCTAAGAAGACAAGATAGATAAAGTCATAAACCTCATATAACTAAAATGTCAAAGGTACATATCTTGTCAGTTACATTTTTTTTTAAGATTTCCCCTCAACAATCCCTCCACTTTCTTTTCTTTTTTTTCTTTCTTTCTTAGCTCTCGCAAAGGACAACTCTGATGATTTTATTGCGAGTCTCAGGGTATTTGGTGATTTATTTTTTTTATAAAGCCCTAGTTCCTGTAGTTTTGTGATACTTTTGTTTTTAAATGAAAGAGATTGTTTCTAGTCCTCATGGCTTCAGAGAAGAGCTTGAAAGGAGAACTGATCAGAAATTTTCCCTGTCTGGTTTCATGCCAGTTCGCTTACCTGGCTCCTTGGCAGACTCCCAGCTCTTCAGCCTGGTGGGATGATGGGGAAGCTGAGAGCCCCAGAAATCATAAAAGTGCCAGCTCCTATGCTTCTGGCTCTGCCAGTGCTCCCAGGCTTCCTGGCTCCACTTCAGGCCACCTGGCAAGCTGAAAGGGAATCAGGATGCTGCAATCCCCAGATAACCTGGGAGCCTTGGAGCTTTGGGATCTGGGGCTTCCAGGCTCCTGGCTCCCCTTCATTTTATAGGCAGAATTTCATTTTTAAATCATCTAATTGTTCCAAGTTTGGGGGGGGGAGGAAATATCATTGATTCTGTTACTTGGAGAATTTTGAAATTTTTGGTTTTCATTCCAAATTGGAACAAAACCAGATTTTGAAATTCCATATCCTTCTTGAAAATGTGAATCCCAAAGACCCAAACACCAGAAGGCAAATAAAAAAGAACTCAAAAAGTAAAACTTCTTATAAACTCATTTTTAAATCAGTCTCATGATTTTGGGGGCTGACTAGGGTTTTTTAAAATCTTGGGATTGGTAATACTGAAGTCCTTCCACCTCTGGCCCCTACATGAATACTCAGACAATATAACTACGTTTACCGTATAAGAGAGGGGTGTGATTTTCCCTGCTCTGTACACATACGCCAGCTCTCATGAAGCTAGCCCAAGTATAAATAGCAGTGTAGCATTTCCAGTAGCATGGCTTTGTCATGCCAAGTTTGTACCCACCATTGCAGATGGATTTATGCTCAGTCTGGCTAAGCTGTGCCTCCACTGCCAGTACCTGTGCTACCATGGCGACACTACCATTTGTACTCTCACTAGCTCGATAATTTGTGCTAATAGGTGATCCCCCTGCTTGGGTAATCACACCCATAGCTTGTAGTATAGACTTAGCCTATATAAGAAAGGGAAATACCTTTTAATATCCCCACCACTTCTAAAAAGCCACAATTAACTCCTCCCCAACAATAATCAGCCTGTTAGATCAGTGCTCGTATTACTGAGTGACACAGGCTCAATGGTAGGTAACCTTTCTGTTTTCAGCAGAGGTGTGGAAAGGGGCCTTCCTGACTGGCATCTTCCTCCAGAATCCACTGGCTCTTGGCACCTCTTTCCACCAGGGAGGAGACTGGGGCCTGCTTCAGGTATGGGATTCTAGGTGCAGGACAGGAGAACAGAGTGGCTGGTCCCTGCCTGCCGGCTCCCAAGTCAACTCCTAAAGCTCTTCCCCTCTGTGAAGTGGGACAGCTTTTGGCAGGAGCTCTGGGCAGAGGGACAGGGAATTTGTACAGCCATTGAGTCTCATGGGCTCAGCGGCTTCTGTTGGTTTTCCCCCCTTGTAGTGCAGGGAATGTTTCTGGTCAGGGCTTCAGGGCCTGCCTGGCTATTTCCTGTACCTAGTATTCAAGAGTTATTGCTGCTGCTTTTCCTGCAAATGGGGTTCCTCTGTCAGCAGGTACACCAAGGCTGGGGAAAGGGAACGTTATAGCAACACTATCTGGGACTTACAATGAACTTCAGAATGAATGCATTCAAAATAGTGACCGGGTGCAGCGGCAATCTTTTAAAGACCTATGGCACAGATTTAGTAGAAACAGAATCCTCTTGTTGTTTCCTTGTTACTCTGATTCCCCTCTGCTCCTCCTCAGCGTTTCCCAGATTTCTGATCCATCTCCTCAATCTGTGTGGGGTTTTGTTTCTAAAGTCCCTCTAATACCCTAAACATATTTGATATGACACAGTGGATAGATTCCCCTTAACCCTTTTGTATCTTGCCCTCTAAAGTTGTCACCTGTTTCCAACTCCTGATCACGTGAGCTCTATGGCTACACTATGGGTCTATGGAATGCCATGTCTGTAGAGAAAAAGTAGGCCTTCAGGTAGTTTTGCTCACTGAAATACAGGGAAATATATTTGATTTTGTCCCAAATAAAATCGTATTTTCAGAAAGTGCTGCAGTGAGTAAAATTTAAAAGTGTTTAATGGGCAGTTAGAGGTCATTGTTCTTGAAGGCACAACCAAATTAGAATGAAAAAAGGTGATGGAAAATGAAAATCTATGGACTCTCAAGCCACTGTCAAGTTCCATATTTAACAGCTATAGCTGAACTCCTATTTAAAAGAGGAAAAAAATCATTCTTGCATCCTTTAGAGAGGTGGCTCTGAATCACACAAGATTAATCGGTGTGACAGTGAACATTAAATTACATTCACGAGACAGCAAAATGTCCATAGCTGTCCCGAACTCAGTAATCAGTGATTGGTGACAGAGGTTGGCTGCTGAGTCATCAGGATTGTCTGATTTAGTTACAGCAGCCTAGCAAGGACAATCTGTCAATTGTTCTCCGTATTGCTCTGCTAGCTTTTCAAGGAATACTTAGAAAAGCAAGTTTTAGTTAAAGCTACATACTGTAGTTCAAGACTGAAATAATGAACTGGGCCATTTCGTATCTCATTTTGCTCTCCTAGAGGATATCTGGAAACAGTTTTATATTTCCTGGCCTTGAAAAAGCCGTGTGGATAGCACTGTTGGCACTGTGAAAGAGTGAGCCTCTGCCTTTTTAAGCACCAGTCAGAACAGTGTGTTTATATTGTAATGATCCATCCTTGAGATACCAAGCAATTTTTAGTAATAGATTCAATGTTGTTTTGTTGAAAATGAAATATTCAGGCAGTTTTTTAGAAGCACGCTGGCTTTACTAGGCAAGGGAAATGCAGCTTACCCCCACCCCCTTCACAAACTGCTGAGCAGTTGAGTCACTGGGATGATTGACAACAATATCATTTGCCCTTGTAATTCTTATGGAAATCTTGACATGTGTTGTTTCAAAGTGATTGATCAAATTCTTGGCTTGCTTTGCACCTGGTTGGTGGCAATCTCACTCTAACTCCTACTTCCATAGGATGTGCCCATCTAGCGTTCTAAATTTATGTGAGACTTCTGGGTACCTTGCCTTTTCCCAACTAAAAAAAAATTACCATCTGCTTACCTTACCCAGAACACTAGTTCAAAGGGTCCCAGCCACATGGCAAGTAGTTTGGTTTCTTGTCTTTTCTTGGTAACAGCAGCAGGACCTGCTGTTGATATACCCATTGCTTAGCACTTTTATGACAGTACTGTGGGAATCTGTGCTGCCTGCAGGTTTTTATAAGCAAAAGCTGCTACAGAATCCAGACATTCCCATAATTTCAGGATATTCAGGATCACATTCACTGCCTTGTGTTTCCTTTTGCAGGGCCAAAATATCCTGTTGCTGTCCTCCATAAACACAATTCACAATAAGCAAGCCCCATAGAAAAGAAAGGTACCTCGTACTTTACAAATAACAGATATATAAGCACTTTGTCCAATGTTGGACTTTGGTAGTCACATTTACACAGTATTGCATTGAGCATTCTATTAAAAGGCTCAAGTAGGTCATCTATTTGAGCATGATAGACTGTGGTTTTATCTGACTTTAAAAAAAAATATCTGGGAGAAAGCAAGCGTCTTGCAGCAGCTGAGATGTAATGCTCGTGTCATGGTCTGTCAACATTATTACCTTGGGCACGTCAACCTGGGAGAAATGTTTAAATACCTGTCTTGGGTTCTGCACTGTCAGGAGGTAGGTTCCATATGTGTTCCAGAGAGTTCTGTTTCCATGAAATCTTTGGAATGAGAATTCATGAAAATGAATTCCTATTTGAGGTTCACTGATGATTCTGACCAGCACATTTCCTACTAAGTTAAAATCGAAATACTAGGTCCACCAAAGCCTCACTAACTACAGCCAAACACTCATATATGTGACTGAGCTTTTCATTGTCTCTTTTCTCTTCTATAAAATCAATGGAACTCAGTGACTGGTCATCCACTAGTGGTATAACCTTGAATGAATCCCCCCTAGTTGAGTACCCCTGGACGGTCTTAAATCACACTAAGTGGGCCCTTTTCCTTGGTTCCTTCTGGGTAACTATTATTCCATTCTTAGCTAACCAGTATTCTGTCTCTACTTTCCCTACCTACTGAGCCAGAAAGTTCAGAATAACTAAAATGGAAAACCTTTCAAATCTGCCAGTCATGGATCCAATTGAGTCCAGGTCAGTGCCACAGTTGATTTGAAAACATATCAGTCTGTCCTCACTCATGATCTAAAACTTCAGTGGAATGGGAGTGGGGGAGGGCGCGTGCGTACACACACACACACACACACACACACACAAAGTTACAACAAAAATCATATACAGTGGGAATAACCATCACTGAAGTTTGGCTATTTACTGTCACCATAACCCAGGAGCTAAGGTAAGGCTGAATTTCTCTATAAGTGCGGCCAATGTGCAGCATCATGGCAGATAGATGTATGTCAGGGCCCACTATCCATTCCAGCACAAACATCTCAGCATACTAAGAATCTAACAGCCCTTGAAACTTAAGCTCATGAATTACGATGGGAATCAAACAAATCTTGCAGACAAATCTGGAGACATCTGTAAAATGGAGGCAGAAGCTACAGCATAGTTATAATCCATTGACGGGCAGGAATGACAGCCATGACCCTCCCACCTACATGAAATACAATCCCAGGTGCTACTTTTCCCTGATGTTGTACAAGATATGGCACCAGCTTGTGTGGCAGCGATCACTGCCCCTTGACTTCCCGAGAGAGATTCACCCAGAGCCTAGTCTATCCCAAGTGGAATCCTCGATGTTTTCAGTACAGTTAGGGTTAAATTGGGAAAATATTTGGCCCACTGCAAGTCTTTCAAAAGACATTAGCAAACTCTCTATTTTTTCCTTTACTATCTCTCCTGGCTTCTCTTCATCTGAACACCCAGACCTCTGTCTTCCTAGCTAATGTCACACTTCCACAGTCAATCTCTGAAACCAGGAAATTATCCACCTGTCATGTGCTCACCTAGGCTGACAAGCCAGTGGCCTCAAATGCAGTCATTATCTCCAGCTAGCGGAAACAATGTGGTTCTGACACAACTCCACCAGAGAAGCAGTAGAGTTGATTAAGCTCTGTTTACAGCCACTGGCTGCAGAGGCAAAAACAGTTCCTGTGCCACGGCTTGAAATCATTAACTATTCTAAACTGCCACGATAACCTTCCTCACTCTCCCAGCCCATACAGAATGCCTGATTATAGATTATATCTTTGAGAAGATTATAGTCACCGATCCATTAAGGTTCCCCTCAGCAGGCCCATTGCTCAACATAAGTGCTCTTCCCAAATGTTCAAATGTTTCAAGATATGGATCAGGGTCATTTCCTGGTCCTGTTTTTTCAGGAACCCTCTCCGCTTTTGGAGTTTGGTACAGGGTGGTACAGCTCTTTCTACCATTGCGGTGTGTATCCTATCTGCTTGACTTAATATTCCTACTGGTGTTGCTGTTGCAGCATCAGTTGGAAATAGTTGGGAACTGTTCATTCTCCCGCTGCTAAGCTATCCACAACATCAAGTTTTACTGCTTTCTGTTTTTAATTAGTCCTCAGTATCTGCATGAGTCTGAAATCTCATATCCCTTCTAACCAGGGATTAGCAGGGTTACTAGGAAGAAATTTAGCAATAATGAGCAGGATTTTTCAGCAGGAGCAAATCTTTATCAGCATACATCCGAACAAGCAGCAAAATATAAACGTAACTGAGTTTCCAAAACCTAAATTTTACCCAGCCCTCATGACCAGGGTGTGGAACACTGTACATTTCAAAAGGCATTCTCCCTCTTTTGTCTCTTCCCCAGAGCACCTGTACTAGCGCAAGAGACCCAAAACAAGAAGTTAATTCCTTGTGTTTAGAGGGCCAAGTAATACTTTTATTGTGTTGTTTATTTATTCTTAATTTCTGGTACTGCCCACAAAGGACATAGTACAAATGCAAAAGAATATGGAATCACTGAACTGAAAAGTGAATGTTCCATGCATCCCGACATGCACACAGACACACACACACACACATTTATGACTGTCAGTTCTGGGGGAAATGGATGTATGGAGAAAAGGGATATTCAACAAAAACAATGCAGCCTATAAATAAAACTGTATGAGCAAGGGTATTTCTTCACAAAAGTACAATAGCAAATAGTCTACAGTTCACAATTTCTGTCATCTCCTCTAGGTGCCACTACAATCTATATAAACTACTATATTATATTATACAGAATATATGACTTGTTCAGTAGAACTAAGGGTACTAAGGGTGTTGTAAAACATTCTGAGGTGTTGTTTTTTTTTTCCTGGGGTTTTTAATCCCTTTTTGCGTTTTTGAGCTCTAGATTATTTTTGTTTGGTTTAGCCTAGTTCGGCCTAAATAAGATTAGTTTTCAGCTGGCTTGACATATTTCGTTATAGAAGGAGAAAACAGTTTGTTTACACATAATGTCAAATACAGAACATGGTAGTACATAGCATCTTTGTTACTTGGATTGAGAAAATGCTCTTTATGTGATGACCTACGATTTGGGAAATATTTGAATCTCTGAATAAAAAGAGTAGCCAAATTGAAAACAAAACACACATTCCCTCCTCAGGCTTCCTTCCTCTTCAGTTACTATGAGCTGTCTTCTTACAGGGTATGCTCTTTTATCCTTTTCCCCTCTTAGGCCCAAATCAGCAGAGTTCTTAAGGGCATACTTATCTTTTAGCATGCACTTACATCCCATTAAAGGCAGAGGGTTTAGGCACGTACTTAAAGTTCAATTTGTGCTTATGCGCTTTGCTAAAGCGGGGCCCTTTGACACAATCCAGTTTCTTTGGGGGCCATAAGGGTGGACATCTCCCACCCTACCAACTCACCCAGAGGCATTATAGATCTCCCACAGCAATTTGGTATGGAATCCCTCATCACCTTACATTAATTCATGTAACAAAACTGGAAGCAAATCCTCAGGTAACCACCACATCTAATAATAATTATGTTGAAACAAAGGTTTTTCTGGTGTCTCGTTTCCAGCTTGATTGATTTGGTCTCTTCAGAATCTGATAATTTTAACTAGGTCCTTCCCATAAGATTAATCTATTGTACTCTTGCTTTCCTCCTTTTTTTTTTTTTTTTTTTTCTTTTTTCTTTCCTTTTTTTTTTTTTTCCTCTTTCCCTATACATGTCCTTGTATATTTGAGCCTTCAAGCCTAATCAAATCCAATTACAACACACTATTGTGTTTGTAGCACCAAGCGGCGGTCACCATAAAGATTTTGAATAAGGGGGAGGATTTTCTTATCACACTGATCATACCCACCTACCATCTATTATCACAGAAAGTATAGTGTAGCAGTTAAAACACAGGACGGGGAGTCTGGAGATCTGAGTTTTATTACTTGCTTTTCCTTAGACTCGGGTCATTTTATCACTCTGTGCTTCTGTTTCTCCCCCTGCAAAATGGAGATATTTACCTATTTTTCAGTTAGACTTAATTTATTAATGTTGAAGTGCTTTGAGATCCTCAGGTGGAAGGCGCTGTGGAAATGTAAATAATTACTATAGTAGCTGGCACACGGAGGATGCATTCAGGAACTCGATGTCTACCCAGTCAGAGAGAAGGGGTTTCCTCTCAGCTTATTCTCTGGCCTTTTTAGGGTATGTCTACAGTGCATCTGGGAACAAGCCTCCCAGCCCGGGCAGATAGACTTATGCTAACAGGGCTTGAGTTAGCACACTAAAAATTGCAGTGTGGACATTGCAGCTTGGGTTCGCAAGTCCAGGTGGGGCAGGTTTGCAACACCCAAGCTGCAGCCCAAGCCACAACATCCATACTGCTGTTTTTAGTGTGGTAGCTCAAGCCACACTACCATGAGTCTATCCGCCCATGCTAGGCTTGTTCCCAGATGCAGTGTGGACATATCCTTACTGTCCAGGCGCAGTCTCCCTCTCCTTTCTCCCCCATGAGTGCTCCTGAATATTTATACTTTACAATTGTTGCCACCCCTCTAAATCAAGAAAAGGGATATATGACTTGTCCGATAATACAAACGGTACAGTACAACATTAAGTCTTTCTATCATTTTCATTCTCTTTCATTTTAGGAGTACAGGGTAACAATTTACTTTTCTTATTTCAGTTATTCAATAGTAATAGTCTATTTTTTGGTTGTTTTGATGCATCTGCTTACAGAAGTAAAGACTGCTCCAACAGCATATCATATACACGTTGCTAGATTAGAAGTTTGTACTTCAGTAATGATTGTCAGTTCCAGAATGACTGAACATGCTATTGTTTAAAGTTATTTGTTCACCTGTTAGAACTTCCAGAGTGAACCCTGATTATAGTTGTGTGACTGTTCAATGCTGTTTAACTACTCTTTTCAGTGTTGGAGTTTGAGTGTATGAGTCATTAATTTGTTGCTTTTGTTTGTCTACATGTCATATGGAGTTTATTATCCTGTTGTGAGAGAAGTTTTTCTGTAGTTAATACAATATCATTTGTGGCATGATGATTTTGCTTTCTATATGTACCTCTGCTTTGTGCATATTTCTCCTGCATTTCAGTATTTTTACAGGACAGATTTCCATCTTTGTATATCCTATAGATGTTGGGTGTAAAGAAAAAACGCCTTAAATATTTATTGGGAATGTATCAAAATAAACACGTCTGCTGAAATTAGCGAGCTTACAGAAACTCATGTTTTGAATTTATTTTTCCCAAAAGGCTTAATGTCTTCTGCTCTCTTAAGGATTTTTTGGTATCCTGACATCTAAATTATGTAATATCCAGATCTAAGGCCAAAACCCCTACAGACAGTAGTAGGAACATATGGTGTCAGTTGGGTATCTCCATTTTGATTCCTCTAGAGTCTGTACTTTCTGTGGTTTTTAGCATAATAGAGATTGTCCACAGAGGTGGCTGTACATAGGACTGGTCTCAGGCAGCATGCAGGTCCATGTAAGCAATATGTTTTTTTTTGGGGGGGGGGGTACCTTATCTATCTTACAATTTGGGATATAGAGTTATACCCTTTATCCCGACATTAACCAGAATTTTACTTATAATAATAATTTTAAAGCTGCCTTGGATTTAATCCATTTTATGTATAAAATCAGTTCTTCCTCTAACTACAAAACTAGTAATGATTGTAATAAAAAAAAATGAATCCCCTCCAAAATTCATATAAAATTTGAAAGCTTGTCTCGCTCACCAACTGAAGTCAGTCCAATAGAATTTATTACTTCACCCAACTTGTCTCTCTAATATCCTGGGACCAACATGGCTACAACTACATTGCATACATACCTTAAAAATGGTGTTTTAATAACCAGGATGCATTTCCTTGAAGGTCACATGTAAAGGCCAATCCTCTCTTGTACATATGTGTGGGAAATTCCATTCTTATGTTGTGTTAGACACCAAAACTTGTATTAAATGTCAAAATAGCAAAAAAAAATAAAATAAAAATATGTGGGATACCCTTGTATGTAAACGTGGGCCATGTATATATTGCAGTAGTGAGTTTTATTAATTTGGATGTACACTTTCAATGTAGAATTACAGGTTAATCAGTGCTACTACTGTTGCTTGGATTACTATTTTTCTTTTAATGGTTATTCTGATATGATGCTATGTTCGTTTTTGATGGAGTACAGTAGAAGAATTCAGAAGCACTTTTAGAAGCCTGGTTCTGAAATAATTGTCTTGGTCCAGAAGAGGGCACACTTGCATACCATAAGGATTCTCTGCATAATTAAAAGAACTGCATTCTGATGTTGTATAGCTGTAATAAAAGGAAATTTAATAATAAACAAAATGGAGAGCTTATTTTTATTAGGTACAGGATCTTTAACAAGCCACCCGAGTCAAAAGGTTTGTGAAGACAAATAAATTATTTTGAATGTTGTGTAGGATATGTGCATAAATGAGCAAATACAAGATTAGCTGCTAAAGCCCTCTTGCATTTCTGAAAAGTATTGGCATTTTGGTTTTAATATTAGAGAAATTATCATGCCAGGAATAAACATTTATTTTTTCTGATTGATCTCATATATGGGGAAGATATCACAGATGTGTGCTGAAATACACAAAGGATATACAGTACTAATATAGGCTACCTTACAAGTTTCCTTCTACTAAAGTAAATTATACAATATAATGAAATGTTATAAAGTAATTGCATTGTATTCAGTGGAATTTTACTGTCTGACCTGTCATATCATCTTATGATTTAATGATTACAATAGAATTACTGTGACAGATCATACCTTGTGAGTATATCATAGGGTAACTTGTCAGTTAACTTAGACTTACTCCTTCCAGATCTGTGTGTTCTTCATACAATAGCAGCATGTAATGATTTTTTTTTAACATACACAAATGAAAGTAAGAAAAATAACCTGTGATATGATCAGTTTCCTAAATCTTGCATATTATTACAATATCAGGTTTTTTTTTTTTTTTGCGGAAGGGAAACTGGGTTGGAACATAATTTTTTTTCAGTTTATTCTTGGATTTTTAACACTGAATTTAAAATATTGAATTTCTTTTTTTTCCCACAGAACAGTTGAATCTGATCTCTAATTAAACACCTAGCATAAAATATGATAATTTTGGGTTAGCTTGTAATATATCAGGATATCACAAAACAAATGCAATGGAGTCACTGTCACACAAGTAGCATATGCAACTTACATAGAACTCATTTTATCACCAGGTAAATATATTTTAAATATCACCTTTGTCTTGTTACCGATACAAGAAAAATTTATTTTAAATAGTTTGGCATTCATTTTGTTACACTGAAATTATATGGCATTTCCTGACATAGGACGAGTTCACTATAATACATTTATCTGTAACTGGTTTTCCTGTTCATTAGTCTTATAATGTAATATACAGTGAAACCTGAAATAATATATTGCACATATATTGTTGCAATACATTTATTATTGCAATATATAGGGCTCTACATTTGGATCCACTAGTGGGGACCCCTGTGCCCATGTTGAGCCCCACTGAATTCATTCATGTAATAAAATGATAGCAAATCACCACTGAAGTCATGTAGTCATGTGTGTCCAGGCAAAAGGATGTGAATGCAGGATTGGGGCTGTAGAAAGCAAAAGGGAAGTCTTCCCTTAACACATTAGGATTAATATTACAGTCCACCAAATACACTTTACACTTGATCCTCTGCTGGTGCAAACTTCATAATGGAGCTGTCAGTGGTGGAAGTGAGAGTGCACCCTCTTCTACTCTAACTTCTGCCAATGCTGGGCAGCCAAGGATCACTGAATCAGCTGGCACCCTTGCAGACGCCCCGCTTCCCTATGTCCAATTACAGCTCCGACATAGTGGAGAATTGGGGCCTATGGGTGAGATCTTAGGCTGGTTTAAACTGTCACAATCCCATTAGTTCCAGTGGAGCTATGCAAATTTACATTAGTTGAGGATCTGGTCCTAACTAGCATAACTAGATTTTTGCATTATGATAAAACATTTGTTCTTCACTCTGAAATCAAAGAGCCCCAAAAGAGATTTCTGCAGCTCTAAATGAATTTTTTAAACATTATTTAGAATACCTTGGGGCACAATGTGTAGTAATGTAGTTACTATAAGGCTGTCAGATTCATTGCCAAATAGTATTCAGAATCCAGGGATCAGATAAATTAGATTTTAATTGGGTTTTAAGGCTAAGTTGAATAAGTAGATAAGGTAGAATTAACCAGAGACGTATTAATTTAATGAAACCCTTGGCTCTCTTAGGCTATTGTATTAAAAACTATACAATCTGTCGTTGATAAGAGATGTCATGGAAGAGTCAAAAAAGATTGACACTGATAGGTAGAGGAAACCGTGTTATCTAATATAATCACATTATCTTGAACACTGGAAACCCAAGGAACTGGACAAAATTGTGTTAGTTATATTTTAATATAGCATTTTGAGTTTTACCCAGCTGGTAGGACCAGAGAATATACTGATTTTTTTTTTAAGAGAGCAAAATAGAAATTACTGCTTATTGTGAAAGGATAGTAACATTAGCTTGTTTATCTCACTTCTTATTAACAAGCTGATGATTTTTTACAGTGGATAATTTAATTTTCATTGCAGACATGACCTTTTTCCTAATAACTTCATTTTGTCTTTCATCTGGCTTTTGTATAGACATGTTCAATGACTGAAATTTAAATTAGGTTCTAAAATTCAAGCACCGAACTCACTCCTTATACCATTACTTCAGTTTAAAGATATCTGTTACCTGTTAAAGCTAAACGATATTTTGAATGCCTAAGGGCCTCATCCTGCAAACCCTTATGTGTGTAATTTATTACATAAATGCAAGTAAAGATTACTGGTGTGAATAAGTCCCTGTGCTTGCAGTGGGTGCTTATTCAATTATCTCTAATTTATTATGCTTATTTTTGTAAGAAAACAAGAAGCATTCACTATTTTTTTTTTTAAGTTTCTTTATTTTACAATATTTAATATAAAGTTAGTACAAAAGACGCTGGAAAAAAGCAGTCTGATTTTTCACTGTTGCTTATAAAATCATATATTCCAAGGCCAAAGGGGCTCACTATGATCATCTAGTCTGACCTGCATCAGTCAGGCCATAGAATTTCCCTGAATTAATTCCTTTTTGACCTCGAAAATATCTTTTAGGGAAAACAATCCAATCTTGATTTAAAAATTGTCAGTGATTGAGATTTCACCACCCCCGTTGGTAAGTTGTTCCAATGGCTTATTACCCTATCTGTTAAAACTTTGCACCTCATTTCCAGACTGAATTTGTCTAGCTTCAAGATCCAGCTATTGAATCCTGTTATACCTTTGTCTGCTAATTTGAAGAGCCCATTATCAAATATTGTTCTCTGTGTAGATACTTGTAGACTGTGATCAATTCTTAGTTAAGCTAAATAGATTGAGCTCCTTGAGTCTATCACTATAAGGCATGTTTTCTAATCTTTTAATCATTCTCTTCACCGAACCCTTTCCAATTTGTCAACATCTGTCTGGAATTGTGGATACCAGAACTGGACACATTATTCCAGAGGTGGTCACACCAGTGCCAAACACAGAGGTATCTCTGCTTCTACTCGGCATTTCCTTGTTTATGCATCCGAGGATCACTTTCGCC
The DNA here is from genome assembly GCF_002925995.2 of Terrapene triunguis. Taxonomy (NCBI): domain Eukaryota; kingdom Metazoa; phylum Chordata; order Testudines; family Emydidae; genus Terrapene; species Terrapene triunguis. The sequence goes on along the minus strand of NW_020664417.1, from coordinate 94,717,349 downwards.
CTTTTGGCCACAGTGTTGGACTGGGAACTCATGTCAGCTGATTATCCACCACCACTCCCGGAACATTTTTAGAGTCATTACTTCCAAGGAGAGAGTCCACCATCCTGTAAGTGTGGCCTATATTCTTTGTTCCTAGATGGATGCATTTACATTCAGTAATATTAAAACACTTTTTGCTTACCTGCACCCAGTTTATCAAGCAATCCAGATCACTCTATATCCACTCCCATTGTGTTGGAGTGGAGGCATCTAAGCATCTCACGAGAATATACAGGGTCTGATTCAGTAAGATATGTAGGTAGGTGCATAACTTTATGCATATGAGGAGTCCCACTGAAGTCAATGGGACTATTTATATGCTTCACGTTAGACACATAAGTGCTTAAGTACTTTGCTGAATTGGGGCCTTAGCTTCTTGTGGGAGCAGGTGTTTGAGCTCTGATCCTGTAAATCTTTCTGATGTGAGTAGCCTTACATAAATAGTTCAAATTAATTTGCAGGAATGAACTGTGTGTGTTTTATTAAAATATACAACTCTACCCCGCTATAATGCGACCCGATACAACACGAATTTGGATATAACGCGGTAAAGCAGCGCTCCGAGGGGGTGGGGCTGTGTACTCCAGCGGATCAAAGCAAGTTCGATATAACGCAGTTTCACCTATAACGCGGTAAGATTTTTTGGCTCCCGAGGACAGTGTTATATTGGGGTAGAGGTGTATTTACATTAAAATTATAGAGTAAAAATTTAAAAATATTAAACTTAAATGAGTTAATGAGCAATACATTATCAGCATGTTAAATTAAGTTACCAAGCAAGTTCTAATGCAGAAAAAAATAAAGATAAAGGCATTGTTTTTATCAGGATCTTACGGTATAGAAACATTCTTTTAAAGAAATCCATATTGATATTACATGTGTAGATAGCTTGGTTCTGTGTTCACAGATCATAATATTTATTAAAACTTAATCAATGTTCTGCCTAATTGTTAGTATGTAAAAATTGTAGACTTATAAAAGAGATCCATGTCCAGCCATTTGTAGACGTACCAGACAATAAAACTTGAAGGCTCATTAGCTTGGAATGACCCAGCTGTGTTTTATGCATAGGGGTCATTTCTTTACTAATGAGCCACTAAGCCAGATGGCTAACCCCACAGTAGTCTAACTGCATTAGTGTGATTTAGATCTTTAGGCAAACTACTTAAAAAATAGGAGCAGCCAGTGGCAATGGTAAGGGGTTGTTTGATTAGAACTGCATGGAACAAAGTACTTTGCCTTTAAAAGACATATGGCTGAGGAGAATCTGCAATTTTTATAGATTTACACCAGTTTCTGCTTCAAATTTGCATAATTATTCAGGATGTTCCATACCACCCACACTGTACAGCTGTTTTGGGGAGCAAGACATTTGATTAGATAATCTAGTCAAAATGCACGGCCTCTAGCACAGTCCTGTCAGAGCACATTTATGAGGCTACTTAAATGTGAGTGGCTACTAATTCTTTCCAGGTGAGCTAGCGGTACAATGTTGTTAAGCTTTATTAGAGGTAGTCATTAGTGTCATATATTTTGAAAACTAAACTATGGATGAAAACAGGATCTCTTCCCAAATAATTTTATATTCTGAGTTATATACTGGCAGTATGTTTCTGTCAGATAATATGCCTGATGGATAGTTGATGATCCCTTTCATTGGTGTATTATCTTGGAACGTCTTCATGAAAATAGAGAGTTCTGAGAATGGATTTGAATGAAGAGAGACTGGTCGTTTGGTATACAAGGAAGGGTTGGAAGTTACAGACATAAGAGGCTGCATGGAAGGAGGCCCAAAGAGGAGAGCAGAAGAATTATGCAAACAGAGAGCAGCTTGGGAGGCAGCAAGGAGGCTCCACCATATTTATATTGCTGTTGGTATAGAACGACGGCAGTGGCTTACCCCGAGGTGGCTGCATTTGAAAGAGTAATGAATGATTCCTACATAATCAGTCTGTAAACCACTTTGTGCTCCTGGTGGATGAAAAATGCTGCATACTGATAGTTACAGTTATTTTAAAAATATATTGAGCCAAATCTTACAGATGTTATTGGTTTCAATTGCAGTTTTATCTGGGTAAAGACTGCAGAATCTAACCCATCAATATGGCAGACATTTATGAGTCAAGCAAGAGGTGATAGGCAACTGACGGTGCTGAAGATTGTTTTTAGCAATGACGCTATTCTAGATGATAGGGTCAGAGTGGAAAAAGGACCTACGATTCGTTGTACAGAATACTTGCTGGTGAACGAGAAGAAATTAGGTTAGAGAGATGGTGCCAGATTATCCTTCCTAGACTGGTGTGTGGAGAAAACAGTCTATGGCATTTTGTCCTTCATCTCCCCCGCCCCCCTTCCCAAATCTGCAGAAGCTTCTCTGTGCAGTCCAGTGACTATGATGCAGGGAGGGGTAAAGACTCACTGCACAGTTAACCTTTGACACCCAGGTCTGAGCACCTGCGTTGCTTAGCCCAGGTGATTTTTGTCTGCATCCTCACTGAAAGGGGGGTGAGTTCCAGCCTGACTTACTCAAACCTGTACCCACAATAGGGTAAGCTAGCCTGGGCCTAAAGCACCTACAGATCCACATCAGAGGGGGTTTTGTGTAGCATTGGATGGTGGGGAGGGGTGGATCAAAACCTGGATAAGAGCATGGGTTCACAGTGCAGTGAAGACATACCCTCAATAGGATTAGGACTGAGAATTTGTTCTGTTTACTGAAATAGACAGGACGCTAGTGACCATTTCTGAAGGTGATGTAGTTTGTTCTGGCCTCTGGGCATGAATGAGAATAGTCGTCATATTTTGGACAAATTGAACACTGTCAAATTGAGAATTAGGGAGTGTGTAATGGATGGAATTAGAGTAATCAAGATAAGAAAAAATGCGATTTGGCAGTGTTGTCGCATTAATGTCTTATGTAGGTGGTGATTTGGAGGTGTTGCTAGGCAGAATAATTAGTCTGAGAGATCTATAGCCAATGAAGAATTTGGTCTCAAATGGAACAATGAGCAAGGAAGAGAGACACAAAACAATGAAAGAGATATGGATATGATAACCATGAATTTAGATATAGGAATTAAATGAAAAGATGGGATCAAGGACTAAATCGTCAGGATATCATAAAAGAGTGGATTGTCAATTGCACAAAATAGGTGGTTGGATATGCAGTCATGGAAGTAAGATCAGTAGGTGCCTAAAATGCACAGAACAGTTCAGGTCATGGATAAAGATGTTATAGGTAAAGTATCAAATGAAGATCTTAAGTTCAGAGAGGCAAGCAGGGTGACATTAGAGAAGAACACTATTTGCCATAGAGTGGTGTGAAAGTCAGACTGAAAATGGCTAAGGAGGTTTTTTGTTTTTTGTGGGGGTTTTTTGGAGGAGAGGTAAGAAAGGTGGTAAAACATGACTTTTTCCATTATTTTGCTAAGAAAGGGAAGATGAGAATTAATACAGTAACTGATGTCACAGAGGCAAATTAAGGAGGGTTTTTTATTATTTGTTGTGTTTTGTTTCTAGTGGTAGTAATGATGAACTAAGCTGTTTTTTTAATAAATTATGTGATAAATTCCCAACAAATATATTTAAATAAAATTACATATGATATATTTTTTCATTTGTCTGTCTCAGCAACCAAACTGTATTAAAATGTGCTGAAGAGTTTGCAGGAGTAATATACCCTAATTAGTGACTCCTTATTTTGCATTTCAAGCCACAGTGGGAGATTATTTATTTTTCATATGATAAATTGTAAGTCTAACACAGCTCCAAGGTTTTCTTATATTTATAAGGAAAGTATGAATGTGCATATGCTTCCTTTGTGTGGTTAATGCTATTGCATCTATGAGTTTGTTTGCCTTTATACAGAAGAACATTTTTTAAAGTTCAGAAAGCTCTGTGCAGGGGTCCGCCTGCAGTCAGTCAGTTGCTGGATCAGGGCCTAATCTCGACAGATAACACAAGTAATATGTAACATACTAGGGGAATAAGAAAAGCAATGCCAAAAAAGGAAATTTGGATTTGGGAGAGCATTCAACTTTCTTTTCCATTGTCATGTTTTCTACGTTTGAGTTATCTTGTTTGTTTATTTTTAATACATATTTATAACTTATAAATAGCTCATCTTCAGGAATGGGAGTTGAAGGGGGTATTATCTGAGCAGAGATTGGTGATCAAAACAAATAAAAAGTTATTTTAAGGGAGGATTTTGACTTCTACTGTTAGAATCCTCAACTGGAAAGTGATATCCATCATTAGAACCGCCTCTGATTTTGGTCAAATGCAGGCTTATAAACAATCTCAATATTTCATAAAAGTTTTTTTTTTTTTTTTTTTAATCTTAAGCTAGGAAAGCTTATTGCTTTTCAAGCCTACTGGTGCTTTCAACATGTGTTATTTCATCATATTTACATTTCCGAGAAGAAACTTCTAATTGGGAATGTCAGACTGGTCTCTCCAAATGATTATGTGTCTGATGGGGAATTTAAATGCTATTTATCAATTTAATTTAATTGCCAGCCTAATAGAATAATAATAATCAAAAATAACTATTTTTGTCAAACAATGTAATTAAATTACTGTGAAAACCAAAGAGTGATCCATGCAGTGAAAAGCGATTACACCTTTACTGCTTATGTATGCAAGGCTGTACTAAAATAATAAAGGCATCATATACTGAATACACTTTTATTTGCTGTTAACAAATTTAAAATGACAAATAGTTTTCATTTGGTAAAACTCATATTGAATCTCTTGAGAATTCAATAGCACAGTAAATGTAATTTGCGGTTCTTTACAATTATAATCTAAATAGACCAAGTCTAAAGGGAGTCTGCCTCTTTGATTTTCAGATTTGCATCACTTAAAATCCAATCAGACCAACTGTTCAGATTTTTATTAGATATGAAATACATGAATGGGTGCAAGGCCAGGCCACACTGTGTATAGCAAAAACAGATCAGATTTTACAGCATGGATTATCTGAGCAGATACTGTAGTGTGTGATTCAGCCTTCAGACCACACACCTTCTTGTCAACTGTCTGTAATGGGTCACTCTCTTACCACTTTAAAAGTTATTTTTCCTCCCTTGATATCCTGCTGTTAATTGATTTATCTCATTAGACTGACCTCACACTTGGTAAAGCAACCCCCATCCTTTCATGTATTTATACCTGCTCCTGTATTTTTCGCTCCATGCATCCGATGAAGTGGGTTCTAGCCCACGAAAGCTTATGCCCAAATAAATTTGTTAGTCTCTAAGGTGCCACAAGGACTCCTCGTTGTTTTTAAAGGTTGCTTACTGACTTCTTGAATTGTTACCATATTGAACCCTTCGATTTTCAATAACCAGTGTTTTATAGGCCGGCAGATTGCCTTTGATTTGGGGAATTTGCTGTAACATATTGAGTTTAACAGATTTATGCAGGAACGTAAAACAAAAATAGTGTAGCAGGCACTCAGAATTTGAGAACACAAGGGGATTAGGCTTGCAGATGGCTGCTGTAGATGATGACATTGAATAATTTAGCCATGGAAGGTAATCTGTTTTTGACAAAATACATTAACATTTAGCCAACACATATAGAGGTTTGGGTAGTGCTACGTATGCATTTCGGGGGGGGCGTAGTAATGTGGAGTAGAGTTTTGATCTCATTAAATATGCTTTGGTTACGGATACAGTTTTAAAAATAGGAGGATGTATTCAGAACATGGTGAGATCTATTTAAGAGTACATTCAATACTATGTTTTTAAAAATGATTTCCCACAATGTGCTTCCTTCGGTAATCTGTACAATGTGGGAGTGAGGGGATGCTTATTTAATGCTTTGATTATAATTGCACGTTCATTACAGGGTGCGTCTCAGAAAGCCAGTAGAGAGAAAAGATGGTGATTAGAAATAGTTTCTCTCATTTTCCTGTCTCTCATATCAAAGCATGGGTTCTACCTTTCCCTAATCACATGGTGTCCTTAGCATTTTAAAGTTCTCATTCTAGAGACCACAAGCTTTTTACCATGGCAACAGCATTCATCTTGAAAACGTAGCAGCCACAATGTTGTTCTTCTGGCCGAGAGAAGCATTCTGCAGTGATAATGCTACTGCCACTATTAAGCTCAGTTGGCCACTGTCCGAGTGGCCCTTTGCAGCTCCACTGATGAGTCAATAAGTGATCTTAGGTGGTATTTCTACACTACAATATGCTGTATTTGCTTGGTGCTAAACTCCAAGCCAAATTCATCTTTTTTTCTTTTTTTTTTTAATTGCTGCTGTTATCGACGAGGTCCGCGATTTCAATTAAGTGCGGGGGACAACTAAGGCAGCTACGCTGGTCTCCAGCTTGAAACCTCAGGTATTGTTACTCACAGACTAGATGCCCTTCCAGCTTGGGCTCAACCCTTCTCCCCCCAGTTCAGTTCTTGCTTCCTGGTGTTTTTCAGTGCCTCTTTGGGTGAGGAGGCAAAGGAGAGAGCTATGATGCTGTCATTCCCCTGCCTTATGTAGCTCTTGTGTATGGCAGGAACCCTTTGTCTCCCAGTAGAAGAACACTGGCAATCCAAGGAGTGGATCCAGTACCAGGCCAATCAGACCCATGTCGCTGCAGGGCTGTGGCAGCCATTACTCGTAGGGTGTTCACAGGAAGACTAAGCTTTTTCACAGTCCATTGCCTTAGCGAATAGGCCATTAGCCCTGTGTGGCTTTTCCATTGTTGTACCTGAAGGGCTGGTTGGGGTAGACACCCAAAGTAACCCATTTGAAATACAGATACATAGTCAATATTCCTAACTTCACATACAGAAATGATACAGGCATACACATTGGATAATCACATTCAGTAAGTCATAACCTTTCCAATGAGATCTTACATACACCATCTTGCATCAAGTATGGTGCATTTCAGTTATGTCATATTCATATCATAAGCATATTTTCATAAATACTATGGAGGGAAATGTCACAGCTAGCACATACAATTCAACAGGATATTAAGGTTTGGCAGATCAAGACTTTTAACATGATACTTCGCAAATGATACTTTGTATGAAATTTATCATAATCGTATGACAATGGTGAATATAGGGCTTTCAGAGTTGCTACTTTGAGGTACTGAGTGTCCCATCATATTAATATTTGTCATTGATTAATGAGCAGCACCAAGGGTTAGCGTGACAGGCCAAATTCTGTCCAGCTGGTGATCTCTTAGAGTTGTACCCACCCATGCTGGTCTTGTACATGTCGTTGTCTGGCTGGAAGTCTGAGTAGGCTCTGTGCCTAGACAGTTCGCCTTTCCTGGGGTTGGGAATAAGATTGGCTCATGTGAGGTTAGGATTTTTATCTTCCCCACAACAGCCTGGATGTCCTGCTGGTTAGTTAGGATAAATAAAAGGGGGGGGGAGAAACATTAAGCAAAAAACAAAGCAACCAAAAACTCTGTTGTAACCCATGGCTGACATCCCATGCAGATAGACAAAGTAAGTGAGTAACCTGGAATAAACCTGTGCATATGGAGTACAAGATCCAAAGGGGACTGGCATCAACCTAGAATGGTTTGGGATCAAGTGTTGAACAGGCTAAGTCACTCTCATGGGAATCATATAAGCGGAGGGTGTAACTGATCCTAGCATGGTCTGAATCCCTGGTTGAGAACTCTTGGGGGGAGGGGGAGTGGAAGGAGGAAGGGTGAGTGTCATCCCTCCTCCCTCTTGATTATTTTTTTAGTTTTACCAAACTGAACCCAAGTAACTGCCTGGTAGGCAACGTGGGGGATAACTTCAAACCCTCCCCCCCCCGGAGTTTGGGCTTTAATAAAGTTGCTTCCCACCACATTAAACCTAATGTCATTGTCTGTGTCTTGTTTCCTACATATTTGGATCAACCAGCTCCCCCATTTCTGTTCCAATTTTCCAAAAGAATTGAACCTGAGGCAGAGACCAAGCATAGAAAATTCCAGCTGGAACAGTTAAAATTTGTTACAAAATTTAAAACTGTGCATTTTAAGGGGAAGTGTTGGTAAACCTTAATATAGTTGTAACCAGTAGCTCCTTCCGTAAAACAAAGCATGCGGGTCAGAAAGTCCCTAACCATCATATTGAGTTTGTAATGCTTTTTCTTATTGTGGCATTGCAGCACCATGCCATTACACCTATTGGACCCATAATAACTGAAGTGCAATTCCAGCTGATGGAAATGAAATTAAACCTGCCCTCAGTAATAGAGAAGTGACTTCCACCAAGAGTGGAATATGAAACCATTTTCCTGGCTTACATTGTTCAATTATAAAGCCCTATAAATAACGGGTGAAAATGTATTTTGGAAGTAATTGCTGTTCAGCGGTGAACGATTGATGACCTTTACATTTCTATACATTCTCAACAAGTGTACATGCACCCACGCACACACAATAAACAACACCCCTAACAAAACTCATAAATCCCTCAGTATGTTGTCTTTTACAATTCAGAGATAGAATTAAATATATGATGTCAAAAACTGGTTTAAAAGCAACACCTCTAATTTTGGATGAATACACTCTAATATAAATATAGCAATGGAAAACATCCTTTCTTTGAAACTAGCATTGAGGAAATAATTCTTAATGAACGATGAATTGGTTGAATTTAGCTTCTCTGTTAGGGTACATTATATAAGCAAATCACAGTTGCCTTCAATGTATTTGATCAAATGTATTCATTGAACTTTCAACAACAACAACGATGGGTTAATCACAATTAGTTTGTTTAAAGCATTTGATTTTCAGTTTTTCAAGTCTTGAGCTGTGTTGTTTAGGTTGAGATCAGTCAGATAGGTTCTATAATGTTGTTTCTGTTCCACGGCTGTATGAGATCACAAACTCTTTTGGCCCAAACACCCATGTGTGAAGTTAGAATTCAGTCTCTGGAAATCTTTATGCAGGTGACTTCAAACTTTGCTTTCCACAAAATATGTTGCCAAGTAACTTAATTGCCTTTGTATTCATGGAAAGTAGGTGAAAAAGGGACATTAGTATAGATGATAAATTTATCTTAAACACTTGTTCTATTAGTGGAAATTGTTTGCAGTGTTCACCCGACTCAGTTTAAAACCGTGAAGTATTATACATTAGACCAACTTTGATTACTTTTGGTGGTTAGTTAATACTTAAGAGAATGAAAGTTATATTTTTATTTAGAAGAAAAGTATATTTATTTATCAAAAACACTATATAAAATGTAAGTGCAAAACTCCAATATTTATGCACTATGTGTTGGAAATGTTAGCGTATGCACAAAGATCAGGATAGTAAGAATGACATGGCTCTTAAAACAGCCACAAGTCCGTTGTTGTCCTCGCATGTAGCATTTTCTGTTTCAGTATTTCAAGATGGGTTTTATACCTCAATGTACTGTCACTATGGGAACTATAATGTAGATTGTAGAATGTCCTGTGTTTTGAATGTGAAAAATACTAAACTCAGATTTTCAGACCTGCACGATCATCCTGCCTTGCTGGAGAGGAGTAATAATAAGAAGAAAGGAGTAATTACTTGAAGCGGTTGGTTTTAAAAAGGGATTTGAATTGGTGAGGGAAAAGGGCTCTTGACAAAGGGAGAGAGTTGATAGGTTGGTGCTGTGGTCCCAGTGAGAAGAGAAAAGAAGACTAACAGATGCATTTTGGATGTTCTGGAAAGGGAACTGGGTGCAGGTGAGAGTCAGAGGTTGGACACAAGAAAATTATTGCAATCAAGATTAGAGATGACCAGCTGTTGTACAGCATTTAATGGTGGCAAAAGTAAGGAAAGGGGGAGTTTGGGTTATCTTAAGGAAGAAGAAGCACAAAAGATGTAATGAAATCCTGGATATGGAGGGAGAAATATAATGAATACTCAGATTATGCTGAAGTTACAGACCTGAAGGATAGGAAAGACAGTAGAAAGGGGGTAAGAGATCAAACGGACAGGCAGTGTCTTCAGTTTTGTCAAGATTGAATCTGTGTTGGGAGCTGGGTATTCAAGAAGAGATGTCAAAGAAAAAAATCATAGAAATCATAGAATCATAGAATATCAGGGTTGAAAGGGACCTTGGGAGGTCATCTCGTCCAACCTCCTGCTCAAAGAAGGACCAATCCCCAACTAAATCATCCCAGCCAGGGCTTTGTCAAGCCTGACCTTAAAAACCTCTAAGGAAGGAGATTCCACCACCTCCCTAGGTAACCCATTCCAGTGCTTTAGCACCCTCCTAGTGAAAAAGGTTTTCCTAATATTCAACCTAAACCTCCCCCACTGCAACTTGAGACCATTGCTCCTTGTTCTGTCATCTGCCAGCACTGAGAACAGTGTAGACCAATCCTCCTTGGAACCCCCTTTCAGGTAGTTGAAAGCAGCTATCGAATCCCCCCTCATTCTTCTCTTCTGCAGACTAAATAATCCCAGTTCCCTCAGCCTCTCCTTATAAATCATGTGCTCTAGCCCCCTAATCATTTTTGATGGCCTCTGCTGGATACTTTCCAATTTTTCCACATCCTTCTTGTAGTGTGGGGCCCAAAACTGGACACAGTACTCCAGATGAGGCCTCACCAATGCCGAATGGAGGGGAATGATCGTGTCCCTTGATCTGCTGGCAATGTTACTACTTATACAGCCCCAAATGCCGTTAACCTTCTTGGCAACAAGGGCACAGTTTTGACTCATATCCAAAATATGACATGGGAGCCTGGACAAGCAGGAGTGGTCAGAGGGGTAACTGTTAGTAGAAGCATCTGGAGGAAACCAGGTGATGTGAGTAAGTTACATCTGTACAAAGAGAGATGAAGGAGATGTGAACACACACTAAGAATATACGGGTACATGTATTCCATTGTGCTTATTTCTGGGTAATGGCTGAGAGACTGGGTCTCTGGGTGAAGGAGTGAATAGAGACATATTATGAGGTTGGTGATCGTGATGAAGAAAAGTAATTGGGGTGCATTAGCCAATTAGTGGGTTAATTCACCTGCCAGCCAAGGTATCAGAGAAAGCTCCCAACAGCGGCAGGATTTTAGTCCCTTTCTCCAGGGATAGATTTATTTTTCAACACCAAAGCAGCTCAAAACAAATAAAAAGAGACACAACACGTCCTGCTGCCTGGGCCCACCACAAGTCTCTTCTTCATAAGGTTTCTCTTCCTGCCAGCAGTGCAGGTATCCAACAGTGCAGTTATCTTCCACCTAGCTGATGTGGAGAGAACCCTCCTGGGTCTTTTTGCTCTGGGACTCCTGCAGGAGCCTTGCAGCTCCTTTCAGGTCTCTTCCTCTAAACTGGGCTTGTTGGCCTTTTAGCTGAAGTTCCAGGTGACCTGCAGTGTACCATCTGATTCCTGGCCTCAAAATCACCTCTTGGGAGGTAGCTAGTTACTCGCAGATGGGGCTAAACCCACCTTCCTGAAGGATCCATGCCCACCTGTCACAGGGTGCGTTAAAAACATTTGATGATTTTACCTGAGTCCAGAGTGTTGGATAATTATTAAAAACTGCATCATTGGAGGTTCTCGCATCCTTAGTGTTAACATTGATGTCCTGGCTAAAGTGCAGCTACTGTTCATATATTCAGTCTGTCAGTGTTCCCTTGGGTAGAGCTTTCTTCAGTTCCTGTTCTGAACACTTGCCTAGTATTCCTATGACTGCTAAGATTGCATTCAGGAGGGTAGGTAAATGGTAGGTGTACAAAGCACTTCATGATCTTTCATGATGAAAGGAATGATATCATTGAATGTTATAAGAATTACATATGATATGCATATTATATAGAATATATTTATATAACACGATGCATTTTCTTACTTCAGCTAAAAGTTGTACATTGGAAAAAAGTGAAAGTGCTGAGGTTTGTTTACAATTTTCACTTCATTAAAATTTCTTTTACATAAGAAGAAACGACATTCAGGGTTGCTAAATGACCTTTTGAAAGCGTTATTAAGAATTCAGAGCAATTCTTGCTGTTCTCCTCTTGAGCTTGATGTTTGTATTACTCTTTGTGGAGTCATTTTCACTTCTCTGACTCCTTTCAAGATTTCATGACATGTAACTGACAAGCTGTACCTGGAACATAATGCATGAAGGGCTCAGCTGAAAGGAAGCAGAGTAGGATGACATTGGGCTATGAAATGCAACCTTTTCCTGTCACATTCTGATATTAAAGTGTGGCTGGCATCAGTGACCACACTTGTCTACGCGGGGGGAAGTAAGTGAGGGTCAGATCAAGTTATAAATCAATCTTGTTTCCCTTCGAAAGCAAAAAGTTCTCAAAAACTTATTTTGGGGGACCCACTGATTTCCCCCCCCACCCCCCCCGTCTTCCTGGTTCCAGAAAGGAGATTTCTCCCCAGCCTGCCGTTTCTGCTTCTCTAGTTAAGTAATTGTGTAGGAGCAGAATCAGCCCAGGGGTTCTTAATAGTTGAAACTGGTTAATGCCATCATCCATGTTGCTAGTATTATTATTATTTATTATTTTGAAAATTTACATCTTATTTTTGTTTTAAAAAAAGTCATCTATGTGGGGGAGGAGGGCAGCACTTGCTGAAGAAAGGAAATCATCATCTTTATACTGTGTGTGTGCCTGGAGGACAAGTGTACGTGCCTACACCTTACATACGTTGACTACCTGGCGTGTCTGGGTAAAGCAGCTGTTTGGCCTAAAAGGGTCCATTGGGAAATCTATGTCTATGACATCGACTACTCTTTCCACTCCTGCTTTTTTCTACAGACCCCCAACCCAAGCATACATTTCCTCCTTGGCAGCTGGCCTGTTAATCTGCTCTCCCGAGAGAAGTAAGAGGAAATGTGGCTGACTCTTTTCAGCACCTCACTTTCTCAGTGGCTATCAGGCCAGGAGGACTAGTGTTTTCAGAAGGGCCTCGTGGTGGAGAGGAAGTTGATGAAACTCAGACTTATTCTCTCTCCCCTACCTCTTGACAGCAGAGCATATGTCTGGCTCTCAGAAGGGTCTCAGGGAGCTAGTGTTCTGCTCAGCTGGAAGTACAACACATTAGACAGGCGAGTACTGAAAATGTCCCTTGGATAATTCCAGGATTGCTCTTGCTGCCACTTCTCCTATGGTTAAATGTGAGTCCCTTTGGGTCTGGTGCGACTAGAGGCTTGATAGTGATTTCTTAGGGAACTGTAGTAGATTGTTCCTGTCCCCTTGTTCTTTTGCATGCTAGATGTGGTTTTCACATCTCTCTTCCTCCATGTAGGCTAGCTGCAGGTTGTGGATACCTGTCTCCTTGGCCCGACAGAATCTGCATTCTGCTTCCTCTTCCTCTGCTGAATAGATCACAAAGAGGAATGATAACAAGCGGTAAAGAGATTTCTCTCCCAAATTAGGAAGAAGATAACACGTAGTGGGGATCCCAAAACAAAGACAAGTCTTTAACAGGGCTGTCGATTAATCACAGTTAACTCACGCGATTAACTCAAAAAAATTAATCACGATTTAAAAAATTAATTGTGATACATTGCAGTTTTAATCGCACTGTTAAACAATAGAATACCAATTGAAATGTATTAAATATTTTGGATGTTTTTCTACATTTTCATATATATTGTATTCTGTGTTGTAATTGAAATCAAAGTGTATATTATTGATTACAAATATTTGCACTGTAAAAATGATAAACAAAAGAAATAGTATTTTTCAATATACCTCATAGAAGTACTGTAGTGCAATCACTTTTCATGAAAGTGCAACTTACAAATGTAGGGTTTTTTTGGTTACATAACTGCACTCAAAAACAAACAACGTAAAACTTCAGAGCCTATAAATCCACTCAGTCCTACTTCTTGTTCAGCCAATTGCTAAGACAAACAACTTTGTTTACTTTTACAGGAGATAAAGCTGTCTGCTTCTTATTTACAATATCAGCAGAAAATGAGAACAGGTATTTGCATCGCACTTTTGTAGATGGCATTACAAAGTATTTACGTGCCAGATATGCTAAACATTCGTATACCCCTTCTTGCTTCAGCCACCATTCCAGAGGACGTGCTTCCATGCTGATGATGCTGCTTAAAAAAAAAAATGCATTAATTAAATTTGTGACTGAACTCCTTGAGGGAGAATTGTATGTCCCCTACTCTGTTTTACCCACATTCTACCATATATTTCATGTTATAGCAGTCTCGGATGATGACCCAGCAAACGTTCATTTTAAGAATGCTTTCACTGCAGATCTGACAAAATGCAAAGAAGGCACCAGTGTGAGATTTCTAAAGATAGCTACAGCACTGGACCCAAGGTTTAAGAATCTGAAGTGCCTTCCAAAATCTGAGAGGGACAAGGAGTGGAGCATGCTTTCAGAAGTCTTAAAAGAGCAACACTCCAGTGCGGAAACTACAGAACCCGAACCACCAAAAAAGAAAATCAACCTTCTGCTGGTGGCATCTGACTCAAATAATGAAAATGAACATGCGTCGGTCCGCACTGCTTTGGGTTGTTATCGAGCAGAACCCGTCATCAGCATGGACTCATGTCCCCTGGAATGGTGGTTGAAGCATGAAGGGACATATTAATCTTTAGCACATCTAGCATGTAAATATCTTGTGATGCCAGCTACAACAGTGCGATGAGAATGCCTGTTCTCACTTTCAGGTGACATTGTAAACAAGAAGTGGGCAGCATTATGTCCTGCAAATATAAACAAACTTCTCCGTCTGAGTGCTTGGCTGAACAAGAAGTAGGACTGATTGGACTTGCAGGCTCTAAAATTGTACGTTGTTTTATTTTTGAATGCAGGTTTTCTTGTACAGATTTCTATATTTTTAAATTCAACTTTCATGATAAAGAGATTGCACTACAGTACTTGTATTAGGTGAATTGAAAAATACTATTTCTTTTCTCAGGGGGTAGCCGTGTTAGTCTGTAGCCACAAAAACAACAAGGAGTCTGGTGGCACCTTAAAGACGAACAGATTTATTTGGGCATAAGCTTTCGTGGGTAAAAAACCTCAGTTCTTCAGATTCATGGAGTGAAAGTTACAAATGCAAGCATTATATAATTATGCATGAAGAGAAGGGAGTATCTCACAAGTGGAGAACCAGTGTTGACAGGGCCAATTCAATCAGGGTGGATGTAGTCCACTCCCAATAATAGATGAGGAGGTGTCAATTCCAGGAGAGGCAAAGCTGCTTGTGTAATGAGCCAGCCACTCCCAGTCCCTATTCAAGCCCAAATTAATGGTGTTAAATTTGCAAATGAATTTTAGTTCTGCTGTTTCTTTTTGAAGTCTGTTTCTGAAGTTTTTTTGTTCAAGAATAGTTACTTTTAAATCTGTTATAGAATGTCCAGGGAGATTGAAGTGTTCACCTACTGGCTTTTGTATGTTGCCACTCCTGATGTCCAATTTGTGTCCATTTATTCTTTTACGTACAGTAAGATGGGTTGATTAAAAAATGTCTTACCAGAAACGTTCTGGTTTTATATGGCATTGACTCCTATTTACATTTATTCTGGCATTGCTTTTTAATATTATTTTCCTTGCATTTGTTGCACTAGAGGGTCAAGGGAGTGAATCACTTGTTCCAGCTGTGACCTCTAGAGTGTATGGGGGGCCTAGATTTTAACGAAGCAATGCAGGTTCCCAGCGGCTGGTGTGATGAAAGAAGCTGGGAGACTATGGGAGTTAACCAGTGGAGTTCACCAGCAGAAGAATGCAGAGAGGTGTCTTTTCTTCACCTTGCAAGTAATCTGAAAGGAAGAACCTACAGTGGGGAGAAAAATGGTATGCTGCCACCACTGCTAGCTCTTCCTCTGCCTATATCTGTGGGGACCCTGGTCAGATAAACATCCTGACCCTGGAGGCCTCTACCCAGGTCCTGGTTTTCACTTGCTGGAAATGCAACCTTCATGTCCCTGCCAAACAAAGCCAGGGGAAAACCACCCAGTGTGAGAGGCATCTGTTGGTGGAGTCCCTCAGGAAAAAGGTAAGAGATCTGCAGGAGGAGGTAGCTCATGTGCATAGCATCTGGAAGCATGAGGATTTCATTGACAGGATGCACATGAAGATGTCCGGGATGGAGGATACTAGCCAGCTAGAGAATACTACAGCTGCACCAGAGGAGGAGAGAGAGCCAGCTGCTCTGCAGGGAGGAGACTGGCTGTTGGCCACCTCGGGCAGCAGACAACCTGCCCACCTGACCTGACATCCTGGGAGTTGTGCTGCCTTCCTGCAGGCCTCCTCTGAGGTGTCACAGAAAGGTTGTTGAAGCTCGTCTGTCCCTCTGACCCTATGCTGTGCATGAATGGGAGCACTAATGATCCTGATCCTGAATGGACCAATAGTGACTACAGGGCTCTGGAAGAGGGGATGAAGGAGTCAAGGTCACAGGTGGCATTCTTGTTCATGCTCCTGGCTGAGATTGGTGGTCCAGGCAGGGACAAGCATATCTTGGAGATTAATGATTTATGAGGAGAGGCTGAGGGAACTGGGATTATTTAGTCTGCAGAAGAGAAGAGCGAGGGGGGAATTGATAGCATCCTTCAACTACATGAAAGAGGGTTCCAAAGAGGATGGAGCTAGGCTGTTCTCAGTGGTGACAGATGACAGAACAAGGAGGAGTGGTCGCAAGTTGCAGTGAGGAGGACTAGGTTGGACATTAGGAAAAACTATTTCACTGGGAGGGTGGTGAAGCACTGGAATGGGTTACGTAGGGAGGTGGTGATTTTTAAGGCCTGGCTTGACAAAGCCCTGGCTGGGATGATTTAGTTGGGGTTGGTCCTGCTTTGAGCAGGGGATTGGACTAGATGACCTCCTGAGGTCCCTTCCAACCCTAATCTTCTATGGGTCTTTGATAAATCTTGAAAGGTGTGTTGTGGGGTATATTGATCATTGTAGCAGTGGAGATATGTCTGCATCTGTTGTTCTGGCAGCATCTGGGCCACTTTGAATTGATGTGTCCTGATTTACGGGGATCTTGCTTCTGATGACGAGCCTGGACAGATTGGGTGGAGGGGTCCCTTGAAGGCCAGAAAAGGGAGTCCATGAAAGATTTCTTTTAGAATGGGCTCCCTATCATATATGGGTTGTGATTGTTTGATACCCTGTAAGGATTCCATTGTTGGGTGACAACTAAGGGTGTGCGGCCATACGGGATTTTATTTCTGTTTTTAAGTAAGTTCTCTCGGGGTATTTGGTGGCCCGTTCCATGATGCAATCTATTTCTCTGCTGGAGTGGGCTTGTTTGGTGAAGGTAGTTTAAGTGTGTAAGGTGTATATGCCGGACGTTCTCCTCAAAGCATTTTCTGTGGCATCTGAATACCTGGCTGTAGGTAACAGATTCTTTGGTGTGTTTGGGTGGGTTCCTGAGATAGCCAGGAATAGAACTCAGGTCTCCTAAGTCCCAGTACTATGAATTAGTATGACTTTCTGAGGACTACCACTGAGTACATAAAAGAGAGGCTAAAAGGGGTCATCGTTACTGAAAAAACAGACATTATCTATGAACATTTTGCAGCGTATCACAGCCTGACCATCTACATTTATTTTTATAATAAATAATCTAAAATAATGTTTTAATATGGCAAAATATTGCTATTTCATATTAATGTATCTTCTGAGAATAGAACTCTCATAAAGTATATTTCTATTGTTAGTTTGATGCTTTAGCACTGGAGATATTCATAGTATTAGGAGATATTATGCAAGTTGAATTTTCATTTAGCCACATAAAAGTGTGTTCAAATGCCTGTGAATGAAACTATCCACAGTTTAAAATAGCTACTTTATTTGGCTTAATTTATAGCTCCCTTTATTTTCTAAATCTTTCTGGATGAGTAAGCTTTGTATTAATTATTATTATCATTGTGTTATTAAACAAAACTTTCCAGAACGTATCCTAATACACAAAGAAACAGGAGTATAGAAGAGTGTGAATCTGAAATACAGAAAGAAGAGCATAAGCATGTCTCCTGATCCTTACTTATACTCCTCTATATGGTATAATAATTGGATAGCTGTGCCTTTCATTTTTGTTATTCTTGGCCTCATTTTTTTTTAAAAAAATTTTATTTTTTTTTTTTTTTTTTTTTTTTTAACGATCATATCATTTAGTTTTCTCCATCTTGGACCTAAAAGTATGGGAAAATTCAAACATGTTCTGTGATAGTTATATTGCTGCTGAGAACTATGTATAACTGTGAGAGTGCATTCATTAATTTTGATATAGTTACACAGTCCCATGCATTGTTTTAATTGGGGGAGCTTACTTGGGTTAAGGCTATGTCTATATCGGCATAATCTATGTTGCTCAAGAGTGTGAATAAACCACCCCACTGAGCAACGTAATTTACACTGCCATAAGCATTCATGTGACCAGCGCTATGTCGGCAAGAGAGCGTCTCCCACCGACATAGCTTCTGCCGCTCACAGCACTTCATGAGATGGGACAAATAGGAGTATGTCTGACAGTGGCCCTAGTGGAGCATGCCTCTAGTAGAATCTGTGGTACTTGCAATAAATTACCCAACTAACAGTGGATAGGTTGAGGAGTAGCTGAGTATAACTGATATTTATTTTTGAAATGTATATAAAATGGTAAATGTTTTAATAGTAGTCCTCTCCCACACACTTCATATGTTGCTTGACTCCTTGAATTGTAAGCATTGTTTTAGGAGCTGTCGGTGAAATCCTGCCCTCATTGACGTCAGTGGCAAAACTCCGGTTGACTTCAGTGGGGTCAGGATTTTGCCCTGTCTTCGTATGTGAGTGTACAACATCTTGCACCGCTTGGGTTCTACAAAATAATAATGATAAATAAGCTTCACTATTATCCATAGATAAATGAAATAAATAATAGTCAGATATTGGAATGCCTTTGCAAATAAGATATTCGGGAGGGTCCCTCGCCCTTTACACTAGTTTTACACCACTGCATTCCATTCCTTTCAATAGTAGTTACACCGGCATAAAATTGGTGTAACGCAGTGCAGAATTAGGCCCATTAACGCTAAGTATTAAGTTGTAAGCTAGCTCAATATGCATTTTGCTTGTTGTCTACAATTCATTGCTGGATTAATCTTATTCCTCCTTCCAAAACAGAGTGCACACAATTTCCAAGCCATCTTCTGAATGCTTAGCTTGTTTATGCCGGGCTTTACTTGTTAGTAGAATCCATGGCTGATATGCCTCATTTATCAGCCAAGTATGGAAGGATTCTGAGCGATATTTTTGTCATTTACCACTGTCAAAATGATATATTTTCTTATATCCTGGGTACCATAAAAGCTTTATTTACACATAGTTTGCAGGGTGAACATGTAGCAATAAATGATATAAGACCAAGTAAACATGGAAGCAGAACAAAGCATTTTCTTTCTTTCTTTATTTTTTTGGATTAATAATTCACATAGAATGTCTTCATTTATTAGCACTGTTTACTGAGTACGGTAACTATGCTCAGTGCCTTATAAACACTGATGATGATGCTCCTGCTCGAAGGAAGCTATCAGTCTAAATCAGAGTACAATTTAACCATGAATGATACACAGGTTAATGATCCAATCTCTCAGTAGTTCAAAAACTTAATTAAAAAAATAATTATTGGTAAATTACTATTGAAAGGCTTCACAGAAGAGTTGAGATTCGGGAGTAATGTGAATGCAGAGAAGGGAGATCTCTTGGTACACAAGGAAAAGGAGTGGGAATTCAAAGCTTTCTGGAACAATATGAAAGAAAGCATGAAGCAATGAATGGGAAATGTTACTTTCTCTTTTATTGTCATTCGCTAAAAGCCAGAGATTAACATTTACCTGCAAATCGTGTTTGTTATTTTTTGTTATGACAGGACTGTAATAAAACATTTCTCATGAAACGCATTGATCTGATTTAATTTTATTACCCTAGTCATCAATATGTTTTGTGGTGTTTGTCATTTGCATTAATGAAAAAGACACACAGAATGACTTCCTGTTAAATCTGGTGCTGTTCTGGGAATGCAAGGTTGTAAAAAAGAAAACCTAACTTTCAGATCCAGCAAAGAAAGTGAAGTGTGGTCAAGACCTTCAATTCCATACTAAAGGCAATGTCACAAACAGAACTGGAAAGGATCAGATGAGGAGGGTGGTTGTGATCATAGCTCTGAATGGAAGAGGCCATGTATACGTAGATACAAATAGGGGGTAAGGTTTTCACTCAGGAGGAAGGGGACTTCTGTAGATGAGGAAGTTTACATAAGCTGCCAAAGTTTTGAATTCTTATCTGAATTGAACCAAACATTTTACATCTTTTGAGATTTGTCCATGAGGAATCTAGGGAAGTCAACGTAAATGAGTCATGCTCTACCTGAGATCACCTCAGTACTTGGCTTCCTAACTCAGTCTTTAAAAACTATTGAAAGATGCCACCACATAAATAAACCAATATGTAGCTAGTCACTGCAGTTATCAATAGACTGAGGCATTTTTGAGAACTAATTTATATATTAATTTTTACAATGATATGAAGCACTAGCAGCAAGCAGTGCCTGCATTAATCTTATAGCTTAGTAAATTTATCATTGATCATGTGAGATATGGAATACCCAATGCCATTCAGATATGACCTAATGATAAAATGATTCTTTGTGAATGGAAAGTGTGTCTTTCCGTCAGTGTACTGGTTGTATGCAATGGCGATGGTAGAATAATTGATGATGTAGGCACAGGATTGGAGAGACATCTCTTTGCTGAAAGATCCAGGTGGGAATGATTGCATATGCACTCATGTTCTTCTTGTTTTTACAAGGCAATCTGTTGTGTGGGGGTGTGTTTTTTAGACACATGTCTGGCAAATTCAACCAGTAGCGCAATTGTGCTCTTGAAATTACGAATTTGCTGAAAATCATGTTCACTTCGGCACATTTTGTGATTAACTTTTCCAAAACTGTATTTACCCATTTTGTTTTAAAATCTATTCTGTGTTCAATAATATAGCAAGATATGGTAACACTGAGTCTGTGGATCCCTGAAGCCCTGTAAGATGATTACTTTCTTCTGCCATTTCTCTCTCCTCTCCTTAGAGCTCCTGCTCTTGGTCTGTTTGCTACTTTGTTGAATTCCAGAGCCTAAACTTGAATCTAACCACTTTGGTGTCTTATCTTCAAAACTTATGGTCAAACACACCTCCTGCCTCAGGCTTTCATGCTATTGACATTTAACTTTGTCTCCTGTCATCTGCAACTTTCAATTGGCACTTCAGATGTGACATTTAGAACCAGACTGAACAAAGCACTATGAAATATTCTGCAGGGATTTAGTTTGCACTGGCAGGGGATCAGTGTGGGCTCCACATACGTCTTTTCTGTCCCCGATGTCAACAATTCTCTGTGTAGGTTAACTTATTTCATTGTAAAATATTGCATTTGGTACTTGAGTCCATAGCCATGTAAAAAGATGATTTAAAATGCTGTCTTTTGGATCAGGATTCTAATTCCTTCCTGGACAAAATTCTCACATAGCATTGCTTTTAGGTTTTGGCCATCTTCTGGTTCCAATGCCAAGCATGTGTGCCATTGGCTGCAAGGTACCCAAACAAACCAGTAACATTAAAAAAAAAAAAGTATTCAACTCTCTGAATCTTGATTTCATGTATTTTGTCTTTATATAATTCTAAAGTGTTCCTGAAGTCTGACTCTTGAAAACTTTCCTTTCTCTTTTTGAGATACATAAAATATTTTGGAAAAGAAAGAAAAAAATGGAAAGGTTGCAACTTGATCATGTGTGGGTTTTTTGTTGTTTTTTCTTTTTTTCGGGTATTGGAAGTTTTAGTCCTAATTCTGAATGATTGGATTTAATACTTAACACTTTTTAACTGTCCTAACTCTACAAAAAAGCAACTTTTAACATGAAATGCTAGGGTATTCACAAGGAATGTGATAAATACTCAAACCTGAAAGTAAATGTTATCAGAAAATCGAAAATGTCATGTTTAAATATGATTGGATCTGATTTTGTCGTACAAGATATCAGAACAACCGATTGCAAGTTCAATCTTAAGTATTTTTGAATTTTAATAAGTCACTTCTATTTGATCAGAACTTCATTGTTGTTCATTTTTATTGAGCTCACTGGTATTGAACTATGCTCAATTTCTTTTCTTGTGTCCCTCGCCTCTGTTTGCCAGAAGCTGGGAATAGGCATCAGGGGATGGATCACTTGAAGATTACCTGTTCTGTTCATTCCCTCTCGGGCACCTGGCATTGGCTATTGTTGGAAGATAGGACACTGGGCTAGGTGGACCTTTGGTCTGACCCAGTATGGCCTCTCTTATGTACTTATGTTCTAATAAAAGAGTCTGTTTTCAAGTTTCCACTTTATTCTAATTGAAATTTGAAGGCCCCAACCATCTCATTGCCTAGTTTAGACTTAAGCATGCTAGTTTTTCTGCAAAATGTTACTCAAATGACCAAGGCTGACTCATATGATTTGCCCCATTAGCTTCCATGGGACTATTTGTGTGAGTAAAGGTTTGCAAGAATGAACATTCATGTAATGGCCTAAGTATTAGAGAAGTAGGCAGCAAGTAGGTTTGTTAAACAGTCTGTAACACAGGCCTGTTTTGTAAAAGAGTTTAGAACACAGGCCTTTGTTAGTACTAGCTATATAAAGAAGAGCCATGTCTAAATATGATTCACACTAACACAGTTTCTCTTCTAGTATCGAAGGAATCCAATTGTTCCTATATTCAATATAAGGTGTCAGAAACTGCAAATTGATGGGTGTTCCAAAATATCAGCATTCAGGTCAATTTAAAACAAGATACAAGTAATCGTATTAGAATTATTAAAGAAACCACAAGAAGACCAGGCTGTAGGGCCCACAACACTGCTTAGGAGAAGGCTGCTGATGTACAATATAGGATATTTCTATATAGATTTTTGGGGGGATTCTGATTTTTTTAAATAGTGCGTGTCAAAACCTCAATGAATATCCTGTATTCTTCTAGTAGCCTCTGTAAGATAGAGTAATTCTCAGATTGAAAACAAACAAACAAAAGCAAACATGCCTAAATGCAAATTTAAACATTTCAATAAGCTGCTTGATTTTCAAAGATGCTGAGCACGCAGTGACTCCCACTGAGTTTGTCAGTCTTTGGCTCTGTTACTTCTCCTACCTCACCTTTGCACCATTAAGCACAATTTCTTCCAACACCAGGCTGTGCTTTAAAGGAACAGTCTAATCCATACTGGATAGCATTGCAGTGTGGTGCATTGGAGGAACTTACTTAGAAAGTCAGTGATTTGACTTTCAGTTTGAGGAAGATTTTAATTCTCTTCACTCAAATCAACCATCATTTACTTTTCAACTTGCTACTAGTTTCCATAAATGAGGACAGGGACATAGATCATCTTGAATTATTTTTTTCCCAAATAATCTTTCTTTATGAAATTGAAAGAACATTAATACACACAATATTTTACCTTATATATTAATCTTTCTGAAAAAATAGTCACGGAGATGAAATCTGGAAAGCATATATATCCTGTTATCTTCTGTAGTTTGTCATTTTATCCATAAACTAACTGTTCTTTTAATAGTAATTCACTTTGTTCTACTTTGCAGATCCATATCTTATACATTGTTCTTTTCCTTTCATCTCAACTAGTTCTTTTAGATTATTGCAAAAATGTGTGATATGTGAACTCCACAAACTTTCTTCCAGAGGGTGGTTGGGTATGTGTGTGTGTGTATCTATCTATCTATCATCTATCTATTCATAGGTATTTAAAGAAACACAAAGGAAAAATACAAAGTACTTGAGAGTTAAACACATTGTTTTTTATTTGTGAAAACAATTAAATACTAAGTTCTCAAAAATATGCAGTATTCAGTTTTAATCAAAACATACTCTGTAAGAGCCCAGTCCTGCAACTGACCTTGCACAGGCAGAACCCGGCACCAAGAAGTTGATATTTGCAGAATTGGACCATGAATCTCTAAGATTTTAACCCAGATGTTTTGGGGATTCTGAGTGAAAGCAGCTTATGCTGTATCCTAATGTGATCCTCTTCCATCCAAATAAACAGATAAATGGTAATGGTTTTTTTAAGACTTTAATAAGAATCCTGTAACTTATAACACATAAATTTGGGGGAAATATTCTTACAGCAGAATTTCACAGAGCAATTTAATGTGACTAGAAATGCAGTAATTTTCCTTCTATGACCACTGAAAGGTTGAAAAGTAAAAAAGGCTGCCACTGCTACAACTGCTGTTATTTATATTGTCCTAGGGTCCTATTCAGAATGTTGGCTCCCTTGTGCTGGGAGCTGTATGATCACAAAGTATCAATAGTATCTGCCGCCAAAGAGCTTACACTCTAAACAGACAAGGGTACTAATTCTACAAGGCATTTGGTTAGAATGATGGCAGGCATGTTTCCTTGTTCATTCCTTTTATTTTGGTTCCCAAGATAGTAAGTAAAATTATAAAGGGTGGGGAAGAAGGAAACAATCATGTGCACTTACTTTATGTATATTATGTACATTTTAAAATAAGTTTTATATCCATTATATAATACTGTTTTAAATAAATACATATCATAGGTGAAATTCCAGCCTCACTGAAGTTAATGGCAAAACTCCCATTGACTGCAATGAGTTCAGGATTTCACCTTGAATATCCCAGAAAGCCCCTCAATCTAACCGTTATTAGTTAGCCTGGGTGGTTGTTGGTTTTTTTCCCCCATAGTCATCACAGAAGAAGTGGCTGTTAAGGAGGGATTGAAAGGAAAAGAGGCTTGTGGCTGTATGGATAAGTGTCAGGAAGGCATTCCATACATAAGGGCAATTTAGAGGAATATATTCAATAAGCACAAACTTTAACACTTCTGGAGTCCTTCCACAGGAAACAGTGCAAAAGGCAATGAACAGAGAATAAAACACCAAAAAACCCCACAACACACTGTTACTAGGTACTCAGCATTCATCGAAAGCCCTGTGTCTTCCAGCTGAGCCGTTTGAAAGCAACCTACAGCTGGCAGTTTTGTTCCCTTGAACTAATGAACTAGCTTCAGCAAAACACCTGTTAAGTCTATGGGTGAAACATTGATGGCAAACCCCCACTGACTTCAACAAAACCAGTTTCACCCTCCAAGTAATGACTTATAAAACGACATAAAAGACATTTTTCCATGTTGAAACAGTTCATGCAAGTTGTTGCACCCTATATATTAGTGGATTCACTGTGGTGATAGCTAGGGTACCTTATTATTCTCTATTCTTAATATCATTGTAATTGGAAATGTGCATTTAAATGCATGGCTTTGTGCTGCTAGAATGATCTTAAAGTTCATCACATTTTTGGTCGACCATGATTCCAGATGTTTCTATGGTATGAGTAATTAAAGCAAACAGAAATACAGGCCTCAACTGTAAATGTTTGACAGCTCTTATTGTATTTGGATGTTTTACTTGAAATGAATGTCATAGTTAAATCGTTCTTGTTTCTTTTGTTCTGAAAAATGGCTTTAAATTCAATCTCTATGGCAGTGACAGATATTGATTTACTTTGTCAAACAAGAAATATCTTCTGTAACTTGGACTAAAAATTCAATGATTTTCCGCAGACTTTTTGAACATAATAAAGTAATTTGTCTTCACATGGGTATTAAAGTCAAACCTTGAAGGTGAGAAAAGAAAACAAGTCAATTTCTGTTTCAGATTTTTAAAAAAAGGTAATTTAGAAAGAACTGAATTTATAATCATTATAAATTAACTAGAAATGTAGATGGGGGGGGGACACATTTTTGTCAAGACTAAAATAATGGACCACATGGACCCTGAGTTGTTAGAAACAGTTTAAAATATCCTAATTATGAATGTATTATATTAACATCTTAGGAACTTGTAGATCACACAAAGCTGGGGAGGTGGCCAATACTTTGGCGGGTAGAGCTAAAATTCAGAGGGAACTTGGTATATTGAAGAACTGGGCTATAGGCAACAAATTGTAATTCAACAAAGACAAATGTAAGGTGCTACTCTTAGGGAAGAAAAACTAAATGCACAAATATAGAATGTGGGAAAGGTGGCTTGGCAGCAGCACTGCTAAGAAGGATCTGGGAATTATGATGGATCACAATCTAATCATGAGTCAGCAATGCACTGTTGTTGCAAAAAAAAAAAGCCAATGCAATTTTAGGTTGCATTAACAGAGGCACAGCATGCAAATCACAGGAGGTGATAGTATCCCTCTACTTGGCGCTGGTGAGGCCTCAGCTGGAGTCCTGTGTCCAATTTTGGTCACCAATGTATAGAAAGGATGTAAAGTAACTGGAAGGAATCCAGAGGGAGTGACACAGATGATCAAAGGGATGGAATGCAGCCATGTGAGCAAAGGCTGAAGGAACTAGATATGTTTAGTTTGGAAAGGAGGCGATTAAGGAGGCATATGATAGCGGTTTTCAGATACTTGAAAGAATGCAATAAAAAAGATGGAGAAGTTGTTCTCTTTTGCTACAGAGGGCAGGACAAGAGAAAATGGGTTCAAACAACAATATTGTAGATTTAGATTAAATCTCAGGAAAAACTTCCTAACTGTAAGAACAGTATGACAATGGAACAGACTGCCTTGGGAGGTTGTGGAAGCTTCTTCCCTAGATGTTTTCAAAAAAAGGCTGGATAGCCATCTTTCTTGGATGGTTTAGACACAACAAATCCTGCATCTTGGCAGGGGGTTAGACAAAATGACCCTTGCAGTCACTTCTAACCCTATGATTCTATGATTCAGCAGACAATTTCAAGTGAGAAGTCAGAACCATGCCTGAAAAAATGATAACTTTTTAGTTCTTATTTCTGTGATTTAATTGGCATATGCTAATGACATTTTACATACATTTTAATTTTGATTTTTTTCAATATAGTCAATACAATATCTATTGAAAATGGAAACATGGTAAGAAACAGCAGATGGATTTACTCTTAGAATCACAGAATAGAATCATAGAATATCAGGGTTGAGGGACCTCAGGAGATCATCTAGTCCAACCACCTGCTCAAAGCAGGACCAATCCCCAACTAAATCATCCCAGCCAGGGCTTCGTTAACCCTGACCTTAAAAACCTCTAAGAAAAAGAGATTCCACCACCTCCCTATGTAACCCATTCCAGTGCTTCACCACCCTCCTAGTGAAAAAGTTTTTCCTAATATCCAACCTAAACCTCCCACACTGCAACTTGAGACCATTACTCCTCATTCTGTCATCTGCTACCACTGAGAACAGTCCAGATCCATCCTCTTTGGAACCCCCTTTCAGGTAGTTGAAAGCAGCTATCAAATCCCTCCTCATTCTTCTCTTCTGCAGACTAAACAATCCCAGTTCCCTCAGCCTCTCCTCATATGCTCGTCCAGCTTTTCTAAATAGTCCTGAACCACTTCTTTCTCCACAGACGACTGGTCACCTCCTCCCCATACTGTGCTGCCCAGTGCAGCAGTCTGAGAGCTGACCTTGTTCGTGAAGACAGAGGCAAAAAAAGCATTGAGTACATTAGCTTTTTCCACATCCTCTGTCACTAGGTGGCCTCCCTCATTCAGTAAGGGGCCCACACTTTCCGTGACCACCTTCTTGTTGCTAACATACCTGAAGAAACCCTTCTTGTTACTCTTAACATCCCTTGCTAGCTGCAACTCCAAGTGTGATTTGGCCTTCCTGATTTCACTCCTGCATGTCTGAGCAATATTTTTATACTCCTCCCTGGTCATTTGTCCAGTCTTCCACTTCTTGTAAGCTTCTTTTTTGTGTTTAAGATCAGCAAGGATTTCACTGTTAAGCCAAGCTGGTCACCTGCCATATTTACTATTCTATCTACACATCAGGATGGTTTGTTCCTGCAACCTCAATAAGGATTCTTTAAAATACAGCCAGCTCTCCTGGACTCCTTTTCCCCTCATGTTATTCTCCCAGGGGATCCTGCCCATCAGTTCCCCGAGGGAATCAAAGTCTGCTTTTCTGAAGTCCAGGGTTCGTATTCTGCTGCTCTCCTTTCTTCCTTGTATCAGGATCCTGAATTCGACCATCTCATGGTCACTGACTCCCAGGTTCCCATCCACTTTTGGTTCCCCTACTAATTCTTCCCTTTTTGTGAACAGCAGGTCAAGAAGAGCTCTGCCCCTAGTTGGTTCCTCCAGCACTTTCACCAGGAAATTTGTCCCCTACACTTTCCAAAAACTTCCTGGATTGTCTGTGCACTTCTGTATTGCTCTCCCAGCAGATATCGGGGTGATTGAAGTCCCCCTGAGAACCAGGGCCTGTGATCTAGTAACTTCTGTTAGTTGCCGGAAGAAAGCCTCGTCCACCTCATCCCCCTGGTCTGGTGGTCTATAGCAGACTCCCACCACAACATCACCCTTGTTGCTCACACTTCTAAACTTAATCCAGAGACTTTCAGGTTTTTTCTGCAGTTTCATACTGGAGCTCTGAGCAGTCATACTGCTCTCTTACATACAATGCAACTCCCCCACCTTTTCTGCCCTGCCTGTCCTTCCTGAACAGTTTATATCCATCCATGACAGTACTCCAGTCATGTGAGTTATCCCACCAAGTCTCTGTTGTTCTAATCAGATCATAATTTCTTGACTGTGCCAGAACTTCCAGTTCTCCTTGCTTCTTTCCAAGGCTTCTTGCATTTGTGTATAGGCACTTAAGATAACTCGCGGATTGTGCTGCTTTCTAAGTGTGAGGCAGGAGTCCTCCCCTCTTGCGCTCTCCTGCTGGTGCGTCCTCCTGGTATCCCACTTCCCCACTTACCTCAGGGCTTTCGTCTCCTTCCCCTCTTCTTGAGGGCTAACCTGCTAAGTTATAATCAACAAACTGAAGGTGAATTTAGTATGGGCTTCTACAGGGGTGGCTCTATGTATTTTTGCCACCCCAAGCACGGCAGTCAGGCAGCCTTCGGGAGGTCCGCTGGTAACGTGGATTCAGCGGCATGCCTGCGGGAGGTCCGCCAGTCCCCTGCCTTCGGCGTAGCCGCCGAATTGCCGCCAAAACCGCGGGACTGGTGGACCTCTTGCAGGCATGCCGCCGAACGCAGCCTGACTGCCGCCCTCACGGCGACCGACAGGCCGCCCCAGGCATGTGCTTGGTGCGCTGGTGCCTGGAGCCGCCCCTGGGCTTCTAATGGTATTGTTAGTGGAGAATTCTTTTTGGCAAACCTCTCGGGAACTCTCTCCAAGTTTAATATGGCTACTAGCTGTTTGTGCTTCTGCAGTCCAAGCAGTTCTTCAAGCTGCTGTCTTCAGGCAGTCATACTGGCCAGATTGTTGCAGTACCATGGTGTGGTGGTGCTGTTTCTGAATATTGTGAGCCAAATTGTTGCCAGATATGCAGCATGTCCAGTATTCATTATTTTGGTAATAATTCATACAAATGGACAGTTAACATCATTATTATAAATTGTGATGCATGACATTCTCTTGGAAAACGTCATGCAATTTACAAACTACAGAGGCAAGACTAAGAGAGCACGTGGTATCAAAGAAAGGGAAGAATTTGATAGAAAATGTAACCAATTCAGCATTTATCCTACATCCTCTTTTAAATTTCAGATATCCTCTGTGAGCTAGCATCAAATACTGACAATCAACTAGCAAAACATTTGTTGTTATATTGCTTGAAGATGTTGCTGATATTCCGTTCTGCCTGGAGAAATCAGTCTCTTCTTGCTATTAACTGGTGTTATGCAAGTGCAGTGGCATGATGCTACTGATTTCCAGAAGCACTGATCTGCCCAGATATATTTGCTAAATCATCTCTGGATGGAAACTCCTTATAAAAATCAAGCAAAACTTGGTTTCATTGTTGTGTGTATATATGTGTGTGTTTGTGTAAGTGTCGTTTACTGGACAATTTTGTAGAGTTACTAAAAAGTCTAGATTTACTAGACTTTTTCATTCTAATGTAGTTACATTTGGTAGGTCCTGTTCATTAGATATTTTTTTTTAGGCTTTTGAACATCTCTGTGAAAGGGACAGGTAGGTACCCTGATGATCACTAACACTGAAGCGTAAAGAATGAAAAATGGCAATATTAGTCCATCTTTTTTGACTATTTGTCTTCATTCTAATTTGTGTAGTCATTGGAATGTCTTAGATGTTTAGGGTACTGATCTTTTTTTGCCCCCATTAGTTGCTTCACTATGAGGTTAATTAAAAATGAATATGGTTTAATGTCTGAAATTCACATTGTTTCTGAAAGGCATTTGATGCTCAGAGGGATAAACAGCTAAAATTGTTATTGGAACCTGGAGATGCAGAGCTAAGGCATGTAAAGGTTCCTTATACTTTGGGTTTTCATGATATTGCTGTATATGAATGAGTCTAGAGTCTTTTAAAAAGAAAAAAAAATCCCTTACTGATTTTCACATTAAAGACATAAATATGTTCAAGATTCACCCAGAATCTAGCTTTAAGTGCCAGTAAAACAGAATTTGTATTGGTTCTGTCATCCTTCCACTCAGCCATGAGCTTTAGATAGTTTCTCATTCAGTTTGTAAAACAAAAGAACCAGATTGGACTGAAGTAGCACTGGATTCTTGCTCTTGGAGATCATCTCCTACTTAGAGGTCTTTGCAATAGACAGTGTATGGAATAAAATACTTCAGCTCCTTCTCATGTATGTTCAGTAATATGGTATTGATTGTATTCCAACTAGAGAATAAACATTTCAGTTGTCTCTCCACTAAATGGTGATACAGCACAATTAAAAAAATATCACAGAAGCACTGGTGAAGCAGGGCGTTTTTTTTTTTTTTTTTTCCTGTTGCTAGAGGAGGGAACGTTCTGGCTGACTCAACAAGGGACTCCTTCAGCCAACAAAGGAACTGCACTGTCTGAGAGAGACTAAGTTGTTCTCCATGATTGTGAAGATGATGACCTTAAGCTAAGAGCTTGAATAAATATAGTTTAAAATGAGGGGAGAAAGATAAGGGACTCCTTAAGATTTTATTAGTCTTTTCCAGGAGGAGAAATGAGATAAGGTTAGATATTGTTACATTTTGTATTTCAATCTATAGAATATTGCATACATTTAAAAAGGCTGTTGTGTCTATTTATGCATTGGAAGTGTTGTAAAATGGGAATCTAAAATACATGGAGAAAGAGAAGGTAAAGTTAGAAATAGAAGCTAAAGACCCTTCAGCCACAGGGTTGCTTCAGCATCTGTCTGTAAAGGAAAATGTATAATCAACTAATGACTATGCCTTCAAAATAGCTCTTCTGTTTCAATAATTTTCCTGATTGAATGTAGTTACTAATTTTACTTATTATGTTCAGGTGCCCAATAATTAGTAGGTAACTCTATCTTTTCCTTCACAGATGGATCCTAGACAAGGTACCATGGGACCCATTCCTAATTTATTAGCTTCTTGCCAGCTCTTGTCACTAGGTTTAAAAGACCCCCTTTGCTGTGTCACACATACATGGCGAGCAGAAGTGGCATCTAAAAAAGAAATAAGCAACAGTTAACTTTCTGCTTTTATTTTTTTAATGAAAAAAGAAAAATGCTTTGCTCTACACTAGACAATATCTTGGGTCTGTAACAGTTAACTGGTGTCTTTAGTTAATACTAAATCCTTAATTAAATATGATTGTGCTTTTAGTGGCACAAAGAGCTCTTATAGTTCTTTTTGTCTGATTACATCATTTGCTACATTAAGTTCATTAGGAATATTAAGCAGTGAATAAAGGCCAAGGGAAATGAACCATTTTTAATGAATGATGAATGGTACTGAGACCATTTATTGAGTAAGGATGAATAACGGTAATAAACCATGAATTAGTTTCTTTGACAACCTATTAAAAGATGTGTGATTTTGGTGTTTTATTCAAGTGCATACATACATTCGGGAAAATCACTTTGTAAGATGAATACAACTCAAAATCACTTAAAATATTAACATTTTATTTTCTTCAGATTTCTAAAATGCATCTATAGGCACCCATCCAGTGCTCTGGGCATCTATCTTATAGATTAAAAATCACTGCTGTGAACCAAGGACCTCTGTGTGCCAACTGTACAGGAGTACAAAGGAGTACAGGGATCCCCTGGGTTCACCAAAGGAATGTAATGTAAAGTCTCTAATGAAAGCCTGTGTCACATTGGTCGTCATAATCACTGTGAGACGTATATATGGAAAATACGTGAGAATCTATGTATATATACTGAAAATTATGTTCTCTACGGCTTGCAATTAAAGGCAGACCACTCCAAGGCAATGTGCCTTGAGACAAACTTTCCAGACAGGAGGTGTGATCCACTTATCTCCCTGGTGGACTATTGTGCATATTACAATAGAATTCTATTGGCATATTGATTCAAGTGCTACTGAAGAGCTTGCAGAGACTTCAAAAGCAAATTAACAAGAAGAGATAAACAGCAGGGGTGAGACCCTCTTTTTCAGGTTAAAAAAGAACAGTATGGTCTGGTACAGGGCTAGGCAACCTATGGCACACATGCAAAAAGCGGCACATGAGCTGATTTTCAGGGGCACTCACACTGCCTGGGTCCTGGCCACTGGTCCGGGGCTCTGCATTTTAATTTAATTTTAAATGAAAAACATAAGAATGGCCGTACCGGGTCAGACCAAAGGTCCATCCAGACCAGTATCCTATCTACTGACAGTGGCCAATGCCAGGTGCCCCAGAGGGAGTGAACCTAACAGGTAATGATCAAGTGATCTCTCTCCTGCCATCCATCAGCACCCTCTGACAAACAGAGTCTAGGGACACCATTCCTTACCCATTCTGGCTAATAGCCATTAATGGATTTAATCTCCGTGAATTTATCTGGTTCTCTTTTAAACCCTGTTATAGACCTAGCTTTCACAACCTCCTCAGGCAAGGAGTTCCACAAGTTGACTGTGCGCTGTGTGAAGAACTTCCTTTTATTTGTTTTAAACCTGCTGTCCATTAATTTCATTTGGTGGCCTCTAGTTCTTATATTATGGGAACAAGTAAATAACTTTTTCCTTATTCACTTTCTCCACATCACTCATGATTGTATATACCTCTATCATATCCCCCCTTAGTCTCCTGTTTTCCAAGCTGAAAAGTCCTAACCTCTTTAATCTCTCCTCATATGGGACCCGTTCCAAACCCCTAATCATTTTAGTTGCCCTTCTCTGAACCTTTTCTAATGCCAGTATATCTTTTTTGAGATGAGAAGACCACATCTGTACGCAGTATTCAAGATGTGGGCGTACCATGGATTTATATAAGGGCAATAAGATATTCTCCGTCTTATTCTCTATCCCTTTTTTAATGATTCCTAACATCCTGTTTGCTTTTTTGACTGGTGCTGCACACTGCGTGGACGTCGTCAGAGAATTATCCACGATGACTCCAAGATCTTTTTCCTGATTAGTTGTAGCTAAATTAGCCCCCATCATATTGTATGTATAGCTGGGGTTATTTTTTCCAATGTGCATTACTTTACATTTATCCACATTAAATTTCATTTGCCATTTTGTTGCCCAATCACTTAGTTTTGTGAGATCGTTTTGAAGTTCTTCACAGTCTGCTTTGGTCTCAACTATCTTGAGCAGTTTAGTATTATCTGCAAACTTTGCTACCTCACTTTTTACCCCTTTCTCCAGATCATTTATGAATAAGTTGAACAGGATTGGTCCTAGGACTGACCCTTGGGGAACACCACTAGTTACCCCTCTCCATTCTGAAAATTTACCATTTATTCCTACCCTTTGTTCCCGGTCTTTTAACCAGTTCTCAATCCATGAAAGCATCTTCCCTCTTATCCCATGACAACTTAATTTATGTAAGAGCCTTTGGTGAGGGACCTTGTCAAAGGCTTTCTGGAAATCTAAGTACACTATGTCCACTTCCCATAAGTATAAGTGTATCCACCTCAGTCCACCCAGCCCTAAAGAAAAGAGAAAAAAGATGAGCTTTTCAGCATGTCCCAACGAGTAAAAAAGCTTTGGTTTTTAGGGCTGAGTCCCCAAACTTAGAACTCCTTAGAGATTGCCCTGCCAGCAGCTCATTCTCATTTCCATTGAGGGAGCTCAAGGATTCCAGCTGAAGTGCCTCTACTGATCTCAACTGTGACTGTATGTGACCGGGATCTCTCAAGTATCAAGGTCCCAAGCATTTAGAGCACTGTAGTTTACAACTAACATCTTACATTCCACCCCAAAGCATATTGGAGGCCACTGCGGATCACAGGGGTTGATCTGATGTGCTCCCAGCATATAATTCTGGTGCTTCACCGGCTGGTCCATTTTCTGGCACTGGCTCAACACACTGGCCTGCCTCCAGAGATTAACTTTGCACTGGGTCTCTGCGGGGGTGCTGAGCCTTCCCCTGGAGGAGTGGGAACAGGGCTTGCTCTGCTTCCACATTCAGATCTATGTCTTTTGCCTCCAGGCCCTGCAGAGACTCCTTTATGGTGCAGGTAGTCTAGCGTGGAGCACACTGGCACACACCTTCCTCCGCCGCCTCAGATTGAACCAGCAGCTCTTTTACCTCCATCTGAGGAGTCTTCCGCAAGACCTCTTTGAGCTGCCGGTCTTCTACCAGACCTCCTCCGGACCTGGAAGCTGGTCTCTTCCACCATGTCCATGGCGGCCGCTGAAGGGGAAGATTTCCTCATGGAGCCTCTCCTACACAACACCGAGCTTGGTGTGCAGGTGGTGGAGTCTTCCTCATTGTGTTGGAGGTTGGTCCTGGCAGGTACCACCAGGATCAGAGAGCTCCTGGACTATGACCAAGGGGACTGGGTAGATCCCCTGGAGCTCGGCTGGCGCATGGGGCTTTCCACCCCTCGTGTACCCCGGCACATACTCCAGGAGGTGAGGGCAGCCTTGTCGTCCCACCTCTCGGGCCTTGAACAGGTCCTGCGGGAGGGTGCTCCCCTCCTGCCCCTTGCCCTCCAGACCTTGTCATCAGGCCCCTGCCCCACAAGCCCTCCTGGCCACCCACCCTGCATAATCCGAGTGGCTGTGTGACCTGCAGCTGGTTCATTTCCAAACCGTGCCTAGGACACAGCTCTACGCACACGTGCACCATACCTTTCATTTCCTCACTCTCGTGTCCCAACCTGACACCAAGTGGCGAGACCTCTTACTGCCTGGGGAGGGTAGGGAACCCCAGAAGGCCAGTCTGTATTCCACCCTGGTCCCGTGGCCTGCCGGGGATATTATTTGGCAGCTCCTTCACGGAGCTGTGAGCACAGGCATGTACCTGGTGTGGTTAGCCCACCTCCTCAACGCTTGCGCCTTCTGCAGCATGAGGGAGACCCTGGCACACGTCTATCTTGAGTGTGCCAGACTGCAGCCCCTTTTCCAGCTCCTCCACATCTTTCTCCTTAGGTTCTGGCTGTACTTTCCCCCCGCACCTCTGGATTTACAGATACCCTGACTGTGGCCCATGAAGTCACCAGACGACATTGTCAAGCTCCTCCTGGCACTAGCCATGGTGGCCATCCACCCTACCAGGAGGAGGATGTTGGGTGGGGAGGTGCTCTGCAACTGTGGGGCCTATTTTCACTCCTCCCTTCGATCACATATCCAGGCAGAGTTCCTCTGGCCCATGTGCGCTGGCTCCCTGGATGCTTTTGAGGAACAGTGGGCACTGTCCGGCGTTCTCTGCTCAGTGTCGCCCTCTGACTCCCTGCTTTTGACCCTGTGACCCTCACTCCCTTTCCTGTTATTCATCAGTTGTCCCCCTGACTTCAGTTGAGGCCTGGGTTCAGTGGCTCCTCCCCTTAGGCTAGGGGATGGGCTTTTAGATGAGGGCAGGCTTGCACTCGCTAGCTTCCAACACTGTCACAACAATAACATTTATGGTGTCCTTAGCTATTGATTTCATAGAATCATAGAATATCAGGGTTGGAAGGGATCTCAGGAGGTCATCTAGTCCAACCCCCTGCTCAGAGCAGGACCAATCCCCAGACAGATTTTTGCCCCAGATCCCTAAATGGCCCCTTCAAGGACTGAACTCACAACCCTGGGTTTAGCAGGCCAATGCTCAAACCACTGAGCTATCTCCCCGGCAAGTAGTTGGATTTTGTAAATGATGAGAAAAGTCCGAGAGACACGGTGGGTGAGGTAATATCTTTTAATGGACAAATTTCTGTTGGAGAGAGAGATGAGCTTTCTGAAGAAGAGCTCTGTGTGGCTCAAAAGCTTGTCTCTCACACCAAGAGAAGTTGGTCCGATAAAAGATATTACCTCACCCACCTCGTCTCTCTACTATCCTGGGACTGACATGGCTACAACTGGACTGCCTACAAGAGAAAAGTACAAATGTTTTTTGTCACTAACTGTAACTATTTTGTTGTTGTTGTGTTTTGTTTCTTTCCCAAAATGAAATACAACTTCACACCACCCAGGGACTGAATGAGGTCCTAGGACAAGGAACGATCTGGCCTCTTGAAGGTGGGGCATTCCCTCAAAGCCATCAGATTCAGGAGAGTCTCTACTAATGTCAGTTTTCTCAGATTTGCGCTGACCTGTCTGGATCATTCTACATTTTCCCATGGCTCTTCTACATTAGTATATTGAGGGAAGACTTGTACTTCCTCACTGCCACTCAGTTCCAAGTGAGGGAAGAACCAGTGTTATCTTCTTTGTAAGATTAGGACACTGTTGGGTTATATAGGTGACCTCTTATTCCCATTCCTACCTAATGTTCAACCTCTTACAGAGTTGGTCCACCAGGCCTTTTTCATGATCATTCCAGCAATCATAATTTTCTTAGGTCTACAGTATATGCAGCCCTTCCCCTGAGGAACGGCGTAAGCCTTCTTTCTCCAACATGCTTGCTATCATCATTCATCTGTATTGGGAGAGGGGAAAAGCTAATCCTCACAGGGGCTGGGTCTTTGGTTCTCTTCTGGCACCTGGTGCCTCCATCCCAAGGTGACTCTTCACTGTGCCATCTGCTGGGGTGTTGTCGCTGCAGAAAATCAATATGACTATCTGGAGAGGAGTATAAAGCCCAGGGACAATATAATGCATATGTTCAAATCCCAACAAAGGAAAGACAACCCGAAAATAACAGGATAGCCAAGGGGGACTTTATTGGGAACAGGGAAATAGGATCTGGGGAACAAATGTACTAAACATTAATAAATAACCCAATCCCCTGCCTCTGAATATACTCAACCCCCTCCATCCCAGCTCCCTGCCTTGCACCTTCTCAGGCAGATGGTACACTGAGATTGACTTCTGAGACAGTGTTCCAGTGCTGTGATGTTGGCCAGCCTCAACAAAGAAGGTCCCCTAACTTTGCTCTACTGGGTGTGGCAGGGTCCTCTCATGACTCCTACCAGACTTGCTGGCTTCTGGTCTGGAATCCTGTGGGGGCCTTGGCAGGTCTCAGTAAATGGCACTGGGTCGGATAACTCTTGGCTGGATGCTGGGCACTGCAATGCTGGAACTGTCTGATCCGCTCACTCAGCTAGATCTCCCAGCAGAACAAGGGAGTTTAACAGGGATTCCCTGAGCTTCACTTCCTCTCCCACAGCTTCCAAACCAAAACTGAAGCTAAACTGTTCACTCATATGTAAAGAGTCGGATTGTGCCCTCACTGAAGTCTGCACATTCCTGGCTTGTCATTGGTTCAGTGAACTGCTTATTCAGAACATCCCAGGCGGAAACCTCTTTATTGGCTCCAACAGGGATTTCTAGTTCTTTCTGTCTTTAACCCCTGATTCCAAGATTGCTGAAAATTGGTGTCAGAGGGCTCCGGTAGCTGTCTTAGTTGGAGTCCTTTTGTTAGGCCCTGTAGAGGACCAGTGCAGTACTTGAGGAGCTGGCAAACTCCAAGTGCAGGTTACATGTAATTTAAGGCTCTGAAAGTCAGCATCTTTCCTTAGGCAAAGTCAGTTAAGTCATGGGAATGTACTGAGTTGAAGGAATAAATAATTTTTTGCAGAATCTGCTGTTGCATGTGGGATTTCGTGAGCTTTGGTATTTACTGTTACTAAAGCAGATTCTTTAACAAGATTGTTTAATATCAATTTATGGAGCAGTTCTTCCCTGCCCCCCACATCTCAGTAGCACAGCATTGCCTATACCTAGGGGAAGAGGTCTGCTCTTTAAAAAGCTATTAAAAACAACTACAGCAACATAGCTTAACAGTTATTGAAAATGTAACTTCTCTCACCTCATATGTTTGAACTAGTGCCTCAGGCCTGAATTTTAAACTTGGTTGTCTAAAGTTAGGATCCTAAATCCATTTTTCATTTAAGGTACAACTACACTGCAGACTTCTTATGGAGGTGTGTAGAATACGTACATGGGCAGGGCCCCTAGCATAGGTATAAATAGCAGTGCAGACATTGATCTGGATAAGCAGTTCACTGGCTTCAATGACAGGGTTAGGTGACTAGAGACATGCCTGAAGTCTGTGGAAATGTATCTGTATGTATACACACATGGCTCTATTCTTGCCCAAGTAATGCCTCCCCTGTTCACCCTGCTATTTTTACTACTGCTTCCCTGCTGCTGGAGCCTTTCACTGACGCATGCAGCTACACATCACAGTGTACACGCACCATGCTTTCCACTGTGGCATGTAGCTACACCCTAGATGCCGCCCCATCATGTAGACATTGCCGGAAGTGCTGGGCATCTCCAGCTTTCAATGACTAGGACTGTGCATGGACCTGCATGAACAGAGGCCAGTGCAGGGACCAGGGCCTTACATGGGAACCTTTTCAAGGCAAGGCCCATGCTTTCATTTTTTACATATGAAAAGTACCTCATGTATGGTGGGCAGAACTGGAAACAGAATAAATAATAAATCAGTTCTGCCTGTCAGGATCTTAGTCTGTGGTTCTTTGTTTCCCCTTCCATTTAAGTGACATCATAAACATCTGAAGAAAAAATTTACTGTCCAGTTAATAACAAGGAGTCTGGTGGCAGCTTAAAGACTACCAGATTTATTTGGGCATAAGCTTTTGTGGGTAAATGCATCTGAAGAAGTGAGGTTTTTTTACCCACGAAAGCTTATGCCCAAATAAATCTGTTAGTCTTTAAGGTGCCACCAGACTCCTTGTTGTTTTTGTAGATACAGACTAACACGGCTACCCCCTGATACTTGTCCAGTTAATGGCATTCTCAGTCCTCTTCAGATCATTACCTTTGAAGCCATGAGCTGCTACTGTTGTTGCTGTTAGGAACCAGAATTGTTAGAAGCAGTTACATGGTGTAAGTGGTGCTTGCCTAGGCACCACAGACAGCAGTTATGGATTGTGTGTCTAATAAAGGACATAGCACATTGACTCCATATTTAGGGTTTCAAGGAGATTTGTACTTAAAGTAGGGATTAAATCCCTAAGTGTACTTGCTGTATTCTCCCCAAATTCACAGCATTGACTTGTAGGGACTTTTGAGAATTTAAAATTAATTTTTGGGTCTATTTTTAGCAAATGTCTGGAATTTGAGATTTTGAAATGCACTCGTAGATTTTTTAGAAAATTTATGATTTAGAGTACGTTTGAAGTTTATTATATTTATTAACTCAAGTTATAATTGCATCTATTTCCCTGTTACAAATTATTTTCATTGTCAAGTAATTTGGCATCATATGAATGCTCCAGAATCTAAACTTTTATTTTTTAAAAATATATTTTGCTAGCCCTTATGGCTGCCGAGAGAACCTTGAAAAACTAAATGCAACAATGTTGTCTTCTTTTGACTGCAGATCATCCAAAACAGTAGCTCTTGAAAGGCATTGGATTGTCTCTTTCATCTGTGTTTTAGCTCTGAAATATAAGGTTTCCCATTTAAATACTAGCACTGTTATCTGTTTTATTGCTGATTATTTAGTAGAAACATCCTCCGTGTGCTTATATCAAAATGCTTACAGGTCCCCATCACGTAGTAGGTGGGTGCCTTACAGTCTTTAACACATTTATCCTCATGACACCTCTCTGAGGTAGGGAAGTCCATTTTACAAAGGTGGCTTTGAGGCACAGAGTGCCTAAGTTATTTAGGCTCCTTGCTTCCGTTGATTTTTCATTTAACTTGCCAAGACCTCTGTTGCCGAACAGTGTCTTGAACTGAGTCACAGGCTTAACCATGGCCCCAAATCAACTGCCTCCCATGCTTCCCAACTGCCAAATGCTAAATTGTCCCTACTCATGTCTCACCTGCCAATTAACCACTTTCCCGATCAGCTTCTATGATTCAGTAATGTGCACTCATTAGAAAAATAGAAATGTGTCTGCTGCAGAATTTCCAATCTGCCACAGTAGTGCCAAAGAATACAGGTCCAGTGGATTTGATGACAAATAGATTTAATCTCAATTATAATTGACCAGACTTTAGGTGACAAATGGACAGAAGCTCTGGAAATTATTGTGTGGGCTGTGGGAGATTCTTGGACCAGATGGACACACAAATGTACACAAATCTATGGCAATTAATATTCAGAATTAAAGGAGTGTTGTGATCTAGAAGAATGGGGGAGAATAAGCTATCTTTTGTATGGCTTAAAACTAGCATTTAGATGTCTGAGTCTAGGCTGGTGATCCAAATGATTTCTTCAAGTGACAAGGAGTGGATGGCAGAGATGCTCTTTTGGAATGTTGATTGACAAGGTGTCAGTTTTCTGTGGGAGGGAAAAGCCACTAGGTTCTTCTGTTGGATTCTTGATTAGGTGTTTATTTGGGATGTTGGAGTCCTTCCATCTGGCTTACCATTGATCTTTGGGTTTAATCCCCAAGTCTTTGAGCTTGTGTGCTGCAAGCCAAAAAGGCTTTCTGGATCTGAGTCAGAATTCAGTATATTATTTCATTCTTCATGTACTGGAAGATCCTTGTTCCCTCACATACAATGGAACACCCGAAGAATTCATGTTGCAATGAATTTGGGGTGTATTTGCACCAGTACAGGAAGTCATGGTGGTGGCATTCATTTTTCTTTCTCTAAGAATCCATGTGACGTTGTTGAGACTTGACAAGTGAAGTATGGGAGCTATGTGTCCAGGAGGGTGAACAATATTTGTGGTACGGTAGACAAGGGCTGGTGAAGAGGTCTGAGATTTTTGCACTGGCTTCTCAGATTGTTCCTGCCAGTTTCTGGATGAGATTTGTACACACATCCTCATTTTGTCATGAATATTTTTCAAGTGCTGGTGGTATGCAGGCCCCAGTCTAATGTCACACCGAGAAATTTTGGGGGTGGCAAATGAGTTAGTAACTGTTACTTCCAATATTCTTGGAAATAAATTCAATTGTTGTTTTCCTTTCACTTTAATGGGAGCTGGACTAGTTCCTTATGTCTTTCTAACATTATAAATGTACACCTCTGCCCCGATATAACGCGACCCAATATAACACGGATTCGGATATAACACGGCAAAGCAGCGCTCCGGGGCGGGGGGTGGGATTGCGCACTCCGGCGGGTCAAAGCAAGTTCGATATAACGCGTTTTCACCTACAACGCGGTAAGATTTTTTTGGCTCCCGACGACAGCATTATATCGGGGTAGAGGTGTATATAATTGAGTATATGAGTATATTTATTCAGTGTGGCAAAATTTGAGAATTTATCACATGAACAGTTCCTATTCTAATGCAGTGAAAATACTTTTATAATCTGGCATAGCAGTTATGTTTATGCAGTAGCTTTGCCTCAATGAGATTTGCCTAGTTATGGGCCCTTGGGATTAATTTACTTGGTAGAAAATGGTTGAAATTTTGATTTACTTATATAATATTGTAAAGGGCACTATAACTACTATTACTGAATAGCTGGCCACTTCAAATAATCTTTAATAGTTAAAGTTATCATAGGTTTTGCAAGTTGTGTGTGATTGCATGAAAGGTCAGAATATTGACAATCATTTTATGAAAAATAATAAAACACTCTGTAAATGCTTCTAAGGGCAGGTCAAAATAAATTGTACTAGAAAACTAATTCTTAAAAAAAAAAAAAAGACACCATCATACATGGTAATTATGCTTCGTTAGAGATTAAATGTTCAACTTGCTGATGAGGCAGTATGTTTATACACAGGCTTGAAAGGATTACATTTTTTGTGAGTAATTGTTGATTTCACCATGCACACACAAACCACTGAAACAATGTTTCCATTGACGATGATTGAAATTTACAAATCGGAAAAGATAAAAATGCTGCTTGAGAACGTCTTAGAGTCAAAATTAAGTGATTTAAACTTTTGAATTAGGCTTGTTATGAATGGGCTAGTGAATGGTTTGAATTGTTGATTAAAAGATATTTACTAAGAATGTTTTTGACATGTAATGTTGACAATTTGATTTAATGGTTTACAAAGCTGCAACTCCTTTGAATATCAACAGCTACTCTCATTAAATAATTGTCTGAACCACCCTCCATAATTTCCCACAACTGCAAAAATTCAAATAGATAAAAATTGGGCAGGGGGAGGGGGAAGCACTTAACCTGTAATTCTGTGTGGGATTGTTGGCATAGAGAGCATTAAGGACATTGCCCCAAGTAATTCTAGGATACATCCGGAAGACTTCTGGGACCCCGACACCAGCTGGTGCCGGGTATACACATGAAAGCAATAGGGCTTGGACCCTAGGTCCCAGTTTAACATGAACTCGGACCCTTCAGCCCTGCAGGGTCCTGGGACCCAAGGTTTGAGCCCTAGGTAAACACAGTTGGCATTTGGATGCAAGGGGATTTACGCTGGAACCCGGGCTTACATTGCTGTGTAGACATACCCTAGGTGCTTTGCTCCCTATGGTTCTAGCTCACATAGTTTGTTGTGTGACTTCAAGACTGTTGAACTATGTAGTTATACATTCTGAGAACACAGTTAAAATATTTGCATATTTAGGGGCCTGAAGTCAGTGGCAGGAGTAGGTCTTCAACACCTTGAAAATCACACCACTTAATCCGGTGTCTACATTTGAAAGAGGGGCAGGGGAGTGCCTGGCTCCAATAGTTAGCAGCAAAGCTGTTGCAATGTTTTCTTATCTTTAAGGAGGGCTTTCTTGTTGTGCTGAGTAAGGCTTGGCCACACTGGCGCTTTACACCCCCCTGAGCGCAACAAGTTACAGCGCTGTAAAGCGCCAGTGTAAACAGTGCCCCAGCACGGCTCCCAGCGCTGTAAATTAATCCCCTCGTGGAGGTGGAGTACCTGCAGCGCTGGGAGAGCTCTCTCCCAGCGCTGGCGCACGACCACACTCGCACTTCAAAGCGCTGCCACGGGAGCGCTCCCATGGCAGCGCTTTGAAGTTTTGAGTGTAGCCACAGCCTTAGGATTTTGAGTTTTGAAGTTTTGGGTGTAGCCTTAGCCTTAAGATTCACTGGGAAGTTCCTGGGAACAGGGACTCCTCGGGGATTGATTATTTTATTGTGGTTACTGGTTCTTTCCTTGAACAAGTGATGGTGTAATGCATTTATACATGAATTTTACTCTGATCTGCTGGGATTGACTGATTCAGGTGAAGGGGGGGTGTAACTCTAATGGTCTGATTCTGACACTGTTATCCACCTAAAGTAATTTCTTACTCTGCAAATAGTTCTGCTGATTGCAGTGGGACTACTTTTGCAGTAAGATTCTACTCGATCTGAGTAAGGGTGTCAGAACTGGAGCCCACACGTGTACATTTGCAGTAGCTTTCCACTGGTCCTCCTCTGCAATGCTGAACCAATATTAATACTGCCTCCCCCTTCTCCAAGAACTGACTTCTGGATTTAGACCGAGGGAATAGATGCTGCTTTCTAAAGTGCTTGTTCAAGGCTGTGAGGACACAAGCAGCACAGCAGCAGTAAAAATTGTGATAGAAAGCAGAAGAGCAGACTTAGAAAAATTGATTCCATAGCCGTTGAGATTTTTCTAGTGACCTCGCTCATGACTTACTAGCAGTGAAACATTCATTGAAGAACTTTGGTACAGATTTAAAAAGTGTCTGCTTTTTCAGGTACAAACAAACTTCAGTCAATGTGCCCCTCAGATCTGAGTATATGTATGCTGTAGTTATGTGCATATCAGGATGTATGTATGCTGGACATTTATGGGCACTCTTCTGAAAATCTGATCCCAGATTACTGGACATTGTTAAATGTTCTTTGGTACCATGGGCAGGATCCCCTGGGAGAATAACGTGAAGGGCAAAGGGGTCCAGGAGAGCTGGCTATATTTTAAAGAATCCTTATTGCGGTTGCAGGAACAAACCATCCCGACGTGTAGAAAGAATAGTAAATATGGCAGGCGACCAGCTTGGCTTAACAGTGAAATCCTTGCTGACCTTAAACGCAAAAACGAAGCTTACAAGAAGTGGAAGCTTGGACAAATGACCAGGGAGGAGTATAAAAATATCGCTCAAGCATGCAAGAGTGAAATCAGGAAGGCCAAATCGCACTTGGAGTTGCAGCTAGCAAGAGATGTTAAGAGTAACAAGAAGGGTTTCTTCAGCTATGTTAGCAACAAGAAGAAAGTCAAGGAAAGTGTGGGCCCCTTACTGAATGAGGGAGGCCACCTAGTGACAGAGGATGTGGAAAAAGCTAATGTACTCAATGCTTTTTTTGCCTCTGTCTTCACAAACAAGGTCAGCTCCCAGACTGCTGGACTGGGCAGCACAGTATGGGGAGGAGGTGACCAGCCCTCCGTGGAGAAAGAAGTGGTTCGGGACTATTTAGAAAAACTGGATGAGCACAAATCCATGGGGCCGGATGCGCTGCATCCGAAGGTGCTAAAGGAGTTGGCGGATGTGATTGCGGAGCCATTGGCCATCATCTTTGAAAACTCATGGCGATCGGGGGAGGTCCCGGGTGACTGGATAAAGGCTAATGTAGTGCCCATCTTTAAAAAAGGGAAGAAGGAGGATCCGGGGAACTACAGGCCAGTCAGCCTCACCTCAGTCCCTGGAAAAATCATGGAGCAGGTCCTCAAGGAATCAATTATGAAACACTTAGAGGAGAGGAAAGTGATCAGGAACAGTCAGCATGGATTCACCAAGGGGAAGTCGTGCCTGACTAACCTAATTGCCTTCTTTGATGAGAT
Source organism: Terrapene triunguis (assembly GCF_002925995.2). Classification (NCBI taxonomy): domain Eukaryota; kingdom Metazoa; phylum Chordata; order Testudines; family Emydidae; genus Terrapene; species Terrapene triunguis. The sequence goes on along the minus strand of NW_020664417.1, from coordinate 94,672,371 downwards.
AACTGGCTCTGTGGATGAGTGGAAAGCAGTGGATGTGTTATTCCTTGACTTTAGCAAAGCTTTTGATACGGTCTCCCACAGTATTCTTGCCGCCAAGTTAAAGAAGTATGGGCTGGATGAATGGACTATAAGATGGATAGAAAGCTGGCTAGATCGTCGGGCTCAACGGGTAGTGATCAATGGCTCCATGTCTAGTTGGCAGCCGGTTTCAAGCGGAGTGCCCCAAGGGTCGGTCCTGGGGCCAGTTTTGTTTAATATCTTTATTAATGATCTGGAGGATGGTGTGGACTGCACTCTCAGCAAGTTTGCAGATGACACTAAACTGGGAGGCGTGGTAGATACACTGGAGGATAGGGATCAGATACAGAGGGACCTAGACAAATTAGAGGATTGGGCCAAAAGAAACCTGATGAGGTTCAACAAGATGGGCCCCAGGCCACAAAGTTCAGACCAAGATCTAAAATTTCTCAAATTCTGGGTTTGGGTTGGGTTTGGCCCATTATATAGAAGAGGCAGGAGTGAAGATCAGGTCTAGATGCCGATCTGAACTTCCTCAGAGTGTTGGAATCCAGTGTTTTAGGCTGGGCCTCGGGGGCATTAATCAGCACTCACGTCACACTCCCCATCAGTATCCTGCCTGAGCTGAGAAAGCTAATGATCCAACCATGGACCAAATTCAGTGATGAATCCTGGTCACATGCCACTTGAGGCACATTGTGCATATGCTAAGAAGAAGAGGTTGGGCGTGTTTGGTTCAGAGGACAGAGTCCTGCACTTAGGACGGAAGAATCCTATGCAGTGCTACAGACTAGGGACCGAATGGCTAGGTAGCAGTTCTGCAGAAAAGGACCTAGGGGTTACAGTGGATGAGAAACTGGATATGAGTGGACAGTGTGCCCTTGTTGCCAAGAAGGTTAATGGCATTTGGGGCTGTATAAGTAGGAGCATTGCCAGCAGATCGAGGGACGCGATCATTCCCCTCCATTTGGCATTGGTGAGGCCTCATCTGGAGTACTGTGTCCAGTTTTGGGCCCCACACTACAAGAAGGATGTGGAAATATTGGAAAGAGTCCAGCGGAGGGCAACAAAAATGATTAGGGGTCTGGAGCACATGACTTATGAGGAGAGGCTGAAGGAACTGGGATTGTTTAGTCTGCAGAAGAGAAGAATGAGGGGGGATTTGATAGCTGCTTTCAACTACCTGAAGGGGGGTTCCAAAGAGGATGGAGCTCGGCTGTTCTCAGTGGTGGCAGATGACAGAACAAGGAGCAATGGTCTCAAGTTGCAGTGGGGGAGGTCTAGGTTGGATATTAGGAAACACTATTTCACTAGGAGGGTGGTGAAGCACTGGAATGCGTTACCTAGGGAGGTAGTGGAATCTCCTTCCTTGGAGGTTTTTAAGGCCCGGCTTGACAAAGCCCTGGCTGGGATGATTTAGTTAGGAATTGGTCCTGCTTTGAACAGGGGGTTGGACTAGATGACCTCCTGAGGTCCCTTCCAACCCTGATATTCTATGGTTCTATGATTCTATGTTGACGGACACTTCATAAATACTTGTAGACAAACAGGATGACAAAAATAACTTCCGTTTCATTTAGTATCTCCTGGTCCTAAGTGGTTGTAATCTATTATTTGTAGGAAGTTTCTTTGAATTAAGGGACACATTTTGTCCTCTATTCTACAAATTCTTTGGAGCAGGGACTCTCTTACTATGTGTGTGATCAATGCCTAGCAAACCATGGTAGCTACTAAATACAGACATTAATCCAAGTTTAAAAAAAATTGAACCAAAATATTCAATATAAAACACAATATAGCAGGAAATATTTCTACTCTCATTTTTGTTCTTATTCTGGGGAAACAAACTAAACAGTTATTTTAAAAATACATAATTTATATTTAATTACTTTCTTGCGCCTTTTTACATTTTTTGACCTAAAGTCCAGAGACTTTTTACTCTCAATCTGTTTTACTGATTGGATGTTTTTTAGTTTTTTCTCCAGACAGAAAACAAGGTCAAGCTTATTAAGTTCTGACCTGGCAATTATAAAGTCAGATCTTCTCCGACTTGGCCTGATCCTGTACATTTCATCTTTTTTTTCCCAATTCAGATTAAACCAATACTACACCATAATTAAAAATAAAACAATGCAACTTTTAATAGCCCCCTACAGTAGGTGTGTAAATAAACAAGCTGTAATCACAGTCATTACACCAAATGTTGCAACATTAAACTGCTGACCCTACCAACGGACAAGAGCTGTTCAGCTCAAATAACATTTTATTGCAGGTGAGAGGTTCCATTTATTGTCTTCTGTGAATGACTGCTATTGACTTTCCTGCTCTGGAAAGTCTTGCTCCCAACTTAGAAGCAAGTGCTTTCATCAAAATATGATGAATACTCTGACATCTCCATTTCGGAAACAAGTGCTAGTGCTAGTGGAGGGTTACAAAATAGTGACCAGTCAAGTGCATTCTTGTCTGGGATTTCCTTACCGGTTTGTCAGGAAGGATTTTCCTGAGTTCCCTAAACCAGAGCAGGGACCTTATCTTCTCCATGCTTTGTACAGATCTGAGCATATTGTCAATGCTTGAGAAATTAGCAATAATAATTTTCTCATACAACATCTTCTACCGTGACCATGTTCCCAAAAGAGAGGTAATCTCTTTTATTCGACCAACTTCTATTGGTTAGAAAGGCAAGTTTTTGAACTACACAAAGCTCTTTACCCCACCAAACTTGTCCCTTTTTAATACCCTGGGACCAACATTGCTACAACAACACTACATGCAAGTGTTCACAAGGGCACCTAAAATGATCAGTAGCATATTAATGCCCTGTCTTTTGCCAAATTTGATGTAAATCCAGCTGTTGCTTTCATATCCTGATATCATCATCGGCAGAGATAGCAACTAGAACCCAAACATGTAAGTTGACTACGGTCTTTTGGGGTATGTCTACACTACAAATCTAAGGTGTGATTGTAGCATGGTTAGGCATAATTTAGCTAGCATCAGTAATAATAGTGTGTGTGTGGGGGGGGAAGTCTGCACAGGTTCAGCATGGTCTAGTAATCAGAGTATGTTTGGACTGAAGTGTGCGGGAGCTTCCACTTGAGATAATCGGGCTGGTGCATATAATTTACCATTGATGAAATGATGGACTTGCATTGTCAAGTACAGAGCTGGACAATTTCTGATGCACATTTCTGGGGGAAGGTCTGCGACTGGAAATTTGCTGGTATTGCCCTGTATGTAATTCACGAGTGGCTGGCCGGAGCATTGATGTAATATAGCTGTGAGTGACTGTTCATGCTAGTGGCTGTCTGTGAACTGGCCAGGAGTGGTGTAAATGGTACCCCAGGCTGTAGTATTGAGGGGACACAGCTGTCCAATGTTAGGATATAGATATTCACGCCTGTCTGCAAAGGCCTATACTTTAAGAATTTAGGTGTATTCTTATCACTTAGCTAGTTATAGAGAGATGAAAGAAAGAATCAAAATCATTGTCTGCCGGTGTAAGGGCCTTCTCTTACTGTGACAGTCTAAGGCCCAGTTCTGAGGCTAAGTAAGGCCTTTGGCTAAGCAGCAGAGGCAGCCATAAGCTGGGAAGTGAACGGTCACATCCTCACATTCCAAACTAGTCCCATTGAAATAAGGCCATCTGGGGCTGTTAGGAAGGTGATCCGATCTATCACCTCCAGAGAAAGGGAAGAACCTAGAAGATGTAAAAGGAAACTTAGTTTGATAGCATCCTGTCTGGCAAGAACTCACTTATCAATAGCTGGGATGTGACATCCTTATTTCTGTATTGTTCTATCACTGTAGTCTCCACTTCCCTATTGTTTGTCTGTATAATCTCTGTCTGGTTCTGTGATTGTTTCTGTCTGCTGTATAATTAATTTTGTTGGGTGTAAACCAATGAAGGTGGTGGGATATAATTGGTTAGATAATTATGTTACAATGTGTTAGGATTGGTTAGTTAAATTTCAGTAAAATGATTGGTTAAGGTATAGCTATATAGTCTGCAGGCAATCAGGAAGTAAGGGGGGGAAATGGGAACAGGGAATGGGGGTGGGGGAATTGGAATCATGTTTTGCTAGTGGGGGGGAAATGGGAACAGGGACACGGGCGTCTGTGGTGTCAGAGCTGGAAAGGGGGACACTGAGGAAGGAAACTGGAATCATGATTGCTGGAAGTTCACCCCAATAAACATCGAACTGTTTGCACCTTTGGACTTCAGGTATTGTTGCTCTCTGTTCATGCGAGAAGGACCAGGGAAGTGAGAGGGTGAAGGAATAAGCCCCCTAACATCCAACAGTCCAGATTGTACCCTGGGGAATGTCACAGTGTAGTAGCTGTGTTGGTCCCACAATATGAGAAAAACAAGGTGGGTGAGGTACTATTTTTTACTGGACCAGCAACTGTTGATGAAAGAGACAAGCTTTTGGGCTACACAGAGCTCTCATTCAGGTCTGGGAAGGGAACTCAGTGTGTCACAGCTAAATAAAAGGTGCAGCAGATTGTTTAGCATAAGGAGTTAACACATTTCAAGGGACATAACACATTGACAGTCATGGCACAAAAAAAGGGGGTGGTGGTTAGTGGGTTACAGATTATTGTAATAAATCATAAATCCAGAGTCTGTACTGGGATCATGACTTCTAGCATCTAGGAAGATTATGTATTTAATCTCCCAAGCTCATCTTCTGAGGGTAGTATTGTGCAGGTTTCCTTTTAGGATGAGGACTGAGAGGTCTGATGTGGAGTTAGTGCGTTGTGAAGAGCATTCTTCCAGGAGTGGTAGGGTGTTTTTTGTCTTTTCGTTTTTCTGTGTGAGTTCAATCGAATATGTAGTGATTATCTAGTTTCATCCACATAATTGCTATTGGGGCATTCCGTGCTCTGGATGAGCTACACGATATGTTCTAATAGCATGTGTAGAACCCAGGGATCTTGAAAGGTGTGTTGTGGGAGGTATTGATCATCCTAGCAGTGAAACTATGCTTGCAGGTTTTGCATCTGTGCTGGCAGCTTTGAGTTAGGGTGCACTGCTTGTAGGTAGCTTGCTTCCAATGATGAGATTTGTGAGCCTGAGAGGTTGTTTGAATTCCAGAAGAGGGGGGTTGGGAAAGATTTCTTTCAGGATGGGGTCCCCATCGAGTATGGGTTTTGCCAATGGATTTATACTGGCATAAATCTGCAGTAATGCACTGGTGAACTGGGCCCTCAGTATCTGAAGCAAATGCAGTTGACCAAAATGGTCAAGGGTTGACTTTTCAGGAGTGCTTGGATTAGCAATTAACATTTTGCAAAATCAGCAGTAATTGAGGTAGCATTAAAAAAATTGATAGTGCAACTGATGGCATGAGACATCATGGTGTGTTTTTAACGTCTAGCATGATATATTAAGTGTTATGCTCTGATGCACCTGTATTCTGATCTATAGATTATATATTGATTATATTGATTACTTAAGAATTCCCAGTTCTCTCTTTGAGGGTTGACAAGTTCTTGTCCCAAGATCAGGCCCAATGTTGTTCAAATTATTATACAGTTGGGAACCCCGATGTGCACAGCTGCACATTCACACTATAGGAACTCTTCTATAGTTACAAATAGTTTATTAATACATTGAGCACAGTCAGACCCACCCCAACTCGGTAAGGTAGATAGAGATACTACAGAATGTACATCTGCACATTCATATATTGACAACATCCCTTGTAAAACAACATGAAATGTTACCCATCATCTTCCTCATCACCATCACCTTCCCCCTCATCAGTGGCCATCATTCTGGCACTTCCCAAGGACTACATCTTTCTCCTACTGCCCCATAGACTGGGATGCAACTTTTAGAATATGATACGCCGACGCCACTATGTTTGATGCATATTCAGTAGGGTTATTTCCCCCTTTTCCTTATTTGTACACCTTTACCCTGATATAATGCTGTCCTCGGGAGCCAAAAAATCTTACCGCGTTATAGGTGAAACCGCATTATATTGAACTTGCTTTGATCCACCGGAGCACGCAGCCCTGCTCCCCCGGAGCGCTGCTTTACCGCGTTATATCCAAATTCATGTTATATCGGGGTAGAGGTGTATATCCTCACCTTACTAATGTTGGAGTGTCCTTTTTTCTACAGGTTAGTATATCAATCATCTCAATTTATTATCATATACATCAATTCATTGCCATGACACTCTTGTGGTTGGGTCATATTTCTGTGGTCGGAAATTCCCCTTAAACACTCTATTTTCAGCTCCATGCTTGGGGTTTTCCGTTGGGCTGTATATCTGTTCAAAGTTTATCTGTTCAAAGTTCATAGGCCTCAAGCCTTATGCCAACTTGCTGAAGCTAATGTCTTACAGGATACAAGCCTGTAGATTCCTTGCATTACTGCTGAATGTAATGCGAAGCAGTGAATATAATAAAGGCAAGTCAGCCGTATGGGCTACACACCCCAGAACAGCAATCCCAAAACACAAGGAAATCCAAGCAAGATGTGCAGGTAGGTGGTCAATCAAAATATGTAATAACCATGAACCAGTTAAGTCAGCAACAGTCTAAACAAAACATAACAGTCCAAAGTATGACAAGTATATAGTACTCTGAGTAACTGCACATACCCAACATTACATACGCATACACATAGGAACAGGAAAACTGAGTTCATGGAGCATAAAGCAACGAGCAGGAAGATATGCGCACACACCAGTCATCAGCTAAGAAAAGAACTCTTCTAACCAAGGGCTGAACCAAAAATAAATTTAAAAAAAAATTTACTTTTCTGGAACTTGATCATAACATAGGATTTGAGAAACCCTGTATTAGCGAATCATTAAATTGTTCAAAGTCTATTCAGAAGCAGACATTAGCCGTTTTTCATTGGCATGAAGGAGTTATGTGGTCATTAATTTGTGCTCTGCGCAAGGCTGACCTGCTAAGAGAAGGAGACTGCCTGCCAGGGAGACCAGTAACTGAATGTGAGGACATAACATAGCTTTAAAACTGAGATGATTGGGGTTGGTTTATTTTAACTTTTCTCTGACTCAGAGCAATTGACTTTTATTTTCCTATTCAATCCTTCACCCACTGCCATCCTGGAATCTCAGTATTAATATGAGAGCCTAATAAAGTCCCAGTTTCATTGGTTGATCACAGTCTATTTAGGGTAATTTTATTTGCATCTTAATCAGTAAACAAATATATGTAATCTGTATCTGTTTAAAAAATCAAATTTACTTTAATAGTGACAAAAATAGCATTGTGGGAAATTTAGCTTCTATGGGACAACACGTGCTTAAAGTAAGGCATTTACTCAACTGTACCTGCTGCACTGGGGCCTACATAGTCAGAAAACCACTTTAATGGCAGAACTACTGCATGCATTAAAAAAAAAATGTGAACTTGCTGCTGTTAAGGAAACTGCAAGTGACCTGATCCAGCAGAGAATATCTGCCAGCTCCAAGGAAAACTGACTTATGTGGAGGTGTTTGTGTCATTAGTTTCTGAGATTAGGTGTATTTTTAAAAGATAAGAACGGCCATACTGGGTCACACCAAAGGTCCATCTAGCCCAGTATCATGTCTTCCGACAGTGGCCAATGCCAGGTGCCCCATAGGGAATGAACAGAGCAGGTAATTATCAAGTGATCCATCCCCTGTCGCCCATTCCCAGCTTCTGGCGAACAAAGGCTAGGGACTACATCCCTCCCCATCCTGGCTAATAGCCATTGATGGACCTATCCGCCATGAACTTATCTAGTTCTTTTTTGAACCCTGTTATAGTCTTGGCCTTCACAACATCCTCTGGCAAGGAGTTCCACAGGTTGACTGTGCGTTGGGTGAAGAAATACTTCCTTTTGTTTGTTTTAAAACTGCAGTCTATTAATTTCATTTGGTGACTCCTACTTCTTGTGTTATGAGAGAGTAAATAATACTTCCTTATTTACTTTCTCCACACCAGTCATGATTTTATAGACCTGCTCTATCTGTTTTATAAATATGCTCTAGCTCAACAGAAGTTATGGGCTCAATGTAGGATGCTGAGTGAAATTCTAGAGCATGTGTTATGTGGTATTGCAGGGCTGACTAGATGGTCACAGTAGCCCATTCTGGCCTTAACATCTATATGTTGGGTAGAAGGTAAGTTGTTTGTTTGTTTGTTTATTTGTTTGTTTGTTCTGTTTTTTTTTTGTTTTTGTATATATATCCCCAACAAAATTTTCACTTCACTTATCTTAGTAAACTGTCATTGAAGTTTTTTCTGTTTGATGACAAGTGGCAGTTCTGTTACATACATGTCTTACTGTGGGCACAGTATTCGTTTTATTGGCTTCTCAACTTTCATGATATCCCCCTCTAAAAGAATGTAGGTTTCACCTCTTTGCTAATATGGAGACAGTGTTTCTGTAAGCAAGAAATTTTAATGCACAGAATTGTAGAAATGTCAAAATTAGTTGGCAACAGATATTTGGTTACAGTAGAATCTCAGTCACGAACTGACCAGTCCATGACACACCTCATTTGGAACCAGAAGTACGCAATAAGGCAGGAGCAGAAGAAAAAAAAAAGTGAATACAGTACAGTACCATGTTAAACGTAAACTACTAAATAAATAAAGGGAAAGCAGCATTTTTCTTCTGCATAGTAAAGTTTCAAAGCTGTATTAAGTCAATGTTCAGTTGTAAACTTTGGAAGAACAACCCTAACAGTTTGTTCAGAGTTACTAACATTTCAGAGTTACGAACAACCTCCATTCCCGAGGTTTTCGTAACTCTGAGCTTTTACTGTGTTTGAATTATTCCTTGTGGTCGTAATCATGTGTGTTTGTTAGACTGAGTTGCATGTTTCATTGCTCATCATTAAGTCTAAGTTGTTACAACTTTAGTGGGTTATTTCCATCCTGTTTTGTTCTGTATCACAAATTATGGGTGAACTTATATTATATATAACGAGTATATTTTAACTATTGCTTATGGAAACCAGTATGTCAGCATAAAAATGTCAGCTGTAACATGTTTTCTCTGCCATGCCCCAGTGGCCTTGAAAATACTGAAAAATGATTATATTGTCATAGAAAAATATTATTTCAAATGGTGTCTTTCCACATAGGGATGAGTGTTTTATGCATAATGAAATTTTGGAAAACCATCAACTAGCATTAGTTTCAGGTTTACAAAATGGTCTCAATGCTCTTACTTTTGGATTCCCCTTCCACGTTACTACTACATCTCAATAAAGACTAGTTTTACTGTGCTTTTATTGCAAAATAAAAATCTTTTGCTGACACCTTTTGCAGTTGATACTGCCTCATAATAGGTTTTAATTTCAGCACTGCTGCAAGGCAAATAATCATTTTTGTGCTGGCTATTCAGGAGTACACAGTTAATGACATTAATTAGTGATAATCTAATACTGAACTCTTTATAATTGTGTAGTGTCTAATTTTATATGTTCCCTGGATAGATCATGAGTGGATTGGTGAAAAAATAAAATAGACTTGATGATTGCACCCTCATGCAATTCTAGGTAAGCCAAAGGGAGAAATGCTGAAGGTTGCAAAACATTTGTTTTAATGGTGTCCAGGGATTACTTAAACAATGAAGAGATTGGAAAATTGTTGTGGTAGGGTATTGCCACACCTTGGATGGATGATGGGACACAAGGCTTGTTTCAAACCTTTGAGAAATAGCAGTCTCCCAGCGTAACACTCCTCCTGAAGTGTTTCATTGAAATGATCAAATAGTCCTACAGAGGCAGAAAAAAAAATATCCTGGCCTCTTCTGACCTGTACCTTTGCTGGGCTGAATATTTAAGCAACAGTGTGTGCTTCATACACACATGTACTCTCTCCAGCAGCACCAATCCCCCAATGTTTCTAAAGATTAAAGAAGTGGAGGCCAATGAAGGCGAGTGTCTATTTGTATTGGAGAAAGAGGTGTGAGGATAGGCAAATGTTTGCAGTACCCTATGCTGGTAGCATAGCATCCTGGTCTGTAATCTGGGATGGCCATCCATATCTTCTGTAAAGGGGCTAGGTGCTTCTGTAATAAAAATAAATAATAATGCAAAATATCCTTATGCTTTAAACAACCCCTACTAATAGTTCCATAAAGAAAATATAAATTAAAAATGTTTCCTTACTTTTTAGGATTTCCTTGTATCTCAGGAAGAAAATGACGTTCCTCAGCCACTTCCCTGTCATCTACTTCCTCCTACTGTCATCTGTCTTCTCCCCTTCAGATTTTTTTTTTGGTAGCATTTATTTTATATTATCGAATCATAGACATGTCAGGCTGGAAGGGACCTAGAAGTTACCAAGTCCAACCTCCTGTGCTGAGGCAGGATCAAGTAAACTTAGACCATCCCTGACAGGAGTTTGTCCAACATATTCTTAAAAACTTTCAAGGATGGGGGTTCCACAACTTTCATGGAAGCCTATTCCAGAGCTTAACTACCCTTAGTTAGAAAGTTTTTCCTTTTTCCTTAAGCTAATTACTTCTTGTCCTACCTTCAGTGGACATGGAGAACAATTGATCAGTCCTCTTTATAACAGCCCATAACATATTTGAAGACTGTTACCAAGTCCCCCTCAGTTGCCTTTTCTCAAGACTAAACATGCCCAGTTTTCTCAACCTTTCCTCATAGGTCAGGTTTTCTAAACTATGGACTATACCATTTTTGTTCCTCTCCTCTAATTTTTCCACATCTTTCTTAAAGTGTGGTGCCCAGAATTAGACAATAATACTCTAGCTGAGGCCTCGCCTGTACCAAGCAGAGTGGGACAATTATTTCCCGTGTCTTACATATTCCACTCCTGTTAATACAACTCAGAATACTAGTTTGTTTTGCAACTGCATCCCATTGTTGACTCATTCACTTTGTGATCCACTATAGCCCTCAGATCCTTTTCAGCAATGCTACCACCTGGCTAATTATTCCCCATTTTGTATTTATACATTTGAGTTTTTGCTTCCTATTAGAAGTACTTTACACTTGTCTTTATTAAATGTCAGCGTGTTGATTTCAGACCAATTCTCCAATCTGTCAAGGTTGTTTTGAATTCTAATCTTGTCCTCAAAGTTCTTGCCATTCCTTCCAGCTTGGTGTCCCTGCAAATTTTATAAGGATACTCTTCACTTTGTTATTCAAGTCATTAATGAAAATATTGAATAGTACCAGACCCAGGATGGACACTTGCTGGATCCCACTAGATATTACCTCCCAGTTTGACAGAGAGCCACTAGCTACCCTGAGTATGGTCTTTCAACCAGTTGGGCACCCACCGTATTGTATTTTCATCTAGACCACATTTCTCTAGCCTGCATATGAGGATATTATGTAGGACTGCCAAAAGCCTTACTGATCTATCTATGTCTACTGATTTCCCCATGCTACTCAGCCAGTAATACTGTCAAAGAAAGAAATTTGGTTTGTTTGGCATGGTTTGTTGTTGAAAAGTCCATGCTGGCTATTCCTTAATGTTGTTATCCTCTAGGTGCTTACAAGCCGATGGCTTATTAATTTATTCCAGTATCTTTCCAGGTATCAAAGTGTGGTCTATAATTCCTCGGGTCTTCTGTTCCCCTTTATAAAGATAAGAACTATGTTTGCCCTTCTCTAGTCCTTTGTGACCTCAGCTGTCCTCCATGAGTTCTCAAGATAATTGCTAATGGTTCCGAGATTGCTTCAGCTGGACCCTCAAGTACTCTAGGATGAATTTCATCAGGCCCCGCTGACCTGAATACATCTATCTTATCTAAATATCCTTGAACCTGTTTGTCTCCCTTGTTGTGAAAATTAAATGTGTTGAATATCTAATTCCCATTAACCTTTTTAGTGAAGACTGAACCAAATAGGCATTCTTGATGTCATCACGTATTAGCTCCACTTCCCTGCTAAGTAGAGGACCGACACTTTCATGTGTCTCCTTGAACGTTGCAAAGCTATATCAGAATTTTTTCAAGTATCTTTGAACTTTTTTTCCCCTGGAGAAGGTGCAGAAAACCCCACCCACCTTTCCTTTGCCACAAGTGAAAAACTATTGAGGAGGCACAGTGAACAACTGTAGCTTCTCAGAGAAGGGAGGAGGGAAAAAAGTTGTAAAAAAGAAAAGTATCAGCCTTTAAAAATGGTTACTTGGTGCTTGGAGTAGCTTAGTGATGTGCCAATTGTGGTGGGTAGCCTGATTCTCTGATTTAAAGAAAAATAAAAGTCCAAGGGAGATGTAATTGATACAAGTCACTACACCCCAGATGACAGAGGAAGAGAACACATAGCTCAAGGGAAGAATTCAATATGTTTTGAAATTTCTTAATCAGCTTTTCTTGATGCTAAAGACAGGTAAATGTTTATAAATGGGGTAATCCTGCTCTCTGGGAAATTAATTTGCTTTACCCATGAGAGGTGCCTTGATATTATACTTAATGTGGTTGGTAAATAAAAGTACTTCCCAAATAGCATCAAAGCTGTGGACCAATCAGGTTGTAGCTTTTCCTAATTTAACTGAATAACTAAGTTTATAGTATTGCTTCCACTGTTGACGTTTTCTTTTCTCCATGGGCATGCTATGTTCCGAAGGCTCAGCATCTGCGTGTGGCTTTTTCCCTCCTTGAATTAACACTCAATATACTGGTCATTCAGAATGCAATATGTTCTTCTTCACACAGCGCACAGTCAACTTGTGGAACTCCTTACCTGAGGAGGTTGTGAAGGCTAGGACTATAAGATGGATACATTCATGGAGGTTAAGTCCATTAATGGCTATTAATGGTGTCCCTAGACTCTGTTTGTCAGAGGGTGGAGATGGATGGCAGGAGCGAGATCACTTGATCATTATCTGTTAGGTTCACTCCCTCTGGGGCACCTGGCATTGGCCACTGTCGGTAGTCAGGATACTGGGCTGGATGGACCTTTGATCTGACCCAGTACGGCCGTTCGTATGTTCTTATGTGATACATAGTTTCAGTCACACATTTGTGTAATATTAAGGATTGAGTATAGATTGCTACGGGGCAGAATTTTCATCTGATGGATTGACGTGGTGCAGGAAATGAGGCTGTTAGTAAACTATCTCAACCAGAGAGCACAACGTTGCCTGCTTTTTAAACTACCATGTGCCTAGACATCACAATGAGCAACATACATTCCATTAAATAAACCAAAATGTATGTCGTTCCAATAACTGGCAGTGAAGTAGAGCAGTAAAACAGAAGTTCTTTTGGAGAAAGAGTTAAGAGAAGACCTCTTTGTGGGAATGTAGCTATAATGAAAATTTAACAGCTTTGGTGTAAACAAGTGACTTGGCGTACTCAGTTTCTGTTCACAGTCCTATATTTAATCTGACTATGTCAATATGTGGATGTATTTATTTGGGCTTTATTTTGTGTTGCTCATTAGACTAATGTATTGGTTTTAAGTGTTAGATAAGTAATATCATATTATAACAATGTTTGTTAGTGTTTGAACAAATAGTGTTTAGGAGAATCGGGGGAGGGATAGCTCAGTGGTTTGAGCATTGGCCTGCTAAACCCAGGGTTGTGAGTTCAATCCTTGAAGGGGCTATTTAGGGAACTGGGGTAAAAATCTGTCTGGGGATTGGTCCTGCTTTGAGCAGGGGGTTGGACTAGATGACCTCCTGAGGTCCCTTCCAACCCTGATATTCTATGAATCCAGCGATAACTTTGAAACGCAAAGGCGTTTTATGAATAATGTTATTGTCATTAAACATAGTATTTGAAGTAGCCCCGTAACTGAGGAGGCATGTGCTACCATACACAAAGGCTATATCTGCACTACCCTTCAGTTTGGACTCTGGGGCTGAATAATAGTGCGCACCAAAGTGCTGTGCTGTAACTCTGTGTGGACACTGTGGTGTAAACTAAAAGGTTCCCAGTATGCATTAATGTGAAGTAGAAATCTCTTAGTTTGTGCCCACAGCTTCGACACAGGGGAGTTACAGTGCGCACTACTGTTTACATCTATGTAGTGTGAACTGCAGGATAGAGTAGCCAAACCCAAAGTAAAGACGCTAGTACTATAGGAAACACCAGTCTAGAATCCTTGGTCTGGCTAAGTAGGTCAGGGATGAGCCTAAGAGTGAAGGTTGCTTTAAACCATGTTTGTTTCCCAAACCCTAAGAAAAACTGGGCGCTGGCCCAGCTTCTGCCATAAATTACTGGCCAGAAGGTTTCTCTAGCTCACAATTAACTATCCTTGGCTCCAAGGAGACATTCTAGCAGTCAGGAATTGCTGAGAGATTGAAATGACCCTTTTTCCTCAAAGAAAGTCTCCTGCATTGGGGGGCTGAGATGGGGTGGGGGGGGTCTTATGCTGGAGCAGCTACAGTGTCTCTATCCCAAGTAGTGATTTTCCTTCTACAAGGAGGATCCTTAGACAAGATCAGCCCATGACTGCCATCTTAAACAAAAGAAAAAGAAAAAAAGAAAAGATAAAAATGAAATAGGACATTGTCTGCATAGAACCCTTGTGCATTGGCAGGAATAATTCTAACCAAGAAGAATTCAGATGCAGCCCATATCTGCCAACTCCCCCCAGCCTCCTCTCCTAATTAAAGTAGAACATTTCCCGCATTCAGTAACGCCCGCAGCAAATGGTGCATACTGTTGGCAGGGGTAGAAGTAGGGAAGGCAGCAGCTTCTGCTGCTCTAGGGCATGCTCAGTGACTGCCGAGAAGCTCAGGGTTGGGGAGTAACCCTACAGCTGGAGGGGCTGGGGTGGAAGGTGGGGGCTGAGTATGGCACAGACTTGGCGGATGGTGTGCTGGGCCCAGCAGCTGCAGTGGGGATGGCGACACAGGGGCTGGACGCAACGGTTCTGCTTTGGAGACTAGAAATGTTGGGAGGTATGCTACCCACTGATCTTTCCCACTTGTTTTTTGAAAACAAATGTGTTCATTCTGGTATGCTACAAACATAATTCTAGACAGATAAATGGATTAAAACGACAGTTGGATGCAAGTGAAATTTGTGCAACTGAGGAGGGAGTCCAGACAACAGAAAGATGTTGCAACACAGCTGAATGGGCAGCGTGTTCTTTTTGCGGATACAGACTAACACAGCTGCTACTCTGAAACCTGTCATTACTTTCCATAGTATCACTACAAGTGGATGTATGTAGTATGCCAGTATAAAGTGTCTGATTCTGTAACCCAGGCCTTCATCCTTCCTGAATAGATACACTGAGTACCATTCAGTTCACTGTATAGTATGAAAAATAATGACCTGTGTGCTCCTTGTGAACATTAAAGATGCCATAGCACCTTTCATGAGAGTAGGGGAATTCCACCTGCCCTTATCCAAATATCCCTTCCATTGCAGCTCTTCTGTGTGCTGTCTACTGGATCCAACCTCAAAAGTAGCTACATTTCAGTCAGACTGCTTATACGGCATATATCGTTGACATCATACTTCCAAAATCAGATCACTATGCTTCTCTTATGTTCAGATAAATTAATCTTTGATGAGTGAGCAAAATCTTACAACTATGTGAAGAGATAAAAGCTGGGAGGAAAAATCCAACATAATAGGTCAGTACTTTTATGGAAGATCTTGGTCCTGTGCTCCTCAGTGTGATCTGCTGAATACACATGCACAGGCGGATTACAGTTTTGTGGGGCCCTGCGCCGGAGCAACTGGGGGCCCCTCTTCACCCCTTCCATCTGTAGTCCCACTCACCCCCATCCCAGCCTGGTGGCTCCTGCCAGGGAGTGGGGTCGGGGTGCAGGGGCTTGCCCTGTCCCGTCTCCTGCCCATCGCTCCTGCCGAAGAGTGGGGCAAGCCCCTGTGCCCTAACCCTGCACCCTGACCCTGCTCCCTGGCAGGAGCGCCGGGCGGGCGGAGCAGGTGGGGTGCAGGGATGCCCATTTTTCCAGGGCCCCCCAATTGGCTGGGGCCCCTGGGGATGGGCTCCATTGGCCCAGTGACTAATCCACAACTGTACTCGTGCACTAAATTCCCATAACTTCGCAAAACATTGATAAATAATATTTTGTTCCTATGTAGCACTTTCCATCCAAGGTGTCAAAACACTTTACAGACATTAATGATAGAAGCCTCACAACATCCCTGTGACACACATGACGCAAGTATTTTTTAGTTCTGATTTTACAGAGATGGAAATTGATTACCAAAGTAGTTAAGTGACTAACTAGCATCAGACAAAATCTGTCAGAGCAGTGATTAGAACTCCTTTCCTGGCTCCAAATCCTGTGCTTTGTCCTTCTAAGGACAGAAACATATAAGAGACATTTCCATCTACAAGTATTTGAAGGAGCTATAGGAGAGGAGAGAATGTTTAGTGTGGTACAGCTTTGTGTAACAAGGTATGAGATTAAATTGAGAAGAAAGATAATTTAAACTGAATATTTGGAAAGTTTTCCCAACAATGAGATCTAGTAGACCTCAAAATCTTCTAAGGAAACTGGGTTTAGCATCATTGCTTAAAATAACACCAGAGATATGGGTAGATAATATAAGGCTGAGAGTCAGTCACGGAGGTCGCGGAAGTCATGGCTTCAGTGTCTTTCTGTGATCTCCATGAAATTCTGCAGCAGCCAGTGTGACCGCCTGAGCAACTGACCCAGGGGCCAGCCACACCGGTCGCTGCTGGAGTGGCCCCAGGGGCAGCCGCACCACCCACTGCTTGGCGGCCCCACGCAGCTGGCCCCGAGAGTAGTGGAACCCTGACACAGCTAAGATTTAGTCAGGGGTATTTATGGAAGTCACACTGTACATTTTTGTTTATTGCCCATGACCTGTCCATGACTTTTTGTACTAAAAATACCCATGATTAAATCTTAGCCTTAAATATAAGTAACGCATGTGCTTTGGCTGGAGGTTGAGTTAAGTAACCTAGCATGTCTCTTGTGGACAACTGGATTTTGCCTATCTGACTTTCATAAAGAAGTATATATTTAAGATTTCTGAATCTCTCCACTTTTTATAGATTTACTTATGAAAATAAGTTAAGCATAAGGGGAAAGAAGGCCAGTTGAAAATGCTAATTGCCAGTCACTTTTTGGAACAGTAGAATTATTTTTGAATGTAATGAACCTCAGCAAGTTGATTAGATGTCAGAATGTGTCAGACTTTCAGTTGTTAAATGAGCCTGTACGGTCTAGGAGTGGGACTAATAGTCAGCAGAAGAGGGCACAGATAATGTTTGTTTTAAATAGGCAAATTAAACTGTCTCAAATATCATTAAGGCTAACTCCTCAATAGACACACTTCAAGTGATTTCCTAAATTAGCAGGCTTGAACCTGCCCATTTGTTGTTTTTCCTTGATGTGGGAAGCATGATCAAGAAATTCAGCAGAGCATCCCCACGTGATAAAGGCTGATAGCCCCACTATTCTTTACATTTGTTTTTATCATTGTGTTCCCTGATAACCTCCTCAAACTTCAATTTAATATAAGATGGAGTCATACTCAAACTCTGTTTGCAGATGTTCCAATAGCTAACGCTTTTTTTTTTCTTCAGACATGGAGACATTTAGCAAATTTGTCCCTTTCCTGAAACCTCTTAAGAAACTCTGATCAGATCTCTGCAATATCTTGAGAACATGGCCGGATCAAAGTTGTAGCCTCAACCACAAAGAGGTCCTTCTCCCCAGTGTGTCAATCCCTTCAACTCCAGAATAACCCAACAAACTTCCTTTCATGGGAGTTCACTCCTCAGATCCTCAGCACTGATGCCCTCCTGCCATCTTGGTGGGGTGTTGTGTGGGAATCCTGCCACATGCAGCTGCTCAGCTACTGAATCTCTAAGATTGACAACTTCCTAGCTGCTGTAACTCAATGGTAGGGACATTGCCTTTCCTTCCTAGCTGCTAATAGTCACCTATCCATCCCCACTCTTGGCTGATGACTTCTTTTAACATGGAGATGTGGGTTTCATTGCTTCTTGCCAAAGGTCCCCTTTCCTACTTATTTAAGAGAATCCACTGCTCTCCATATACTGGTCTTCAATCATAACCCTGAGCTTAGTGTCACTGCTTGCATCTCAGGAAATCAGTGGAATAATGTATGTGAATAAAGCAAGCAGGATTTGGCCCATATTCCATTGCAATGTAAAAGAGAAGTTTTACATTAATACTTTTTTTTAAAAAAGCAAGCAACTTGTATTGGGGGGTGAGGGGGAAGCAATGGAGCTGTGGAAGTGAAAGAGTCAGAGTATTTAGAAAAAGAACTGAGATGGCACTGTCCATAGGCTTATCAAGCCTGCACCATACTGCAGTTATTAATGCAAGAAAGCATGTTGATGGGTCGTCTGGACAAGAAGATGAACCACTCTTGCTCAATACAGATGAATCATGTATCTGTACAAGAACAGTCAGATCTTTCAAAAGGTGCCCCAGGCCTCTCACATTAGATTCTGGCCCAGAAAATGTATGAGGAGTTGACGTATTAGCCACTCAAGAATAAGTTAATACAGGGGTAGGCAACCTATGGCACGCGTGCCGAAGGCGGCACGCGAGCACATTTTCAATGGCACTCAGACTGCCCAGGTCTTGGCCACTGGTCCAGGGGGGCTCTGCATTTTAATTTAATTTTAAATGAAGCTTCTTAAACATTTTAAAAACTTTATTTACCTTACATACAACAATAGTTTAGTTATATATTATAGACTTATAGAAAGAGACCTTCTAAAACCGTTAAAATGTATGACTGGCACACAAAACCTTAAATTAGAGTGAATAAATGAAGACTCGGCACACCACTTCTGAAAGGTTGCCGACCCCTGAATTAATATATCTAAAATGCTCAGCTTTATCTCTTAAAGGAATGTGTATTTCTTGTCGTTTCGTCAGTCTAGCAAGAAAATAGTGAGAGGTGGGTTGATAAAAGTATAAGAGCTATATTGTGAACCTTAAACAAAACTTTGGGGCTGGATACATAGTGAGAGTTATCTAGTATATACAGTTTTCAGAAGATAATTCAGGAAATATATTGTATTGGTTCTTGAACTCTTTGGCACATGCATCCCAGAGTTCTTTTTGGTAGGAGCTAATGCTTTTTGCATTATTACTCTGCTCAGGAAATCCTGATGTCAGAAGGTTAATTGAGTAAGCAGTGTTAGCCATGAGTTGTAAATTTGTCACAAGTAATGTCCAGTAGGCAAACCGTTATTATGGGGTTATTAGAGTGGCATTACTACTTCATTCTTCCCTGAGCATGTCATCAGCATTTCTGTTACAAGCCCTGATTTTTTTTTCTGTGGTAGTTTAGCAATAAAAATTCTCTGGGGCTTAAATTTAAAAGCTCATTGTCCAGTGACCATTTTATTTAAGCAATTTAAAAAATAATTACAATCATGTTACTTTTGGGGGGAGTCCTTGAAAAATAACAATAATTTTGAATAATAAAATTTGCAAAAACAGAGTGCTTTTTCATATTGCTAATATGGAATGGACAGGCAAATGAGAGAGGGGGAAAATATTAGAACCATTGAAACAATGTGCACTTGGATTAGGTCCTCATTACATATGTGCAACAAAATTTATCTATACCTCTTCAAAACTTTTCTATCTTTTCCAAAGATAATATACACCTTATTTACATACAGTAATTACAAGAGAAAACCATTTTATTTTAAGAGATAAATAAATCACTTTTCTTTTCAAATGTTTAACCAGTGGCCAGGTGTGAATAGTTCAGCTAAACAGTGTGGCCAAAATTTTCTATTAGTGCCTGTAGCTAAGAACCTAAGTACATATTCAGGCACCTGAAGTCAAGGTTGTTCTGGGTACTTGGTACCAATCAAAAAAGGCCAGCTTATTTAGACACCTAAATCAATATTTAGGGATCTGATTTCAGGCCCCCAAGTGTGAAAAATGTGTCTATTACTTTGGAAATTGAGGCAAGGGACAAAAAAGAGTAATCCTGAAAAACACCTCTGTACCCCAAATATAAAACCAACATAATGATAGATTAAGTACTAAACTTGGCATAGTGTGCTCTTAATTCACATTCATAGGAGAGTTTTATTAACTGTGCGCATAGTATAATGTGCATTGAATCTTTTAATGTGTGTTTCAGTTTGGAGTAACAGCCTTAGATGCAGGGATACTTGATTCAGCTGAGGCAGAATACAATGATGTGGTTCATGTACGTCAATCAGGATTTATAATCTAAACATCCTGAGTTGTCTTTAGATTCAAGAATCTTGAGTTGCAGCAATTGCAGTTTTATGTGCAGAAAGCAGCCCAGGGTTATCAGAACATGTTTGAGAATGCGACAATATATCAACCTTTGAGAAGAGTCTGTCAACCTTATTTAGCAGTTTCTGGTCTTTTCTATAGCTGTCTCCATCTACTTCTATGTGCAAACTGCTGCTGTATGTATTTTTCTCCATCACTATTAAAATAATGTGTGCTGGACCCTTCTCACTGAACTTTAAATGCAAGAACCTTAAAACTCAGCCTTAACTTTGGGGTCACCACCAGTACTTCTAACCTCTAACACAAGGAGGTTAATTACACCAATATTTAATTCAGTTCAGAAATCATCCAGATGTGTATTTATACACCATAAACTATAAGATATAGATCTTGGTAACTGGTATAGATCAAATACTGCTGTCAGTTATACTGGTATAAATTCGGATCGCTGTCAATGGAATGGAATATGTCCCTATATTTCCTTTTCTAAATACTGCTTTTACATGATCGGTTTTAGAACTGTTGTTCTGAGTATTTTTTAAATGTTTGCAAATATAGGCTTGCCCAATACATGCTAGTTAACTCTACATAATTTTTATATAATAGGTTATTGTCTTATGTTGATTCTTACACAGATATCTGAGGGATGTGTGGCTATTTTTAATTTAAAGGATATTTAATCTTTTCTTCTGCTGTCATTACCATAAAGAGACTAAAAATAAAAAGAACTGTGGGAAGAAGGTGAAAAGGTAGAGACAAAGAAATAGAAACAAAACAGTAAAGAAAAGATACATACAGTTCTTCACTAATTTAAGATGTTCATTGTTTGGATAATATTTCTGCTTTAGAAATCTGATCACTTTTAGACATGCTATCATCTTTACAGCTGCACCAGACCTTAGCAGGATTCATTTAGCTGAAAATGAGAATTGTTCACCTGTTCAATACAAATACTCCTCAGTTCAATAACTGCTCTTTTCCATGGATTGGTCTCATTATATTTTAGTTCCCACTGTGGTAGGTACTTGAGGTAGAAGTGCACAAACCTACCATGGCTGCTTCTGGTTTTGTGTGAAATGTACCCTGAATTCTTCCTGTATTGTTGTGGATGGGTCTGTCTACAAAACCTTATTGGGACAGACATTTCTGAAAGGTTTAAGCCTCTGAAATTTTAAACTCAATTTCTTTGGATCATTTATTGTCTTCACCGTTCTTAGAGCCAAATAATAGTATGCCAGATCCAATGCAGTTTCTTCGCAGCTGCCCTAACTATACGTATGAGCCTCTTCTCAACAACTGGACCCAACCAATCCTCTTCTTTTCCTTCACCGAGACTCAGGTATCACTCTTACAAGAGTGTGATCTGTTGGTAAATTTGTACATAGTGACTAGATAAGGTGAAAGTAGATGGCATTCATAATATGTAACATAGTATATGGGTTTCATAGGACCAATAAAACTTCCTTTGCAGTGTAATTGGCTTCTTTTGTGCAGCTTTGTCATTCATTAACAATTATTTCTATACATTTACACTAGTGTACCTGTGACCCACCTCCTCAAGAGAAAAATCCCTCATACCACCCCCTCTCCCACTGTTTTTTAGAACCTGTTGTGATATCTACCATTATATTCTTCGGCAATGAGAAGTTACTGGTCCATTCTTCTGTTGCTCTTTTGAATCTGTAGTTTGATCCCAATCTTTGTGGTACTTCTTCTGCAAGATCCACTGGGCTATGGGAGGGGAATGCCAGTTCATTGTGCAACAAGGAGGAGAAGAAATACCCTGACTTCTGCATAGAACATGTGGTAATTCCATGAGACCTTTTCCACCTGGACCTGCTCTTACACATATCTGTGTCACAGTGCTTTAAGTAGGCAATATTCTATGTTGCTAAGCACTTTTTTTTTTAAAGACTGGAATAATGTTTGTCAGTGTAGCCCTAACTTTTAATCAAAAGCATTTGATTATATGAATAGGCTAACTGAGAAGCAGTTGCTTCAGGGTAGTTCTGGCATGATGTGCTTCTGTAGGAATCTCCTACATAAAAAAGTATCTTTTTAAAGTAATGCTATAAAGAAGCTAAGATGGCCATGTTTTGGTTCCTCCACATGTTAACTAACGATGTGCAAGGAAGAAAAACAAGTTCAGCTGATAGAGTTGAAGCCTGAGTTTATTTATGCAACAAACCTTTGCCGTTTTTGCTGAATGGCTCTTCAGGAACTCATTTTGTGAGGTGATAACAAAGCAGAGTATAATGCAATAGGAGGGGGCAGTTGCAAGCAGAGGACTACTTCTACTCTGTGCCACCCTTTGAGTGGTCCCTTGCCAGTAATTCCCATCCCTTGATAAAAGTGGTGAGATCAAACAATAGCAGCCACCCACAAGAGAGGGATGCTGGTTGGCCTGGGGGCATGGTTACACCTCCAATGGTATGTTGGCCAATCCTGTTTGGTCTCTGCTTGCAATGTAGCTCCAGCTGTGGTGGCAAACTTCCTGTATATTTAAGAAAACATTGTCATAAGTCCTATTTTCAACTCTTCCGTCTATTAACTTCACAAAGTGTCTGCCTGAGGCCTTGCTTTGTTTGTAAAGGGCATCTTCTGCTACCTTAGGAGGGTAGCTGTCATTCGCCCATTTCACACAAAGGTAATGAGAGCTTGAACAAGGTCATTTCAGCCAGAGAGGGGAATAGAACCTACATTTCTAATATAACCAACCCAAACCTCATCCACTTTGCCATACAGCCTTTCAGAAGCAACATATCAAATTAGATGCTTCTGTAATCATGTTTATACAGTCACTCGGTATTAGTCAATGGGATTCTCCCTACATGGCAAGAAATCCCCTGCAACACAGGTGGAAATGTGACTGTAATACTCTAGGAATACAGTATGTAATGCTTACAACTGTGTTTGAGGATTTGTTTGACCAATATTTTTTTCTTAACTTTAAAACCAATCTCGTGACTATCAGTGACAGAGGCTTTCTATTTTGTGAGATAGCATCTGGGATACTAGTGATCCATATATTAGTGGACATGTGTTACCAACTCAAAGATGAATCAGTATTTTTTCTCCTTTTGCAACCATTTCTCTAAATAAACTTTCTAAAAATCAAGACAACCATTTCACCCACACAAGCGTTTTCCCTCTTGTAACCTTGGAAACCTACTTGTTCAATGATAGTTGCAAATGTTGTCTGATTAAGTTAGTCATTTCTCATTAAACTTGTTTTTGTGAGCATGCAAAATAGTTTGCTTGTGGGTTCCCTCCCGCCCAAAAGTTTCAGATTATTGTCTGTTTCCTCACTGGACTTCAGCACCTACTTAAGTCCAATTCTTTTCAAAGTTAACACATGCAATTAGCTAGTTTATGAACAATTATTATTGTGCAACTACCTTTGTCTTTGACTGTGTATTAAGAAAAATGTCCATGATGAGATGTGGGTAGCCAAGGAGAAGATGGATTCTAACATAAATGATCAAATCTTCTCTTCACAAATACAAAACTCCTAACATTTCTCAAAGCTGGATATGCCTTTTAAAACATCTATATCAGTGGTCATAGACCCCGCCGCTGTGGGTGCTGCAGCCCTGGAGCACCCGCAGAAAAAAAATAGTGGGTCCTTAGCACCCACCGGCAGCCAGCTCCCCTCCTCCCTCCCAGCATCTCCCGCCTGCCGCGATCAGCTGTTCTGCGACATGCAGGAGGTGCTGGGAAGGAGGGGGAGGTTTGGGGACGGGGTGTGCTTGGGGAAGGGGCGGAACTGGGCGAGAAGAGGCAGGGTGGAGCAGGGGCACCCCCAGGGCCTGGAGGAAGACAGCACCTGTGTCGGGGTTCTCAACCCGTGGGCCACATGCGGCCCAGCTGTGTGCTAAAAAATAATAATGAAAGTTTGCCGCTCCCAGGTCCTGGCAGGGGGTGGGGCCAGCTGAGGGGGAGATGGCACCACAGAGCCCTGCTGGAGTGCTCCTGCCATTAGGGAAGGCAAAGCAGCCCCCTGCGGTGAGGAAGGAGCTCAGCCGGCAATCAGCAGCCCTGCTGGTTCCTCCTCCCTCCCCGTGCTGCAGGAACACCCTGCCAGGTGTCCAGTAGAAAAGGGAACCTTTTAGTGTCCGCTCAGCACTGCTGACCAAACACTAAAAATCCAGTTACCATGGGCCAGAGGAGGCGCCAGGTCATCAACCTGTGCCAGTTGTGGGTGTAGTTTGGGGGGAGGGGGGGAATGCCCCTGGCAGATCCCCCCCCCCCCCCCGATTTCTCTGAGCACCAAGCAGGGCTTGCTTTGCTCAGCCTGTCGGGGAGGGAGGAGGCTCGTTCAGTCCCTCTCCTTGGTTGAGGCTGGCCCGCAGCTCCAGGATGCTACCTCCTGGGTCCTAGTGCCTGTTGTCATGGTCTTCTGTGTGTGCTGGGTCCTGTTTCCGTACAACGGGGAGTGCCCATGCGGGGAGGGGCACGGCAAGTGGGTGGGGTCGGCAGAAGAGGCAGTGGGGAAGGAAGAGGGATGGGATAGGGCAGGGGGGAAGAGAAGGGGATGGGGGAATGGGACGGGAGAGGAAAGGGGATGGGGTGGGAAGAGGGAGAGGGAGAGGATGGGGTAGGGGGAAGAGAAGGGGATGATTGAGAGTGCCACCGCCAGGGGGAGCGCTGCCTCCTCGCTTCTGAGCGTCTGCACCAAAGGTGTCCAGAGAAATGAGGGGGGCATGTCCCCCCCCAGCCACAGCTACGTCACCTCTGGGGGGGATGAGCATGCTCCAGGCTGCAGCGCGCCCAGGGCTGCCTGCAGCAGACAGCAACCGCCTGTCCACTCCCTAATGGCCATTTCCATACACTTTATTTCAGTGCTTCTCAACCTGCAACCCATGGGCCGCTTGCAGCCCAGTCAGCACACAGCTCTGGGCCATGTGACATCCTCAGGGCCATACAGGTAGTATTGGATGTGGCCCACAATGGTAAATAGGTTGAGAACCATTGGTCTATCTACATTAATCTATCTAGGTTCTCGTCATAGACTTATTTTGATATTTGAGGACTGCTCAGTCAGCTTTTTCTCAGGTAAAATGGATACTCATGTGGCAGAAAACCCCAAAGCTCATTGGCCTTGGGATCACTCGCCAGTCTTCCTTTACATACAGACTTCCTCCCATGGCATGTGGCCTACATTGAAACCTATACAGATCACTTTCAGCTGGCAGCCTGCTTTCTTAAGCAACCTCTTTAAACTACATTTACATTTTTATTTAAAAGATCACCTCTACAAGTCAATTATCTATGGTTTGTCTCTTGGGCAGTCAGGCATCATAGTGTTCTCTTTTTGAACATGGCCAATGTCAGGGAAACATTGCTATATACTCAGTGATGTTTCCCATCTGTCCAATATTACTCAAAATACAAGTTTCTGTTTTCAACCCAATCTATTTATAAGAGCCCTTTTTAGAACTAAGGTGTTAATGAGCAACTTGTACTATTTTGGATTTTTCTTTTTCTTTTTAGGCATCAGAAGGTGATACACGTAGATGTTTAAGGCCAGAAGGGAGCAGTATGACCATCTATTCTGACCTCCTGTATAATACAGTACATAGCATTTCACCCACTAATTCCTGCAGTGCAGGGAATCATTCTCCTCTACTGTTGAACCATTGACTACAGAGTGAAGATACAGGCCCTAATTTTCCACTTGCAGGGGAAGAAAAGGGTATCTTCAGTGAGCCAATTGCAGCAGTTGATTTAGACCAGTGGTCACCGACTGGTAGATCACAATCGGCTGGTCGATCCTGGAGCCTCTGACAGTCAATTGTGATCTCTGGCCACTAAAGTCTGGCAGGGCTAAGGCAGTCTCCCTACCTGTCCCAGCCCCATGCTGATCCCGGAAGCGGCCAGCACACCCCTGCAGCCCCTGGGGGGAGGGAGGGGCAGGGGTCTCTGTGCACTGCTCCTGCCTGCAAGGATCCCCCCTGCAGATCCCATTGGCCAGGAATGGGGAACTGCAGCCAATGGCAGCTGTGGGGGCAGTGTCTGCAGGGAGGGGCAGTGTGCGGAGCCACATGCCCCCCCCCCCCCCGGGGCTGCAGGAGGGTGCTGGCCACTTCTGGGAGCAGCATGGGGCCAGGGCAGGCAGGGAGCCTGCTTTAGCCCTGCTGCGCTACCAACTGGGAGCTGCCCAAGGTAAGTGCAGCCCGGTGGGAGCCCAGACTCCAACACCCAGCCCTGAGCCCCCTCCCGGAGCCAGCAACCCGAACCCCCTCCTGCACCCCAACTCCCTGCCCCAGCCCTGAGCACCCAAAGAGGGAGTCTACAGTACTTGTACCAATGATTGAAATAGGCACATTGTTGTGAAGTTTAATCAAGTCACGCACAGAGAGCAGAGCCCAGTATCACATACTGTAGTTCCAGATTTTTGTGTCCTAAATATTGGGTAGCAGTAGTAAACTTAAGTTTTGTCACAATTAAAGCCATTTGATTACATCAACTTGGGACATATTCTGTAATCAGATTAAAATCACATTGGAAGGCATTCAGTAGTTTTACACTTCAATGATATACAATATGGAATGGAAACCTGGCAGCAGACTGATGAATTCAGTGTTGCGTGCAGGAATACAAAGTAAGCACAATTTTGCTGTTTCAGAAGAAGTGGGCAAGTAATGCACTGCAACAAATTTTGCATTTGTCTTTGCTTAATCTTCAAAACCGTGCTGAAAATTTTACGGGTGTAATTTGCAGCTCTTTCAAGGTTATTTCAGCGTAGCTCCCCTTGAGACTGTCAAATACAAGGAGGCAGAATTTGTCTACACAATGCAGATTTTAAATAAGATCCTGTGCAGACACCCTTCCTTCAATCCAGTATGTCTCTAAGTTACTACTATCCTGTTTCTGCGCCCTGCCTCTTTTTGTCTTCGACACCCTCGTATATACAATCTACTTCTGCTGTGTTCACACTGTCTCTTGCAGCTCCCATTCTTGTGGATTCTTTTTTATTTGGACTCCTCCAAGCTACTTCTCCCCTCTATTGAAACCACCCTTGTCAATATCATGGAGGACCTGCTTTCTAAATCTAAGGTGCACGCCTCTATCCTCATCCTTGATATCTATTTCCTTTGATACTCTTGGTCAGTCTGTCCTCCTCCAGGGTCTATCAATTTCTGATAAAAATGCTGAGAAAAAGTTGAGAGAAGGGGACATGGAACAGAACCTGAAAGATGCCAGTAGGCAAAGGATGGAGAGAAAATGAGGACCCATAGGAAGACAATGATCATTTCGCCCTGTCTTTCATTTTCTAAGACCAAGCTCTTCTGCTCCTCTCCTGCTGACTGCTCCTTCACTGTCCACTTTGATGGTGCCTCAACCTCTTTCCTCCTCCTGGCTGTTGGGTCTACAGGAGCCCCTCTCTTCTCTCCTTTCTCAGCATTTTCATTTCTTCTCATGGCTTCAACTAACATTCTGAGTATGGTATGTTCTCCCCGCCTTGAATCCTTCTGTTGGTTTCCAGTGCTATACTGCATTAAATTAAAAACTTTGTCTCATCTAAGAGCCCCTACATACTTATATACTCACCTATGTCTCTGTTCTCACCTAGTCCCCTTCCCTTCTCCCAATCCATTAATCTCCTCCCATTCTCCTGCCTTCCATCATATTGCCCCTGACTTCTGATACAGTCTCTCTCTCTCCTCATCCACCCCATGTCCTATGGCTGTACCTTCAAACCTCTCCTTACAATCCCTCTCTCTTCTTCTTCTTGACTGTAATCTGCACTCCTGCCCTTACTGAGGTTGGAGATCTGTGGGGCAGAGAGTGTGCTTTGTAGTATTTGGTGTAAATTTGTGGCGCTGTATACACATTTTATAACTGTAGAAGTAATTAAAAATAACGTGATAAGATTCTTGCTGATATGCATAACTAGAGTGTAGGACTAATTTAACACATAGTGACATATGTAGCATGCACAATAATGCTCACTTCCAAAATATTTATCAACTCTAATTTCCTATTTAGAGAGACCGGTCCAAATTTTGCATTCAGTTCCTCTGGTATAATCTGCACCACCTTCACTGAAATCTGTAAGTCTCAGTTAAAGTGGTGTCATGGCAATCTCTTGACATTTTAAATTTTGTCTTCCCAAAAAAGGTGTTACAGTGTCAAAGTTAAAAGTGTATCATTGTGGCTTTGTCTCCTTAAAGTCACAATGCCAAGACAGTTTCTTGCTGTGGAAGCAAGATTATGCTATCAAGCTGCTTGCAAAACAAACAGTATGTAAATCTATATAATAATGACAAAATATGATTTCAGATGTATTCAAGTCTAAAGGTCCTGATCCTATGGATGGTTATGTCCTAGACTGTGAGCTCTTGGGGGCAGGAATCAGTTTGCTGCCTGTACCTTAGGGAAATTAACTGACTTTGGTCTGTGAGCAAAGTAAAAATTCCTTTCTCATCTATGTTGCCCAGGAGATCTCCATAAATTAAGGCTAGTTTATGGCAATGCTTCTCAACCAGGGGTACGCGTACCCCTGGGGGTACACAGAGCTCTTCCAGGGAGTACGTCAGTTTATCTAGGTATTTGCCTAGTTTTACAACAGGCTACATAAAAAGCACTAGTGAAGTCAGTACAAATAAAATTTCATACTGACAATGACTTGTTTATACTGCTCTATATACGATACACTGAAATGTAAGTACAATATTCATATTCCAATTGATGTATTTTATAATTATATGGTAACAATGAGAAAGTCAGCTATTTTTCAGTAATAGTGAAATTGTCTGATTTTTGTAAGCAAGTAGTTTTTAAGTGAGGTGAAAGTTGGGGGTACGCAAGGCAAATCAGACTCCTGAAAGGGCTACAGTATTCTGGAAAGGTGGAGAGAGACTGGCTTATGGCACAGAGGCGGCAACTTTATTAATAAACAGGAATGTAAATAAAGGAGAAAACAAATGTAGCAGCAAAAGGCGGCTCATAGCTGCTGAGCCAAAACATGAGCCACCCTGTGTCCTGATTGACAGAGCCCAGGGTAAAAATGGCTACCAGCCAGAGATGCTATCTGGCCCATGCAGGCCTGGACACACAGCTTGTGCAAAGCCAAGCGACACCCCTCTAGAAAGGGTTAGAGCTACTGCAGTCTCTGCCAGTGAGTCTTTTGGTCCCATATACATGGGAGTTCTTCTGTTCTCTGAGAGAGACTCTTCCCTACTTACCATCCCGGCCTAAACAACTGAATAAATGTTACCCCCTGCAAAGACTACATCCACCTAAAGTTGAAACAGAATGTATTGGAACATGTGTAACCCAGTTGTAATTCAAGTTTGATTGGACCAAAAAAAGAAAATGCAATGGCTAGTGAACATCAAACCAGCGTACCCCCAGCAGTTATATGCCAATGCAATCTCCTAGGATTAAACACCGGTCACTTGTCCTAAGTGCAGGGGTGGGAGGGAAAACCTTTGCTGCAGCAGAAGGAGAGACTGAATGACACTCCGCTCTTCCCCTGTTCAGCCTCCATGGTGAGGAGGGAGAGAATTCCCTCTGAGTCAATAAGATGACTCTTTAGAGCCAAAAGAGCAACCTTTAACACAGTCCAAAACCAAGCCAAGTTTTGATTAGTCAGGAGGGGTAAGGAGCCCAGAGCATCCATTCAAGAAAACATGCAGCAAATCCAGCCCAGCCAGTGCCTTCCCTTCCAAGCTTACAGTTTGGAGCGGGGAGGGGCTATTGGTGAGGAGTCAACTGAGCTGAATTAGTGCTTCTACCTTTGCTAACATAAGTAGGAGGAGATTGATTAGAAAATTCCCTACAATTCTTAGTGAAGACAAGGCCTAAAATCAAAGCTATTTTTTAATACTTCTGCAATGAGATTTGATGTGATTTTTTTTTCTTCCCCACATCCCCTATGTTTATCTATCTACCATGGTTCTATTCTCCTGCTTAAATGTTTTGCTTGTAGTTTACTTGTTTTGACTGGTAGTTTTCATTTGGGATGTGGACAAAAGGAATGTTAATTTCAAGACAATTCAGAAAGAGCATGCAATTTCTCACTGGCAGGTTTGTTGTTTGGGGGGGGGGTCTTCAAATGGCATGGTGACATTTATTAAAAATCTATCACTAGAAAAGTACAATACACTTG
This sequence comes from Terrapene triunguis, assembly GCF_002925995.2. Classification (NCBI taxonomy): domain Eukaryota; kingdom Metazoa; phylum Chordata; order Testudines; family Emydidae; genus Terrapene; species Terrapene triunguis. The sequence continues at coordinate 94,642,064 of NW_020664417.1, read as the reverse complement.
CTTTTAGTGTTTTCATTTTATTGCCTTTCATCCTTTTTGTTTTAGTTTTTTTCTGGTGATTAGTGTTTTGGGTTATTTTTTCAAATTTAAATGGAGTGTGCTTGTTTGGCCCAGGAATATTCGTGGTACTGGCACAAATTCCCAGGAGTGGTACTGAACATTATCACTGTGTGCAGAAGAGGAAAGGTAACATGATTTTTTAAAATGAGCATATTGAAAAGTGTTGGCAATTCATAATCAACATATACATCTTTCTTGATTATTTTAGCCTTTTAAAAAAAAAAGTGTAGTTTGGTTTTACAATTATAAATGAGTTACTCGTACCACTCTCTGCTATTTTCACTTCTGTTTAGTGCTTTATTTTCAGCTCTTCAAGTTTGCCTTTTCAATTTAGGTTCAAGCACTTATACAGAAATTGTTATCTTGCATATTATAACCAAGACCTTGTCTGTCATTCTTGCTCACTACAAAGTTTTATTAACCCTGGAGTGAATTTAGCGTTCAGTTCTGACTGTGGGTTACCTGACATGCTGTATATAACCAAAATGAAAGCTACTTGATAAATGGTTGCAGAGTAATAGACTTCTTTCACCCAGACTAAGTCATTACTAGCACTTACATTCAATAAATCAGAGGTTGTTCTTAGACTGCATCGGGGGGGCGGGGGGGATATTTTTTCAAAACCTCTGGTCAGCATTGTGCTACTATATGATATATGTAAAAGTGAAATGTTGTCAGAATGATCGTGAACTTGATACCAAAGTTGATGCATGTAGCTCTGACTCAAAATGCCCTGTGTAATAGGGCTGTATCAAAAGTTTTGGAAGAAAATGACAAGTTGTTGCCTTTTCTCATTGCTTTTCTGAAAAAGCAAAATAACTTTTTAACAACTTAGTTTTTGGGGGGAGGGAATGGGGCAGGGTGTATGTGGCTTTTAATGGCAAATAAGGATTTCTGTTGACAAAATACTTAATTTGGACTTCATACAGCATGGAAATTATGAAATGCAGCAAATGAACTCCATCTGCTCCAACATAGTGTTGCATACTAAATCTTCCCTACTTGATCAACACTGAGCAATCCGCCATGGAGAATGAAGATTTCTAAGTGAGAATTAGGAACAACAGTTTTGGAAAAATCTCACATATAGGTACCCCAAGTGGAAATTTATTTTTGTCCCTTAGCTCCCACAATTAAAATGTATGTTTATTTATATAGATAACCAAATTTAGTATCTTTGTTTCAGAGAGGAAGACAAGTGGGTAGTAGAACATGATGAAAGGGTGAAGTCTTCCTTAATTTTTTTTTATAAGAGAAATATGCACAAAGACAATATTAACACACAAAGTGATGAGATTATGGGATCATCAAGACTATGATTCTGATGCTGGATGTATTGCAGGAAGGGGGAGAAAACTGATAGTCCCCAAACTTCAAAGTAGCCTTTCCCTCCCTCTCCCCCATCCCACACCAACCACATATTTGTCAAACAGGATAAACCAGGAAATATACCTTTCATTTTAGATTATTTTTTTTTAGTGTGTAGGGTATAAGCAAAAATAGGATTAGGGTAATGTCTATTTTGCAATTACCCATATTAGTGAAGAAGATTTTTTTCTTTCAAGCATTCCAAGAAGTAGAAGTCTGCTTAAAAATTAGGAATCATTTATGGACATGTTGCCCTGTGTTTTTGTTAATATAAAACTCCTGAGGGTAGGCTATTGGACAGATCTCTTCCATGTGAATCAAGAATCTGTCAGAGTTTCATGGGAGGGAACTTTGTTCTCATATTGTGTGTATAGCTATTTTATTTTGAAAACCCAACCTTTTAGTATAACCTGTTTAGTAGCTTGAATGTCTTTAATATGTTAAAGAAAAATGTAGAAGTAGTGCTGCTCTTCAGTTGAATGGCATATTATCAGAAAAGATTGTGTGTTGAGTAAGTCAGGCAGTACAGCTTTATTAACCTAAGGTAGACAGCGAGAGAATTGCTCTCTATCTTCATAGACTTGAAAAGAGCAAGGTCAAATCCAAATCTATACAAAGTTGGTTCCCAGCCAACTGTTTCTATAAAGTTTTCTTGGAATTGATTTTACTGCTCATGAGAAAATGATGCTGCAGTGAATAGACAAGCAAATAGGGAGCGCAACACTTCTGTATTCATTCATACAGGTTAACTGCAGCAATAGAAATACGATGTGGCAAGTTTATGCTGATGCTACATAGCTGATTATCTATGAGTGACCTTTAGATGACAGTTAGCTACAGCTGAATAGTATTGACAAATCAGTGTGGATCAATTTAATTTGTTTTAATACATTTCACTAATTACTCTTTAAATTGAATTCTAAGGAAGTTTGGTTGTAATCTCTCGGAAGAATATCTGGAAAGGAATTGAAAACTTGCAACTATAAGCACAATGGCTTCATTTTAGGCTATTTCTGTAAAAGTTTATTGCCAGTTTAACAGGAAACAGAGGATCAAAATCAGAGTGATTGTCTGAAAAACAGTAATAAAGATAAAGCTAGATATTTAAGGGGGTGTGATGGTGGGGAAAAATGTTTGCACACTGTATTTAATATGCATTGCTTCATTTTGGGCTATATCTAATTTGTAGTCATAGTTCCCTCTAGAACTGCACATTCCTTAGATTCCTTTAATCCATATGCGTTTTGTTGAAGAAAATAACCTGAATTTAATTTATGGACATACTCTGGTATTATGTAATGTTCACGTTATGCTAACATTTGTTTCTATAGTGCTAAAATAAACAATTATGGTCGTGACGAACTTCTGGGTCTCTCGGGGCATGTCTTCACTACCCGCCCGGATCGGCGGGTAGAAATCAATCGCTTGGGGATTGATTTATCGTGTCTCATCTAGACGCGATAAATCAATCCCCAAATCAACGCGCGTACTCCACCTCGTCAGGAGGAGTAAGCGGCGTCGATGGGGGAGCCGCGGCGGTCGATTTGCCGCCGTCCTCACAGTGGGGTAAGTCGAATAGGATACTTCGACTTCAGCTACGCTATTCGCGTAGCTGAAGTTTGCGTATCTTACATCGACCCCCCCCCAGTGTAGACCAGCCCTTAGTTTCATCAGTGATGATGGGATGAGTCATGAAAAGGAAGTTGTTTTGGGAACTTGACTGTGGAAGAGCAGGAAGGGGCAAGGGTTTGAGAACTCTTGGAAAGAAGAATCCACTGGGTGACTGGGTTGTCGTGGGGACAAACAGAGGCCTCATGCCACTGAGATGGGGAATAACAGCACCTCTTAATACACCTTTCTGTTCTGAGCGACTCAGTACCAGAGAGATTAGAAATAATTTGGAGTTCACATTATCATTATTAAAAATATTCACTGAGCACCTAATAGGTGGTAGGTATGATCCAAATATAGCAAAGACACTGCCTGTGTCCTGAATAGCTTACAAGTTGACGTTTTGGACAAGATGCAGCAAACAATAGGCTGGGAGTGTGGGGCGGAGGGAAGTCAGACAAGGGTTGAGCAAGTCAGGTCATGGAGTTATGTGCCCCTCTTGATGGTTGCTATAAGTATATGTATGTAGCCATGCACATGCTATGAAAGTTTTTTTAATTTTTTTTAATTTAAATGAAATGCATCAGTTAAAGACCTGTGTGAACATGTGTGCATTTAATTCTTGTGCTTAGATAGGTTGGGTGTGGGCAGTTGGTGAAGAGGGGCTTAGTCGATGGATTTGTAAGAGTATAAAAGTGGAGAAATGATAATGGTTTAAAGGATATCAGTTTGGGGAGAGAGTGGAGAAAGAGTGAGGGTACGGATCAGGAGACAAGGTGCAGTGTCTGGTGATGAAGAACAAATGGATAATAGTAAATGTCAACAAGGAAGTCCATTAACTGCAATTGGAAAGTCTGAAGGCCAAAGGGCCTGATAAAGGGGTGGGGGACTGGAGAACAGGAATGCTTGTTTGTTGTGTTTCATGCTGCTGACTCTGGGGCTGTAAGGGATTTTAAGGAAGCTGGCACGGGGTTAAGGTGATGCAGGGAACCACTTTGGAGCACCATGGAGGAGTTAGGGCATCACCAGAACCCCAAGCAAGATTTTCATGTTTATGTAGGAAGGGAAAGGGGAGGAAATTACACCCTGCTCCTCTTGCATTGCTGCTTCTGGGAGAGTTGGGGTCTTTTCACCCTGCTCCTGCAGGATAGAGGTTGCCACACACACACTGAAGAGCCTGGTCATGTTCCCCATGGCTCTAGTAGAGGACAGGCTAGTGTGAACAAACCAGGGTGCTTCTGCACTATGCCAGTAATGATGACACTTTAATGGGAGCTGGGATTTTTAATATTGAAAACGTATGATAATGCCTAAGGGTCGGGGAATACTCCCAGTGATGAAAGGTCAAAAAAAGTAGCAACGTGTTTGTTTAGACGGTAAGCTTCTTGGGCAGGAACATTTTGGTATGTGTTTGCACAGTGGCTAGCACAGTGAGGTCCTGGTTATGATTGGGGTCCCAAAGTGCTACAGCAATATAATGAACAACAATGATCGGTATTGTATTACGTGGCTAAGCAAAGACTCCATAACAATAATCTGAAGGATAAAGACAGCAAATACTTATTTGGAATGAGGAAGAGAAAGGGGATGTAAAACAGGTTACGTTGTTGTTGTTGAATGCGGTCTATAACCTATCAACCATAGAAGCATTTCTAAAGACTACGGAATGTTTTCATGAGAGAAATGGCTTAATGCCCTTTCCCAGAGATGTACAATTAAACTAGATAAAGCACTAGAACACAGTGGGGTGGTCTGGGCCATTCGTATGGGAGGATCTCTACACATGGATCTTCCCTCCTACAAACGGAAAGGGGCGTGGGTATCTCTGACACCCCACCCAGGAGCAGGCTGTACATGACATATCGTCATAGATACCTAAGCTAAAACGCTTCAAATTAAATGTTCAAAAACATCCATTAATTATGGGTGCCCAGCTTTGGACATCTAGGCTTGATTTTTCTGAAACCCTCACCTCCCAGTGACTGCAATAGGAGCTAGGCTGCTTATAACCTCTGAGAGTTAAATCTAGGCGTTTGAAGTTGGATATCAAAAGTAATGACAGTTTTTTGAAAATGTTGGCTCTAATTTGCACTGGTCTGTATTTGGGTTTGGTATGGATATGTCCCCTGTGTCTCTAAACCTGTCCGATAGATCTGTAATTTCTTTTTGACCATTGAGAAACTTTCATATTTTTCTCTTTGGAGCAGATTAATATGATGGAAAGAGTACGGAACTCTAGTAACAGATTGGAATCCACACTTTATTTCTAATAACCAAGCATGCTAATTAGGTATCCGAATTTCACAAAATCATTTAATCAATGCAAATTTTTGAAGAACTAGAGATATACAGAAATGAACAGACCTTCTCTTGTTACATATTGCCATACTATGACATCTCATGGCATGAAACATTTAAGAAGATATTTGTCTTATAACAAGACATTTTGCCATTTTGAGTGATGTATGTAGAAACGCTTTTCAAATCTTAACATTCATTAGAAAAGAAAGTGAAGAAACCATGAGAAGGGGAAGAGATGATAATTTAACTTGCACATTTGTCAGAGTTTCCTTATTAGTGAGGGGTTGCTATGTGGTGAGTTAAAATCTGAAAAGTCCATCAAGGAGTGTCTATCTCAAAGGGGATTTTGCTGGGTCTATTGCGTGGACAATATTCTACACCTTTAAAAAACAAACAAACAAAACCCACTATCCTTTACAGTATTTTAATGCTCCACTGTAGCTTGTTGACTTCATATACAGACTCTGACCTCTTTGCTCCCATCTTGGCCATTCTAACACCGCAGGCTCTAAACACAATTTCAGGTTAAATTAAGTAATGTTTTGTCAGCATTCGCAGAGACATAGGAAAATTCCTGAAATAAAAGATAGGTCTAACTAAAAATGAAGCTTAAATGGATACTGCAGGAAGCAGCCTGAGAACATCTTAGAACTCTGTTCCTAGCCACTTGGCAAAGCTGCAGTGAAAGCCTGTGCCATGTCCTTGCCAGTAGATGACTAGAAAGTCTTTATTTATAGCCCTGATTCTTTTGATGTGTATAAAAGAATTTATAGCAGTCCCAATACTTTGAGAGTGGCTGAGGGAGGTATTCACTTTTTGGGGTAGATGTTGATAACTGCCTCTCTTAAGCTGGGGTTCTGCTGGTCATGGAGCAGCCATAGGGCCCTAGGCAGAGTCTGCTTGTATAATGCACTGACGCGGCATAACTCCAAGCCAGCCTTGCCTCAGCTCCTGGGAGCCCAGTCTTGCCCAATTTGGGCTGTACTAATGAGCAAAATGGGGGTTGTGAGAGGCTTGCAGCTCTCTGATCTTTGTCCAGGTGGTCTTAATGCCAGTGGAGCCCTAAATGTGCATTCAGCCGGCACAGACATGATCTGCCTTCTGTGTTTACCTAACTCAGTATATCCATCCATTGTTGGATGAGATTATGGAGACATTAAAAAATGATACAATTGATGCTTTCCTACAACATCCAACCTGATTAGAGTATTTCTGTGTATGCAAAAATGATTTTCTAATATACTGACTAATAATATTTATCCTCTTGGTTTTAATTTTACATTGATACCTCGGTCCCTTTAATAAATGGATTTTCCTATTTCAAATAAATTCTATGATCTAAGTGATAGTCCATAAATTTCACTCTTAACAAATTGAGTAGCATTTGATGTATTACTGTGCAGATGGAGATAGGGTCTTTACAGAGAGCTTATCCCAGTATAGTAAGGTGTTTTTTAAAGAATTTTAATTACTATTTAGTAATACTTTTATCAGCATTTGTGCAGTAGGCATTTTAGCAGCAAACAGTCTGTCATAATCTGCTATACTGATTTAAGATTTTCCTCTTTAAGGTGGTAGCAAGCAGAGGAAGTATGCATTTGGCTAAGTTTTCCCAAATTCTGTAAAGCACATCACGTCTGGAAATTGAAAATAACTTACACAGGGACATACTGGTCTAGTGGTACACACTTCTGAGAGGACTGAAGAATCTGGAGCAATCAACAGTTTAGCACAGAAGATATTTGTAGTCACTCTAATGCATGAATTATTGCAAATTTACAGATCAGCAGTGTAGAACAGAGAATTAAGTAATATAAATTAAGTAGTTAAAAAGTTCAACCTGTGGGTTATAAGTGAGTTATTGAGCTTTTCAGGCGTGCTGTTCATTGACTTCTGAGATTTTTTTTTTTATTGTCCCTTAAGGAAAATTTCAGATTTGTATCAGTTTCATACAGTATGTTTTCCACTTACTTTCAGTAATGTCTAAATGTAAGAATATAGATTCTAAGTACGATTTCTTTTGCATCCACACTGCCTAGCCCAAAGAAATGGAGCATACTGTGAAAAGAATCTGAATAGAAATCATTTGCTACCTGAAGCAGGATGGCTGTCTCATCAATCTTTAATACTAACCCTTTTAGAAGAGATAAATAGAAACTTGGATAGTGTAGGCAGAATTAGCTCATGCTCAGTCAGTAACTGTAAGTATAGAGTCATATACTTCCTTCTTGTGTATGGGGTACATTTATGAATAACTATCCTTCGAATCAGAGGACTGGAGGTTATACCATGTCATCTCATTGCACATTGGGCCTGTTGTCAGAAGTGGCAGTGGTTGTGGCCTCAAAGTCAGACATGCTGCAATACTTTAGGTCAAGACTCTAGAGTCCCTAATGAAGCATGCTAAAGATGTTGAGTGGTATGCCAATAGAGATACCGATTCATCCTCTGTCTCTCTGGGCAGCATGGAGCTCCCCCTACTATGAACAATGTGGCTTGTTTGTTCCCTTGCTGTATTTCACCCTGCTTCCGTGTGTGTTACAAACAGCCTCTCTGTTGCTGTGAAAAGGTTGACTAGAGCATTTTAAATTTTGTTTGACAACATACTGTAGAAATTTTGTTCAGGAATACAAGGCTGCCCTAAATCTTTAATATACTGAGTACCTATAGTAGTGAATTGTTTTTGTTCTTTTACCTTGTGAGCTGATGTTCCATTTTTTTCTGTTGAAAACCATTGACCAATATAAATAGTTATGTTGATGATAAGGGAACATTATTGAGACAGTCATGGCAAGACATATCTGGTGCCATCTGCATTCCCCAGATACTCCTGATCCTTTACAGTCTGACCTTAGGCACGGTCATGACAGACAAATTGTACTTGTCTCATTGGTTGCCTCCTGTGATGGTCTCCTCTCCGCAGCTAATATTTATTACCAGGGTGCTATTATATGATATTAGTATTACAAGACTTCGATAGTTTTACAAAATATATTTGACTCTTTATTATACCAATATGGTGGAAAGTTGATCATAAATCATTTAAACAGGACTTGTGGCACAAATTAACATTATTTGTGTTGCATTGTCCTTGTTCTGTTTGTGTTTATCCTTTTAATTGCTAATTTATAAAATTGTGTATTGTGCAATGGGTCTTCAATGTGAATTAGTGAGATTCTGCACTACTAATATCCAGCAGCATATATAAAACAAATGGGACTGAATAATGTATTACTATTTTCCTGTATTCATATACCATTTCAGGTTTAGTAGCACTCTGAGTCTGCTCCCATTAAAAAGCTTGATCCGGTGAGCTGCTGATTGTTCTCGATTCCCATTGAAGCCACTGGGCATTGAGGACAGTCAGCACCTCAGATGTGCTCTGCACCTTGCAGGATTAGATCCACTTTTAATAAAACAAAAACATAAATGACGCTAGTGGTTCAGGATCAGACCCTATGGGCTAGATTCACAAAGAAATGTAGGTGTTGTGATGCTCAGTGTCAATTTTAGGTGCCTATAAAATTGCTGGGATTTACAAAGCCTGAGTTAGGTGCTCAGGCTGTCTATACAATGAATGGAGAGAGATTGGCACCTAAGATGGGGTTCACAAAAGTCAGCAAACTGAGCATGGAACAACCTAAATTAGCCAATGGGAGACCAGCAAGAGGGCTGTTTCCTAAGCCCTGCCCATCTCAGAGTGTTTGGCTCTTAAGACCAGACCGCAGGGACGCACCCATTTCTGCTGTGAACCCTCCCCTAGAGTCAGGCATTACATGCAAGAAGCTGGGGGAGGGACAGGAAGGAGGCCTTCTTTCATAACGTTTAGCCCAGTGACGGGGGCAATCACTTAGGATGGGAGATACCCCTGGTTCAAGTCCCACTTATGCCTCACACGGAGAAAGGATTTGAACATGGATCTGCCACCTCTCAGGTGACTGCCCTAACTGTTAGGCTATGGCATAGTCTGATGTGGGTCTCACTCAATCTCTCCTCTTGAAGCTGTTCTACTCTGGATAATAGAGACACTGGAGCAGGGGGACTGGATCCTGGGTTTCCCACATTCAGGCTGAGTGCTCAACCTACCAGGTTATTTTCATGCTTTCTCTCTCTCTCTGGCCCAATCAGAGCACTTTGTGAGGAGCTAGGCATGATCAGAGGACATGTTCTCAAGTGGGCTCCGCTGGCAAGTTAAGCGGAGGAACATCCATCTTCGCCCAGTTTGTGAATTGCTCTGGGGGTTAGGAGTCTGGATTGTTAGAGTGAGACTGCAGTGTGTATACGCAGAGGAAGAAACAGGCACCTTTTACTGCAAACATGTAAGCATTGAGTGAGTTTAGACTTCTATAGGGTTAAGTGGCAGCTGCTCTGGGTCTTGTGAATATCAATAGCACCTAAATCCCTTTGTGAATCTAGCTCTAGGATTCCCTAAGTCCCTTTGTGAATTCCCTGAGATTCCTCATAACCCTCCTTTGTTTTTACCAAATTGAAAAATATTAGGTGCCATAGGCTACCTTTACTAACTGACTGTCCACTTCCCCAGAATTAAGCATTTACTCTCCTGTTAACTTCTCTCCCCTTTGTATTATGACTTCTATCTTGTTACTCTAAATCAGTTCTTAATACATGCTTTGTCTACTTCCCCATGCTTATTTTCTTTAGTGAGTCTTGTACAGGTCTGGTTCTTTAAAATTCCTGCTTTCTTCTATGGAATTTCCTGACTTGAAGTGTTGGATATCACTGAGTGCCTACAAATAAAAACCTCCTTGGCTGAAGTACAGGCAAACTTGTAAAGGCTCGGGGTTTTATGGGGGACCTTCTCAAAACCATTTTCAAGTAAATTGAATCCAGTAGGTTAGCTTATCTTCTGTGGTCTTAACTTTTTCAAAGAACTCGTCCAGATTAGAAAGACAAGGTTCCTTAGCATAAAATGTCATGGTTGGACTCTACCATTTTATACTTATCCAAGTATTGTTGTACTATTCAGTCCTTAGTAGTACTGTCTATTTCCCTGGTATAATATCTTGTAAATGAAAGAATTCAATTTACAGCATCACTGTTCCATCATGTCCTATGTCCTGATTGTCAAGTCATCCTTTAATATTGTCGTAATGATTCATGGCAGTTGTTTTTCCTACCCTCGTTTTTATAATTGTCATACTGTCATAATCCTATTGTTTTAAATAAGGGTAGATCTCGGCATTTTCAGAATGATTATTACAGAATAATCTTGTGTGTCTAAGAAAGGTCTTTTACATTGTTGGATTACACAATAACACAATTAAGCTTCATAGGTGGAACAGGAAAATGTGCACTGATATTTTGTGTTTTGAATTTAATTTATTGCTTATCAGAGGAATTCAGTTCTGGTCACCAATATGCCTCATCAATATTCTGGAGGGACTATCTCAAAGACTATGCATAGTTCAGTCTTTGTGCCAAGGTCACATACTGCATACAATGTGGGACTAAGCCCCACAACTGTTAGTCATGTTTTATATGGTATCTTTTAATGTTATTAAATATAATTATGAATATATTATCTTGTTCACTAGCTGGACACCATCTTGATTCGCCAGAGGTTCTGAAGCACTTCTGTTGTAGTATAGGTGGTGTTGTCTTGTCCTGCTCTCAGAATATTGGATGATCAACCTAAGTGAATGTCTAGTGAGATTGTTCCTTATTTGTTCTGGATTTAAAACAAGCAAACAAACTCCATTTACAACTAGACTTTAACACTAATTAACTTATTTTTTATCTTGAAATATTTACCCTTTTCTCACTCTTGTTTGGCTACAGATAGGCTGCTGTCCTGTTAACCCAGCCTGACAGAAAACTGTTTATAAAGTGATAATTGTACCTTTGCCCAAAGGGGAATAAAACCTTTGAAGTCATAGAATATCAGAGTTGGAAGGGACCTCAGGAGGTCATCTAGTCTAACCCTCTGCTCAAAGCAGGACCAATCCCCAGACAGATTTTTGCCCCAGATCCCTAAATGGCCCCCTCAAGGATTGAACTCACAATCCTGGGTTTAGCAGACCAATGCTCAAACCACTGAGCTATCCCTCCCACCCCTCATGAATGCTTAGAATTTGCAAAATATTGCTGAATGTAGTCCAAATGACTAAGAACAGAAAACCTTCTACCACAAAGTGGAATAATTCAGAAAGTTCTGAATATATGAAAACAGGGTTTTTTTAAGAAGACATTTTACTAATGGTAATTATAGTGGTCACTACAACACAATGGGGACACACACCATAGAAAAAACTTTGAAAATGATAAATCGCTTCAGCAATATTGATATACATATATGCAGGGGTGAAAGTAATATTAAACAGTTACCAGTATGGGGGCATGGCTCCGGGCCCCTGGAAATGGCAGAAGGGGCGGGGCTGGAGGTCAGCCTCCCCTAGCCAGTCCAGCCGCGCTGCCTGGCCCATGCCGCCCGGGGCTCCAGCAGCGATTTAAAAGGGCCTGGAGCGCTGGCCGCTGCTGCAGTAGCAGCGGCCGGGAGCCCTGGGCCCTTTTAAATCGCCTTCCCCACCCTTTGGCGGCCCTGCCAGTAGGATCCCTACCGGCAGGGCCGCCAACGGGGGGCAAAAGCGGCAGCAACGTTAAAGCACTGCTGCGGCAGTACTTTAAGGAGGGTGCTTTGCCGCGGCAGCGCTTTATAGTCGCTTTATAGTCACTGCCCCTTTTGCTTCTTACCGGTACGCCGTACCAACCTGTACCAGCCTACTTTCACCCCTGCATATATGGAAAATTGTTCCAAATGGTAAAATCCTTTTTCATATGCCTACTCTGGTCTGATGGGATTTGCTGAGCACTTACAGCATGTTAATTATTCGGTTATTAGTATTATCGCACTTGGGACATTGTACCAGAACCTCTTTCCTTCATTGTCTTCTAGTTTATACAGTTCAAAAGGGTAATCCTTGATGGTATGCCTTCAAATGAATAACAATAATTACTATGACTATGGACTCTCTTTCATAATCTGCAATCCTTTTATTTTAGCATAGAAACTGGCTGGTAATATTTGTTACTTTATATTGCAACTTGTAAGTCCAGTGAAACAGTCATCCAGTGAATCTGCCCTGTAAAAGAGAGAATAAAGCAGTGCAGTTTTGCTTTTAAAGCTATCCAGACATAAGCCTTAAGTGTTTCTAAACCATGATTTGCATTAAAACCCGACTGCAATTAAACTAAAATCCGTACACCAGAAACTAGCTTTAATATAAAATCTTATGAATAACTGGTAACAGAAAAAGGTATCCTAGTTAGTTTTTAAACACACGTTATAGTTAAATCATAGATCCACATAATGCAGACACATATAATTTGACATATTTTATGTATGTATTGCTAATCGCAAAAACAGTGGATGGAAGCAATAAAACTAGTACATTAATATTTTAAATGTTGGTTAGGAAACTCAGCAGCATGAGGATCAGATGCTTAAAGGACAGCACCTTAATAAACACTATATTCCCAGTTATATGACCCACAACAAATAGGCTTCAGTTGGGTTTTTATTTAGCAATTTGTGTTTAGTGTTTGCACAGGAGACGTTATCCTGTTACATTTCATTACACCCTTGCCATAAGTAGTTTAGGGAGTATTGAAAAGTAAGACCTGTCAATTTGTAACAGTTCATAAACTAATTTAAACTTTGAATAAAAGAGTATTTGAAACATAGAACTTCTTTTCTCTCTGTTTGAGAGCATGCAGTCCTCCCAAGAGTAAGATATTTCTACTAGTAATAAACCTATGTATTTTATTATTTTTAAAAGGATATTTAATTTAATATTGTCAGTATTTTTCTTACCCTTCCTACTTTATTCCTATGTGATCTTATTGATAGGCAGAGCTGATTTTTCCCAAAGAGGGTTTTTTTTTTTTTTTAAATGGAAATATGGTCTTTTTTTTCAAAAAATAAAACTTTGCCAGATGGTAGGTGGGAAAGGTGCCTTGATGAGGAACCTTTCAGGGGATCCGTGTGGTTTGGTGGGCAGAGCAGAGTGGGAGTAGACAGTGTGTGGATGTGTTAGAATGTGTTTTACAGGGGGAGGTGCCAAAAAAAAAAAAAAAGGAGAAAATGCAGAGAATGAAATGGCACCCTTCTACTTATGGTTAAAGTATTAATGTCTCTACCAATTACATGTCAACATGCATTTGTGAAATAAACTTACTGATGCTTCTACCCTTGTCTTTATTAGCTTGGTACATTTCTCTTCTGACCCCTTTAAAAAAAAAAAAAAAAAAGAAAGAAAGAAACTGATAACTTATCACTGTTTAACATCATAGGTCCACTACTTATTTATGGCCATCTCATTTCTGATGTCAATCCCTCTTCCATAAATTCCAAATTAAAAGTGCATTAAATAGATAACTTTAAATCAAAGATCCCCTTAAACTTTTTCTGAGTAAGTACTAGTTTGGTTGATTCAATCAGTGCTACCAGTTGCATAACACTAGCAACACTGCTAATTCCCTTTCCTTTCCTCCAGATCATAGCAACTGAACTATACAAAAGTGTTTTGACCATGAATGGACCAGTTTGGAGAGGACAGTCACACTTTATGTGCTTAATCGCAGGACGGAGAAAGATGTATGTTTGGTAACACTAGAGACAGGAGAATGAACAAATGTGTGAGAGAGAGAATTAAGGTGAAGGAAATGTTGAATGCTATGGAGAAGCTACAGTGGTAATGGAATGTCCATAGTTCTTTAGTAAGCCATGAGATAAATAAAGCTGTTCTTTGCTATGTTAGACTGGAGATGAATAGGTGACAGGTGTGGCAAGAGCTAACTGGAGCATTTCAGGACCTGCATGGTTAAATACATTCCTGAACAGTAGTACTTGGTGGTGACATAGTAATGCGTCACTGGTTATTTTCTAGTATCCGTATCACATCAACAAGCTGATGTTATTAAGCCGGGGAGAGAAAAGGGAAACCCTAACTCGGAGCTATGTTCTGTAAAAAGCTTATTTCTCTCAATTCCCATTGAAGCCATTGAACTGAGAATGACCTGCACCCTGCAGGATTGGTCCCTTGGTAGGTTTGATTGTGTCAATACACTTGTGTGAAGGGCTGAGTCACAAAAATAAATGAACATATAAATATTTCTTCTAGCTCATGGGTCAATGTATATCCATTTAACACTACAGATAGCTTAAAAAATGTGACCAGGCTCCTCAAAATCTCTGGAGTTTGGTGTGTGCTGCTTTGATAGATTTTGGCAAGCATGAAATAAGAATTCATAAGATTGATTTACTTGTAAATTTATGAGCAATGAAAAAAAGCTCGCTTTGATGGGCAGGTATTTCAACAGTCACCATCAGTGCTATATTGCAGTTTTAGGTATCTGAATACTTTTCCCATCTAATCATCTTGTATAACAAATACTCAATTCACAGCATGTGCCACAAACAAACACCAGAATGGGACCAGGAGAACCATTGTTACGTGTCATTAAAGAAGTTACACTTGCAATGGGGAAGCATTGGGCAAGACTATAAAATTATTTATACTTATAGACTTTCCTGATGCTTTTCAGTGAAGGCTTCCCCCAGTTTCCATATATTGATGAGTAGTAGTTGAGGCTGTCTACTCTCTTGCTCGCTTTTTGTTTCTCTCTGTGTGGGGATGCTACTATGTACGTGTCAAGAAGGCCCTATATTGTGTTTGATCGGCTCACTCTTTTCTAAACAAGAAACAATCATTGCCTGCATGTATGGTGGTGATCCCAAATCATCAACATAAAATTAGTCAATGCAGTTACTAACCATGTAAGCAATGGTGGGAACATTCTGTCAATGTTCAGTAATAGCTGTCCAAATAAGGAGATATTTAATGGCTGCTGTTTTAAGAACAGGTACATAGGCTGCCAACAGCGTTAGCCTACTAGTTTAATAGAATTGTAAGACTGGAAGGGCCTTGAGAGGTCATCTAGTCCAGTCCCCTGCACTCATAGCAGGACTAAGTATTATCTAGATGTTTCATATTATTACACAGATATCTTCACAGCATTCCGGTGAGGTATATAAATAGAACTGACCTTGTTTTAAAGATAGGAAAGTGAGGCTATGTGGTTAAAGGGTTTATCAACTAAAAATTACACTTCTACCCCAAAGTATTGTTACCTACTGTTGTTACCAGTAACATCCACAATTACGAGAAGTGAGTCAGATTAGAAGAAATTACAATTTTTCTCTACTTTGATTTTTACTTGTGTACACGTGGCAGTACTTTGGGGATCGTCAGTGTTGCTTTTTCTTCTATATGGACAATAAACTACACAGCTTCATATGTTGCTTGTGTAGGTGTTTTGCCTATCAACAGAAGACAGAAAATATACATTTAAAAATAAAATGGAAAATGTGTTGGAAAACCATGAAAATTGGCAGGGGTAATCAAGAGTTTGTGCAGTGCCTGAAACTTTTGATTTTTTTTTCCAGATTGACTCGATTTTAAGTTGACAGTGTCCTTATGAGTTGCTTGTTCAAATCCACAGTCAATGCCAGATTTAAAACTAGAATTCCGGGATTTCTGCCTCCCTGATCTGTGGCTGTCAAAACAATAGAAAATACAGCTACCTGTGGCTGTTTTTTGGATACTTTGAAATGTTTGCGTGTGGGTTCCTAAATTATAGGCATGACTTTTGCTTTCTGTTAGGGTATGTCTACACTTACCCGCTGGTTCGGCGGCAAGCAATCGATCTTCTGGGATCGATTTATCGCGTCTTGTCTGGACGCGATAAATCGAACCCAGAAGTGCTCGCCGTCGACTCCGGTACTCCTGCTCGGCGAGAGTCGACGGGGGAGCCTGCCTGCCGCGTGTGGACCGCGGTAAGTTCGAACTAAGGTACGTCGACTTCAGCTACGTTATTCACGTAGCCGAAGTTGCGTACCTTAGTTCGAATTGGGGGGTTAGTGTAGACCAGGCCTTAGATTATCTGCTCATTTCCTGTTCTCTTACCTCTCTGCATGTGTTTGTCCATTAATATTATTGTGTTGTTTTGTTTTATGCTGAGTCTTAACTTTTAATTAGATTTTTGCATGGGACTGGTAGGTTAGTAACAAGATATGAATGTGAAAATATTTCTGAAGAACTGAGGCAAAAACAAAAACAAAACGCAGATAAAAAAACCGTTTATCTTTTCGACGAACACTTAGATTTATTTTGCAGCTCTTCTACTGTTCTGGATCTGGATGGTTACAGTGAATGGGAGAGATATATAATTTAATCTGAAGTAGAATACTATGTTGCAAGTAACTTCAAAGCTATGATTAAACATACTTATAATAATTAGTTTCAGAGAATTCTAATTTCTTTCAGTGTTTGAAGAATTCAGCTTCTAATGAAGTAAAATAAATTACACACCACTTTGTTCAATGAACAAGCACTTTTCTCATTCTAACTGCCATTTATCAACTGTTCCTTTCACCGTGAAAGTTCTCAACACTTCTTTTAAATAGATATTCGCTAACAAGCACTCTCCTCACCTTTCCCTCCCACACAAATATAGAATGAGCTTGATTATAACACGTTCATTAGATTATCATTTTAAACACTAATCCTTCACTTCAAAATTAGATTTTAATAAAGGGGAAAAGAGACCTTTCCCATGCATGCTCAGTAAAATATTACTTCAGTCCTAGCCACTGTCTTTTAAAGAGAGAACCATGTTACAAAAATCCTATTTCAGAATGCCCTTAACGTTTTATAAGTTGAGAAGATCTGTGTATGTTGCCATTTGTCTTACGATGCTGGTTTTTTTTTTTTTTCCTGTGGGAAACATTTGGTGCAATTTGCAGTTGCAACTGCTGGTTGGAGCCTAGATAAAATCATCAGGCGAGTGATGTGTATTGATTAAAGGCCAAATAGTGTCTTAGGAAGGAAGTAGCATTTTCCTTTCCTCGCAATATGGAAATTGAGAGACTGAAGTTTCCAGCTGAGTAGGAGGGAAGTGGATGGCTGGTGCCCCAGCAGAATCAAGAGCAAGGAAACACAACTTTTTGGGGGCCATTGGAAAGTAAGCTGACTTAAAAAATAGTGATACTAAAAAGATTTGCAGTAGGAAGATCACAGAAATCTTCCCTAGTGACAATTATCCATCTGGAAATTCTAAAGCATTGGAAAAAATTTGGATGTTCTCACAAATCAAGTTGGGAAAAGCAACTAATCACCAAAGAGCTGACCTAGCCATGAGATCTTCAGCTGGGAGAAAAGAATGAGCTACCAGACCTAAAAAATTGAAAGGAGCCCAACTTAAGGGGGGGATATGATTGCTCTCTTTAAATATATCAGAGGGATAAATACCAGGGAGGGAGAGGAATTATTTCAGCTTAGTACTAATGTGGACACGAGAACAAATGGATATAAACTGGCCGTCGGGAAGTTTAGGCTTGAAATTAGACGAAGGTTTCTAAGCATCAGAGGGGTGAAGTTCTGGAACAGCCTTCCGAGGGAAACGGTGGGGGCGAAAGACCTCTCTGGCTTTAAGATTAAGCTTGATAAGTTTATGGAGGGGATGGTTTGATGGGATAACATGATTTTAGTCAATAAGTCAATAACATGCCATCGCTGGTAATTAGTATCAATGGTCAATGTGGGTCTCACTGGAGAATCTTGCCTGCATGCTCGGGGTTCTGCTGATTGCCATATTTGGGGTCGGGAAGGAATTTTCCTCCAGGGTAGATTGGCAGAGGCCCTGGAGGTTTTTCGCCTTCCTCCACAGCATGGGGCAGGAGTCGCTTGCTGGAGGATTCTCTGCGACTTGAAGTCTTTAAATCATGATTTGGGGACTTCAACAGCTGAGTCAAGGGAGAGAATTATTCCAGGAGTGGGTGGGTCAACTTTTGTGGCCTGCATCATGCGGGAGGTCAGACTAGATGATCATAATGGTCCCTTCTGACCTTAAAGTCTATGAGTCTATGAGTCTATAATTCCATGCAAACCTAAAGGTGTGTACTGACTATCTATTGACTTGGGCCTTAATTCAGCAAAACCCTTAAGTGTCTGCTTAAGTGACTTACCTAAGGTCATGCAGGAAGTCTGTAGCAGACCCAGCAATTGAATGCAGATCTCCTGTGTTCTAGTTCAACTGTTTGTCAGAGGGTGGAGATGGATGGCAGGAGAGATATAACTTGATTATTACCTGTTATGTTCACTCCCTCTGGGGCACCAGGCATTGGCCACTGTCGGCAGACAGGATACTGGGCCGGATGGACCTTTGGTCTGACCCAGTACGGCCGTTCTTATGTTCTAACCACAAGACCATTCTTCCCCCAGACAATTCAGCCTCTCTTAGGGCTTGATCCAAAATCAACTGAAGTAAAGGAAGAGACTCTCATTGACTTAGGTGGCCCTTGCATCAGGCCCTAATGTGTGTAGCTAGAAAAAATTGTATGATTGTAATATTTTGGAATCTATTACTTCTTTCTTTGACCCCTTTTTATTATATAACTTGGACTTGTCGTGCATGCACACGAACATATGTGTATAGTATCTGACTCCAGACACTCTGGAATATACAGTAAATGTGGAGTTTTCAGGCTGCCACTCATTCATGAGCAATATCTGTACCCAGTCCTGGGTCACTTACCTTGAATACTAATGTTGGAAGATGAATCTTGCCTGGGGGGGATATAATTTAAATAAGTATTACTGTATAAGTTAGTCTGTTGAGATGCTATAATAATATTAATTGAGACAAACATTGAAAAATTAATTTAGTAGGAGTAATTTTGAGAAACAATGTGATTTATTTATCACTAAGGAATATTGCATATAAAAATGCATTCTACATGCACTTTAACAATGTTATTTAAACCCTTGGGTAACTGAAGCCAATTTTTAAACAAGTTTCCTCATTAATTTTCAATTTGTAGTCTACATTGTGCAGAACATTTTAAATCATCTGGGGATGGTTCATCATAGATTTTTCTCTTGGGACCTAATATTTCATTGGTTATAATGAACTGAACAGGCATAAAATGTATAATATTAATTTACATATAAATACATATATAACGATAAGAATGTTTTTTATTAATAGTAGTAAATAGAAAAGATAAGTATAAATAACATAGTAGTTACAATCACAAGCCAACCAAATCTGGAAAATCAAACATTAAGGAAAATGATCTGTCCATACTTTATTTCCTTTAAAGTCATTCATTATTGAGTATTCAGTGTTGATTATTTATCAGATAAATCCAAATGCAGTGATGGCTGCTTGGTTATGTGCATGTATTTAGGCTTATGTAAATGTGTGTCTAGAAATAGCAAAAGATCCTTATAAATGCACCAGTAGCTTAAAAAAATTAAGATCTAATTCTTTAGCCACTCTGTGCACAGATCACATGCAGGATTGTACCCATATTTTGTTATGAAACTACAAGGGATGAATTTAGAGATCTTAGCTTGTGCTTTTAATTTACCGGTAAGCTATAGAAATACAGGTTTGAACCCTGATAGGGTAAATTCATTTTTCCTTAGTCAGATGAATGGAGTCCCATGTATTTTACGGTTTGAGTGCATGTTCGCATGCGTGTTTCTGTATGTTTGGTGGTTGGGGCAGGGTAAATTTCAAATGGAAAACTAAAAATAACTGAAGATCAGTTTTCTCCACATGGTCATTAACAACCCTATCACACTTTCTGTGGGAGGAGAGGTTTGGCACAGAATCTGTCCAAAATTTTCTACAGCACAAAATTTTCTGTGCTGTGCACAGTCTGTCTGGCTGGTGCCTTTTACCCCTGATATATGGTGGTAGTTTTAGTGATGTGTATCTATCATAGAATTGTACACGGTAGGGCTAGAAAGTACCTCAGTATATAGTTTGTAGCTATACAATACCTAAGGTGAAAGGTGCTACATAAATGTGAGTTTTTATAGTTCTTCAGAGTTAAATAATAATTCTGTGTGTGGTAGATAGGAGGTCCATGCCTATACTTAACCACCTATTAGGCTGTGCTTTTCTTTTATCTGACATTTGATAAAAAGTATTTCTGTATGGTCAAGCCCTGTGGACCCAATTACTGAATCATTGGTCTTGTCTTGCAAGATTTTCTCATGAGAGTTAATCTGTTGACTTCTCTCCTGTGAATGAGAGTTGCATGATTGGGTCCCCAGTTTGTTTTTCTCCCAATAACCCAGTTGGTTATGTAAATATTATCTCATGGGTTATTCGCCTTGGTGTTCTAATGGTTTCACTTGAAATCTCTGGCTCATTAGGCTCCCAAATCTACTTTTCATTTAAAAGTTCCAAATCCATTTTTATGTTGTGAAGGATAATGAGTCTGCAAACGAATGATGTGTATGTTCAAAATTAGTACAATAACTCTGTAACCAATGTATCAGCAGTAAATATCAAAATACATATTTAACCTGGGCAGTTAATACATATTATGTAAAACTGGGCACTGTTCTTATTCATTGTGTTTGGCAAAGAAGTGCAAAATTGTCAATCAAAAAAATCCCATGCTTGTGTTGCTTTATTTTAATGTGAAAGTATCTGTGTGTGTGTGTGTGTGTGTGTGTGTGTGTGTGTGTGTGTGTATTTCAAATTGCAAACCTACAGTATTTCAAAATTGTTGAGATCCTCTCTGCCAAGTTTTAAGCCTGGATAACATGTTACTCCTGAAATTTGAGATTTACCATGGAGATCTTGACACAGCTTTATCTACAGAACACCCACAGAAACGATGTTTCTACAGAAAAATTATAAGTCCGACAGAAACAACTTTAAAACTTGTTCAATTAAAATAAAATAAGAGCAAGTTAGACAAACACCTGTCAGGGATGGTCTAGATAATTCTTAGTCCTAACTTGCTAATGTTGCACAGGTCTAACACTCAGAGGATTACTACTATTAGGTTATAAAACAAACTTTCATATAGCAGCATGAGTTAGTTACCATGAGTCACTTTGGACTTCTCCGGGTTTCCTTCTCCTTTCGTTAAAGGTTAGATCTTAGGGCCTGTACCTATGCCATGTAGCATTCCATGGCTGTGGGAAACTAAAGGAACCCTCCAGATAGGTCTACGTTTAGTTTTTATCCTGAGTTAATTGGCAGTCAATTAACTTCAGATATTTAACACCACTGAAAATTCGGGACACCCAGGCTATTCTGAACACTCTCCCGCACACTTGTTCCACGGTACAAACAGTGGTTTACCTTAGATCAGAGCCTTGGCCATCAATTAAGTCAGTTTTTAAACTAACAGTTTTTAAATAACAACCTAGTGAGGCCAAGCCCTGCATAATGAGCACCTATCCCACGAGCTGTATTATGTCAGGTGTGCAGCTGATGTCCATCTGTACCCTTTGGAGACTCCCATTGGAATCTCTGCATGCCCCCTCTCCCTGGGTGCTGGCAGATGTCAGCGAGTCAACTTCTCAGCTTACTCCGACATTATTTTAGCTCTGAGGCTACAGTAACTTCCACAGGACCCATCTAGAAGAGAAGGACAAAGATCTTTAGAGGACATCTCAGTAGCATTAGGAGAGAAACAATAGGTGTTCCCATGCCTAATTAGAGCAACGTTCCATCAGCTCCAATTCCCTGCCTGACAGAGGCCAAGAGTTGATGTTTCAGAGCAAGGCAAATAAATAAAATATACACGAAAAAATACGGAACCTGGCTAATTATGCAGTTCTGTTCTTGTAGGGGAAAAACTCCTTCCTGGTTGTTCTGCAATCTGATAATGCCCTGAAGGATATGATTTGATTATGTGTATATTAGCATGTAGAAAAGATGGGGTATGTTTGGGGGTTTTTGTTTCATTTTTGCAAAGGTGACGGAGATGGACTTTTACAAATGGCAGTATAATATTACAATAATACAGGTGCATAGTTTAGGTAGTGTTAATCAAAATTAATAACCGGCAAAGGTAATAGCCTTTCTCATTATAGAAAAAAATACCTCACCTCTCCAAAGCTTTTTTTAAAATAATCACAGTTGTTCCATTTCCCCCCTGCACATTTGGGCTCTCTGTATTGAAAACAACAACAAAACCCTTTTATATTTACTCTTAGAACTGCTGCAAAAATCATTAACTTGCATAACAACAGATGTCTTTGCCCCCCAGTAAATTTCTCTACTTGACCTTGGAAATTTGTCTAATCATCAGCACTCAGGAATGTAGGCTAATTTACCTAATACAGGGAATAGTGACAAAAGAAAGTGCCTTTGTCTTTATCGAGCATGCTGCGCTATGGCTCTTCTGACTCTCTGAACACTTAAGGTGAAAAGATTTGGAATGGCTCAAAAACAATGGGCCATAAATGACATAGGAACATTAATAATTAAATTTATTATACATTCGTGGGAAAAAATTATCCAGTACAGCAATTCTTAATGACATCCTCTATGGACCGTATAAGTCGATGAATTTCAAGTTCAACCATTTATGCTAAAGAAGGTTAAAATGGCTAAAAGACTGACTATATTTTAATGTACTATAAAGAAATTAAAAGCTTCCAGCAGTCCATAAAATATCATCCTGCAGTCCTGAATGCAATGCCCATTATCACTAAAGGGTGTAGTTAATCATAGGGCAATAACTAAGTATGTGGGGCTGCTGTAATTGCTAATAGACACTGTGTAACTGAGGCTTAACCATTTTTAATTCCACTGTTTTTCTATTCCTTTGGCCAGAAACAGTCACTTCACGATTTTAATAGTTTAGTATAATGTGTACCATTTTTACTTCATTTGTTTAATTTACAATTAAATTGTTGGTGTGCAGAACTCTGTATTTAGTTTGTTAAAAGTGAAATGTTACATTCATTGAGTTTATCTAAACGTTTGTAAATTAACAATAAAACATGTTTCATTCCAGTGTTTTTATCAATTTTATGTTTCATTCCAGTGTTCGGTTCAATTAACCCCTTGACATTCGGGATTTTGCTGACATAGAGCATAATGCATTTTTGTATTGCTAGTCTCAGCACCACAAGCTTACTGATCTATTTTCCTCTGACTGATGGGGGGTTATTGCAGGTAACTCCCATGAATAGTAGTGTAGGTTGTGCATATAAATTCCTCCATGGCTCAGTGGAAGAATAAAACCACCAAATGGAATCTCATTATTTGTTGGTGTTTGGTGCATATGTAAAGCGTGTGGGGAAATAGAGCGGGAGGGGGGGCTTCTTTTCAATAGCCAGAGCTGTGAATCTGAAGGCCCCCAAATAAACCCTCCAACAGAGATCTGTTATGCTAACTACCCTTACACAAAGCAGTACAGGCCAGGGCCCAGGCCAGGGCCTGAACTCGACTAGACTGCACAATTCCCTGCCAAACGCGGACAAGGAACAAGACAAGAGGAGGGGGGGGGGCAAGGAGGGAAAGAATTAAAAAAAAAAGCCCCAGTAACAGCACTAATGAAATATGTTCATGACTAATGAAATATAATAACCACTTGTGTGAAGCAATAGGTAACTTTAGCTAAATGCAATTTCTTAACTCATGCAGCTTCTCCTTTGGGTGATCTGTGACCCACTCCGTGATTCCAGCTATCTGCAAAAATAGCCAATCATAGATCCTCTTTAGGCGTCCCATGGAACCCCGCCCCCCCTAATCTTTAACCAAAAGACCCCGGAAAATAACGTGTCTTGAGAAATGTACCCAAACTGGTGCCAAGTACCACCCCTGGGGAAAACCACCAAGCGCCCCTCTACCCAAATAAACACCCAATTCTTGGAAAATAATGAGGAAGGTACCAGGGGAGAAGGGGGAGGGGGGACTGACCCCGACCCTAGTTTCTTAACTCGCGGTTTAGGGGAGGGACTGACCCCAACTCTAGTTTCTTAACTCATGACGTATTGTTTGTACTTTGCTTGCGGTTTAATGCAATAAAGCCGCCTGCGAGCGGTACTCGGGGTGTCAGTCTCCGGACTGCACCCCAGTGCACTGGTATGTATGTCGATAAACTGGCCTCAGGCTTGAGTCTTTGAACTAAAATCACCGCGTGGGTGTCTATGACCACAACAGGCGGAAAATACATAAGGACACCTTTAGTGATGACAACTGCATCCCTTTTTTTTTTGACATTATTGTTTTGAACCATAGTAGTAATGAGATTCAGTTGATGCAATGTTCCCTTGGTGGGGCAGAGTGCAATGTCATGCAGAAATGTACAAGCTTAGGGTAAAGTCACATGTAATAAACATTTCATTGGTATAAATGATGACTGAGCTGTCTTGTACAGGAGCCCTGACACTGTTGCTGTCAGGGCTGGATTAACCTTTTGTGGGCCTGGCGCCAAACATATTTGTGGGCCCCCATGGGGGCAATGGAGCATGGTGCGGGGTCGGGGGGTCGGGCCCCAGAGAGAGGGGCTGGCCAGGGGCATGTCATGGCAGAGGCAGCCCCGCTCTGCCCAGCCCAGTGCGAGGGCACTATTTACAAACCAGCACACTGTGCCCTCCTCCCCCCAACTGGCCGAGACTGGCCAGGCTTCTGCACCAGTCCCAGGCAGCTCAGCTCCGGGGAGACAGGGGGGCCCCACAGGTGGTGGGAAGCAGAGACTGCCCGGAGCCGGAGGTGCACTGGGGTCCGGCCAGGAGGCAGAGAGAAGCTGGAGGATGGGGCCGGGGGGGGGGAACCATCAGCTGTCCAGCGGGCAGGCCGAGAGGAGCAAGTGGTGGGCGGAAGCCAGCGGGGTCTCGGGGCGCAGTGCAAGCAGAGCAGGCCAGGACCCCTTCTGAGCATGGGCCTGGCTCCATGGAGCCACTGGTGCCATTGTAAACCCGACACTGGTTGCTGTAACTTGTATCCTTAGCTCACGTGGTGCACACGTACATCTAGCTAGTGAAACACATAGCAATGGGCTTTTGTCCACCAAACCACATATATAAGACCAAGTGCGATGCAATAGCAGAGTTTCACCTATGGATGATGGAGATAGGGCAGACTCCCCCCTTTTCCCCTCCCCCTCCCTTTTTCCCCCTTCCTCCTTGGGATTCATTCAGACAGGGCAGCATGCTTGGCTAATCCCCTTCAGAGGGAGGCAGGATCTTTCTTCCTTAGTGCTAATAACAGATCAAGACTGATCTCTCAGCAGTTAGCATAGTAGACAAACAGTAATTTTATTTGTAAGCTTTGAAGGAGAAACAGTGGTCATGCTGTGAAACTGACTAAAGTTTTGTTAGTTTCACACAGCTGCTGCTTGGCATTTCCTTGTTGTCAGGTTTAGAAAACTGGCACTGCATTGACTTTTCACTCTTTTGTTTTCGATGATTATCTTTGAAACCATAAATTATTGCCCCCCCCCATTTTTTTGTTTTTGGAAGCTAAAACTGTGCAGACATTGATAGCATACATCTGTGAAGCTTCGTACTCACCCTGGAGATACAGATTTCTTAAGCCCTGGATGTATAAATATGAATATCATTTTATTCAACCTGTTCTTATAGGAGTTCTTGCAGGGAGGATAATATGAGAAACTATTTTAATTAAGACACTTATTCAAATGTGAAACAAGCTGGCTGATGTAGTAGACTTTATTTTAATTTAGATTTTTGGCCAGGTGGATTCTGGATGGGACTTGATGCACTTGTGGTCAATTTAGTTTGACAAATCCTTTCTTCGTTATGTGGGGTATCACAACAAGCCTTACAGAGACTGAAGCATAAAATCAGCAAGAAAAAAAGGAGGTGAGGAAATGTGCTAATAAGAGAAGTGTCTCATCTGGGTGTTGAAGAGGAGGGTGTTTCAGATACACTGTGCAGCACAAGTAACCTCTAACTATGGTGTATCACAAGGAGAGGATAAAGAAGTCACCAGGTCAGTGATGAGCTGGCTGATATATAGTCAAATGTTGAAGTGAAGCATGCTAAAATGAAATGCAATAGAAAATTAAACATCAGCTAGGCAGATAAAACAATGCATCACCAACCAGATAAGGTCTCACTTCCTGGAATAATAATAATAATAAAAAAGCCTGCTACAATATTCTGGACCTCCTAATGTTTAGAGCAGGGGTTTAAGAGTAAATAAGGAAAGGGTAAATAGCAACCATTGATATGGGAAAGACATTAAAGCAGGACTAAGAATTTTGCAGTGATGGGATCAAATTTAAGGGTTCATGTGGACAAGGTTGCAGAGGAAGAGCTAGACAAAGTGAAAAACAAGGGAAGTCTGAGAGAAAAATCATTTTGGAGTCATGGATAAGTATGAAGACTTGCAAAAAGAAGGCTTCAGATGTAAAACTTATTAGTAGAAAAAATAATGAAGCAAATTATATTCCATGTCATCAAGAAGCATGGAAAGTGTAATTGTTTTCTGTTGCATGTTGTGGAGACATGAAATGACACAGAACAAACTGAACAGACAGCGAATATTTAAATGAAATGGCTTAGTAATGTGAAAGTGAAGCTACTGTGCCATGTATCCCTTTAAAAGCGCAGAGCAGGAGGAGAGTGGGAACAGAAAGAGAACATGATTAATCTTTAACAGTAAACTTTTTGCTTGTCATTCTGAACCTTTTGAAGAGCAGTTCTGTGTCAGATGTGGAGTTTGAACAAAATAAATTAAAAATCTTGCTTTTCAGTCTGAAAGCTTTGAAGAAGGCACGTGAACCTAGTCACTTCTGCGTAATTTTCTGATCATAAGAAAACTCTAGTTGTCTTTGTCTGGCATAAATATGGGCAAAAATGATCTGATTTTCTCATCTCACTCACTGATTATTCCAGAACCTAAATGGAAAATATCATGGGCAGGGCTGGCGCTTCCACTAGGCGACCCTAGGCGGTCACCTAGGGTGGCAGGATTTGGGGGGGCAGCATTTTGCTGCCCTCGGCGGAAATTCGGCGGCGGGGGGTCCTTCCGCTCCGGGTCTTCGGTGGAAATTTGGCGGCGGGTCCTTCACTCACTCCGGGACCTGCTGCCAAAGTGCCCCGAAGACGCGGAGCGGAAGGACCCCCGCCACCGCATGCTCAGAGGAGGAGCGCTGCCACCTAGGGCGGCAAAAACCCTGGCGCCACTCCTGACCATGGGCAGTCTAAATTGTAGATAGAAAAAAATCAAGAAAAACTCTCTGGTTTGGGATTGGAATGAGTGTTTGAAAGGCCAATATAGCCTGTTTTTTATTGTGAACTTTTGCTAGTGCACCATCTTTGGAGTGTGCCCAGTGGGACAAACTTAGCAGCAATTAGAGTGTCATGACTTTTAAGCCTTCTCTGCATGTTGTAACATCATCTGGTGATCTTACATCAAAATAGCACCACAACACAACTCAATGTCATTGTCGCCAAAATCAGATTGCGTCGCAAGAGAACACTTCAGGGATATGGGATCATCCAGGTGAATGCCAGAAATCTGGGGTGGCTGGCAATCCTGCACTTCAGTGATTTAGGAACTGAAAAGGTTTTAGTGGAGAGTACACATGTCCCTCAGTCTTCCTTGCTCCCTCTTGTTTGTGTGGTTTCAAAAATCCCTTCTTAATGTGTGGAAAAAGTCTTGTGAACAACCAATAGAACAATGATCTGATTTTGTAACCCTTGCGCTGAGTAGTATACTGTTTCTGTAATTAGTTATGTTGAGGTCAGTGGGACTACATATGTGAGTTTTATTCATGCTATCAGGCCCAGATTGTATTTTTCCAGGGTGTTTACCTTTGTTCATTTGATTGCAAATATTTCTTTAATCTCTTTCAGGTAATGATCTTGGGTATTACGGTGATAATGGTAAATAAAGCATCCTCAAACAGAAATGTGAGTTTTCAGTTGAAAGTATCCCTTTAATACTGAAGTTTTTAGTTTGGCTTTTTTATATTCTGCAGATCACCATGAATAGTAAGCTTTTTCTATAATGCTTAGGTCATAATTGACCATTTCTCATGATAGCAAATATCAAGGATAATAAACAAAGGCCAATGCCATATCTCTGTGTGATAAAGTAAGTTTGGATCCAATTGTAGAACTGTCTATCTTTATGACACCTACTCAGCTATGGTCAGAAGAGAATATGAGAAAACAGCGACTTGGTACACTTCCTGAGGAAACCCGGGGGACGTGTAACAGAAATGAAACACGTAACTGTAGGTGTGAGTCAAAAGAAATTGAACTGCCTGCTGCATTGTCAACTAATATGAAAGGCTAAGGGTTGCTGTTGGACTCTGAGTAAAATGAATTCCAGCCTTGCTCTCTCTTTCGCTGCCCACATTGCTATGTATTTCAGAAAGTTGGCTACTGTGTTGAAGCAATGTTCGCTCAACCAAACATATTGTGCAATCTACCTTGCTTACTTCAAAATGGCACAAATTTATCACAGCCATTTCTAAGCTTTAGATTCATGGATATATACTTAAGCTCTTAGGCTAAACCATAGATGGAACTTTAAAGTTCTGAAAATGTCTATAGTCTTGGCTGGAGTTGCGAGAAACTAATTGAATGAAGTGTGCAACTAGAATAGTCACAGCGTGTTCTGGGCCCCGGGGGCGTGTGGTGGGAGTGTGAAGAGAAGGTTTAGAGTGGTTGCACCTTTCTATTTCAGTAAGAGAGCTGCAGGAGATGGATTGGGAAGAGAAGTCTGTGAGGGGAAAACTCATCGTCATACAGCAGCAAAGTTGTTTGAAAAGCTACTTCATACAGTGATATATTTGGGGATTCATTTGTGGTGCAAGTCTTCTTTTATTTTTCTTTCTGTAATTCTTTTACAGAGGAGTCTACTTGCTGTATCGTTAATACCTCAGAGCGTTGCGTGCCACAAGGGAGGAAAATAAATTCTGCCCTACAGATATATCTTAAAACATATACCCTCATACAAACAGCCATTCAAATACCTTTACTTGCTGCCTCCTGCATCCAAGACTGTATAGTTACACCTAGCGTCCTCACAGCAGCCTAGCTGTAGCAAGTTACTGCATCTCTGCTCCCATAAGGTATGCTTCCATTCCACCTTCTCCATCAAAGAAAGGGGAAATATTTAGAAGGGAGGCATTAAATGCCCTCTTGACGGTTCATATGATTTTCTTAACTCAATAAAAATGCATGAGAGACAGACTATGAACAAGGGCTACAGGACTTGGGAAGGCAAAGGAATTTAACTCTATTTAATTCAGGGAGCAGTAACACCAAACTACTTAAAATACACTCTCTTTTTTGAAGGATCAAGGGAAGAAGGGGAGGAGGGGCTAGGGATGGTGGTTCATTCTTTCCATCGTTCCTTTCCCCTGTACTATTGGGTGAGACACAGAGCCTAGTTCTTTTCTTTTCCTTCTCCCTTGCTTTGCTTTGTCTGGGAAAGGCAAGTTTTTTTGTGACCGTAATCGGTTTGTTCAGCATTCCCTGTTGTACGTTGGCATGTGTAATAATTTTGGGATTAGACCAAATTCTTGTAACCAAACCTGTCAACTCCTCCAAAGACACGAGGCTCCAAAGAGCCAGATGCTCATCAGGTATTCTGCCAATAACCATTCATGTTTGATAGTTGCTAGCTTTCACTTTCCTCTCTGGTGATGATTATGTAGAAAGCGCAGGATTCTCCATACTTGCAAACATTCTTGAAGTTAGCAAATTAAACAGTGACTTGGGAATAATCATATAGGATGGATGGAACTGAGAGATAAAATGGGATTTCAAAACCACATTATCTACCAGCTCTGTTGAGTGTTTGTGGCTTCAATTGTCACCCTGGATAAAACCAGCAGAATAAATAAGATAATTATGTAAAACATATTTGTTACAGAACACATGATTTTACAAATATAGTGTGTGTGTATTTAATTAATTAGGATTTTTCTTTACTGCTCTTCCTGTAAAGCAAGGTGCTGGTTTTCCTCCTGCAATAGGACCAGGAGTGCTAATGTACAGGCCTGTGTGGGAATCAAAAACCAAACTGCATGACTGAAAATAGGATAAACTATATAACAATTTTATAATAGTAAAGCCTTTTATCTTGGACTCTTCTAGAGCCAGAAGTGAGTACTCCGTCACTTCAGGAGCTGGTAATCTCTCTTTCCCAACAGGATAAAGCTCCCATTCCGAGTCCTGTACAGATGCAGGATATCAGATTCTAAAATTTTACCATCCTTATCTGTAGAAAAGCTATTACTGAGCTAAGTCTGGGTTGTGCCCTCCATTGGGCCGATGTAATTTGGGGATGCTGGGAGGAAATCCACATTTTTGTGGGTGCAGGGGAAGAAGAAATATTTCAGTGGCACCTGGATTTAAACAAAAGTAACAGCTTTTTGAAACTTCTCAGCGGTTTGGAATCTTAGAGTAAGATGGGTTAATGAGCACAAGACGGGAGACACTCAGAGGTGCCTGATAAATTCATTTATTGCATGGCTATGCCTTTTAATATCTCCACATATGTTGTGTGTGTGTGTGTGTGTGTGTGTGTGTGTGCGCGCACACACCCACCAGGCTTGCACTATAAACTTACATTGGTATAACTATGTTTAAAACAGAAGTAGATAAATTCATGGAGGTTAAGTCCATTAATGGCTATTAGACAGGATGGGTAAGGAATGGTGTCCCTAGCCTCTGTTTGCCAGCGGGTGGAGATGGATGGCAGGAGAGAGATCACTTGATCATTACCTGTTAGGTTCATTACCTCTGGGGCACCTGGCATTGGCCACTGTCAGTAGACAGGATACTGGGCTAGATGGACCTTTGGTCTGATCCAGTATGGCCGTTCTTATGTTATGTTACGTTGCTCAGGGGTGTGAAAAATCCACACCCCTGACTGATGCAGTTACACCCACCTAACCCCCAGTGTACACAGTGCTATATCGATGGGAGGGCTTCTTAATTGACATAGCTACCACGTTTTGCCGAGGTGGATTAACGACACTGATGGGAGGAGCGCATACTCTAAAAATACTAACTAAAACAGTCAAAAATCTTGGTAAACTTCAAAGCTCTTGTTCTTCTTAATG
Organism: Terrapene triunguis; assembly: GCF_002925995.2. NCBI lineage: Eukaryota > Metazoa > Chordata > Testudines > Emydidae > Terrapene > Terrapene triunguis. The sequence continues at coordinate 94,610,824 of NW_020664417.1, read as the reverse complement.
TAAAACAGAAAATGTGGTTCTGATATCTGTATTTCAGAATCTTTTAACACAAATGGCCTTAAGATGCTGCTTTTGTTTGCAAAGTCACACTCCTATTTGAGAGTGAAAGAGAGTTGAGAGGTAGGCGCTGGATACATTCATTATCTGCAGTGGTTATGGCACTAGGAGGAGGTGTTTGCTTCATGCATATTGATGCATTCTGAGGTGCATGGGTGTTGCCTTTTAGCCTATTCTAGTGCTTGATTTAGACGATAATGTTCTAGAATCTACTGTAATCGGAGACACTGCTACATTTCCAAAATAGCAAATTAGGCTCATGGCCAGCTGCAGAGACTTTGAAAGTACATAACATTCTTGTTCATCATGGTATATGTTGACATAAACCCAAGTACACTCAGGATGAATTTAGCTTTTTAATTCCCCCCCCCAATTATTTCTGTGCATGTTTTTTGGACATAACATGTTATGTTGCACCCTAACACTGATAACCAAAGCTGACCTTTTGGGCCCATGATTTTGGGGACCTAGAAAAATCACGCCAAACCTCCACTTTTGTTCTTAATAATAATAATAATAATTAATCAATAATTAAAATCTAGCTTCCCCCCCACGGTGAATATAAATATAAACCAGTTGCTAGGGGTTGAGAGTTTGTCACAATTTTTTCCTAAAGATCCCAGGTGGCTTACTATGCTCCCTTTGCCAGCCACCCACACAAAATCAGCACGCGCGCGCGCACACACACACACACCCATGTACGTGTACACAATCAGCAGACCAAGTCTGACTTGAGGGCCTATGAAATCTACAGAAACAGATCTTTTGTGTTTATTTGTTGTTTTTGTTTTTTGTTGTGTTTTTTTGGGGGGGGAAGGGGTTGGGGGGGAAGTGGCGGGGGTGGGGGGGAAGAGCCCAACCATCTTTCAGTGTTTGGAAGCATGGCCACTTCAGCTGCCAGTAAAGTGCATCTTGCAGAAGGCTGCTTACAACTAACAACTCTTCCTATTGAGCAGGCTGTCTAATCTCTGGCTACAGAGGTGAACTGCTTAACAGCATGAGAGACAACATGATCTGATGGACTCTGTGGGATTTGGAGCATAGGTTTGTACATTCTCATCCCTGCTCTGCCACTGACTCCTTCCATGACCTTGGTCAAGTCACTCCCTGCCTCAGTTCCCTATCTTTAAAATGGAATAATAACTTTCTTCATTAACTGAGCTTCTTCTTAACTCTGGGCAATTGTCCTTGACAAGCTTTAGTAGAAGTTGTTAGCTATGCATGGACAAGTTGCTGAGTCTCTGCGTCTGCCCCATGTTTGATATCAGTTATGCTAATGTCCTCAATAGCCTCAGGCTAGTGACATGCACACTGGTGATATGCCCAAATAACTTTGTTAGTCTCTAAGGTGCCACAAGGACTCCTCATTCTTTTTGCTGATACAGACTAACACGGCTACCACTCTGAGGCTAGGTCTACACTGGGGGGAGGGATCGATTTAAGATACGCAAATTCAGCTATGCGAATAGCGTAGCTGAATTCGACGTATCCTATTCGACTTACCCCGCTATGAGGACGGCGGCAGATCGAATGCCGCGGCTCCGCCGTTGACGGCGCTTACTCCTCCTGACGAGGTGGGAGTACGCGCGTCAATTCGGGGATCGATTTATCCGTCTAGATGAGATGCGATAAATCAATCCCCGAGAGATCGATTTCTACCCGCCGATCCGGGCGGGTAGTGTAGACTAGCCCTGAAACATGCACAGTGGTGTAATCAGGGCTAACAAGAGAAACTTGTGTCCTTTTTGGGCGATTGGGGCAAAACATTATTTTGCAGGCCCAACCAAAAATGCAAACCACATCATGGGGACACAAAAGTAAATTAAAGACGAGGAAGTATTGTGCTTGATGTCCAGTTCTGACAATGGCAGACCCACTAGCACTGTGTCTCTGATTTCAGCACTTAGAATATCGCCATGTATGATGAGGGAAATTCTTGCCTATCGGCCATGATACTTTGCGCATGTCCCGTTACAATTATTACTGTGCTGCTTTCCTCCTACTGATATACCTCTTGCCTTCTTCACCTGAGTCCAAACATAATGACAAGATTTCTCATATAGGTCACATTTTCCCATTGCTATTTTAATTGAGTTATGGTTTTCTGGACCACATTGAGTTTTAGCATTTTGTGCTCTTTAAAATAGAGGTGTACATTGAAAATTACTTGTTTGAAATGGGATTCTATAATTTGGACTTTTAAAACCCCCAGAAGAATGCAATTATATGTGTATAATTGGAGTTAAATTTGCAGTCACAATTACACTTTAATGCAGGATTAAAATGCCTCGGTTTCATGCTTTAGTATTTTAACTTTCCATATTTAACACAGCAACTCTGGAGCCCATTACATTTTCCATAATTTTATCAGGTTTTTTGTTTTATCATTAAAAAGAGTCTGACATTTCCTGATTTTCTTTTACAGGCTCCAGAAACCGTAAGTCCATATTTTGCACACATGCGTTTTGATAACATCTTAGGGATAAGACAATTTTAGACTTCAACATAAGAATTATTCCCCCTTCTTTGTCATAACTATTTTAGCTCCCCTAAAGAGAAGCCGAATGAACTGTTGCATTCTCCTAGCTATTACTGCTCTTCAACATTGCCTAGCCTGCCTTTTTGGATCCCCCGCTCTACTTCTACCGCTCTATACTTCTACCTTCTCCACGCTAGGAAGGCAGGTTGGACACCAAGGGTAATGGATGGAGGAACATGGCTGTACAGCAGGAGAAATGGGACTATATGGGAGGACAGAGGGCTGGGGGTAGCAGGCAGGAGAAGAAGCAGGATTGTGAGGAGGCTTGAGGTCAGTTTCTAACCACTGAAATGTCAGCAGTTGCCGCTGTCAGTTGTGCTGGGAGAACTAGGGCAGCAGTGCTATGTGAAACCATTCATGGAGCACAGAACACTGGAATGGGTTACCTAGGGAGGTGGTGGAATCTCCTTCCTTAGAGGTTTTTAAGGTCAGGCTTGATGAAGCCCTGGCTGGGATGATTTAGTTGGGAATTGGTCCTGCTTTGAACAGGGGTTTGGACTAGATGACCTCCTGAGGTCCCTTCCAACCCTGATATTCTATGATTCCTCTGGAACACCAGGCTTCTATTGTGAGGCTCCCAGAGCTGGATGACCTCAATATAATTCCATCCGCACCCCATTTACAATTATATTTTTTTAAAAGCTTATATTATCACCATCCTCGGGTGCATCCCATGTGTTCAAGTCTTTTCCTTGTCTCTCTCAAATCTCCTTGGGGTAGAAACCATGTCTATTGCACTGCAGAGCACAAAATGGGAAATTAACATATCACTAATATTAATTCACCAGGGAACAATCTTGAACTGTCAAGGGATACACTAGATGACTGACCGCATCTTTTCCATCTCTATTCTTCATGATTCTTTATCCGAGCTGCTTACTCCTAGGAAATAGTTTCATGTAACTGCAGTGTGTACAGCCTCCTATCGAGGCAGAGGGCTGGCTGCACAAGGAATGATATAATAGTAAATTTACAAATCCAAGGGCTCCGCACTTACCTTTTGCAATAAACAGGAGCCCAAGCTTTGGAATGTGCTTAGTTCACAGAGGGGGATGAATGTCAGATTCCTGGCATAAAACTGTATCCAGGCACCAGCGGAGCAGGTGATTATAACAAAGCTGAACTGGGGGGGAAATGGGAAGAAGGAAGGAAAATACCAAAGGAAGTAGAATTTTCAGGTGGTGAATTCCAAAGCTATTGATGGCATGGTGAAGGGGGTGTGACACTTTGAAAATCTGAAAGCATTTTAATGCCAAAGTAAAATGACACCGACACTTCTTCCCCCTTTGCCTTTTATTCACCCTCTTTTTCCTTCATTGGGTCAGGTGGTTCAACTCTCTTCTATGGGTCCCAAAATATGCAGTGCTAGTGCTGATTTTCCTTAAGGAATCTATCTCATCTCTGTGACTGATAGAGGGTGCTGCTCCTACCTGGAGTCCTGTTCTCCCTCCCGCCTTGTCTTTGTTCTCTCTGCCAGTCCTGTCCTTTAGTGTTTTTTTTTTTTCCTTTTCTTTTCTGATGTGTATTTGAGTTGTCTCTGGTCTAAAATTCTGTGAATCTATAAAAAGAATGGTACATAGGACAATCATAATTGTCCAGTGAAGGTGTGTGTGTGTATATAGAGATAGAGATGGATAGATAGATATGAATAGTGTGACATGAAATGTTAGAACACCGTAATCTCAAATGATACTGAAAGAACACATTATGTAAAATTGCACAAATAGAACGAGCCTTTAAACTAACTCCCTACCCGATACATTCTTTTGGAAAATACTGCCTCAGGATGACAGACTTGTGATATTAATGTGAAACTTATCTATTTGCCCATTTAAAGGAATGCATTTCTGTGAATCTTTTTTTTTCTTTTGGGGGGGGGGGGCAGCAGAAAGTTAATAACTCACTGAAATGGCACCACTATGTTAACTTTGTTTACTCTTGCACACAAAGTGGAATGGTCACCACTAAAAAGAGAGAAAGCCAGTAGTTATCATACACATATGAGATACTGCATTTAAACCCTAGATTTGGAGAATATTTTTACATATTTAGGGTTTTTTGTTTGTTTCTACATATTGGAAATAACTGGGCTATCTCAGATACCGCTGATTTCATTTCTCTCTCTCACCCTTCTTTTAAGGTCATTTAAACACCACTGTATTAAGAATGTGCCAACAGATTGTTTCTTGTATCTTAAAATCCTCCTTCCAGACGTAGCCTGTTTTTAGTTTTTAATTGGCTCTGAATAATAATAAATGCATCAATGTGTTTTCACACTGTTTTCTTTTCTTCACAAAAATCAGCATGTTACTTTGCTGTAAGGACCTGTGTGCTGTGCAGCACAATGGAACCAAAATACCCCAAATTCCTCATCAATGCTAATTCATTCTATCTCTGTGAAATACTTTCTATCCTCATCCACTCACCAGAACACATAACTATAGTTCTTCATGGAAGATTAATATTGATATACCATTCTTCTATGTTTTGTTTTCGGCAGTGATTTTCCTTTCCCCCACCCCCCATTGTGCTTTCAGTGTGTCCCAGCGCCCCTCCTTGAGCCTTGGATCCTGTGATGTTCTCTAGGTACTTTCCCTCAGAACTTCCTTCCTCCTTCCTATGTGCTTGGGAAGTGCACAGCTTGGAGGCAGCTTCACTATGGCCTGGTCCACACTAACCCCCCACTTCGAACTAAGATACGCAACTTCAGCTACGTTAATAACGTAGCTGAAGTCGAAGTACCTTAGTTCGAACTTACCGCGGGTCCAGACATGGCAGGCAGGCTCCCCCGTCGACTCCGCGTACTCCTCTCGCGGAGCAGGAGTACCGGCGTCAACGGCGAGCACTTCCAGGATCGATTTATCGCGTCTAGACAAAACACGATAAATCGATCCCAGAAGATCGATTGCTTACCGCCAGACCCGGAGGTAAGTATAGACGTACCTTATAGTTCACCAAAGAGACTGATGCATATAAACCAAGCCTGTCTGAGCTTTGTCCTCTCCCAAGATGGAGCCTCCTTTGATTGGTCAATCTGCTAACAAACACAATCAGTGTTGCCAACTGTTGCAGTTTTATCACAAGTCTTACAATATTTGGTATTTTTCTTAAAACCCCAGCTCCTGACAATTGACATGACCATCTCAATTTTCATTTTCCTCAAAAGTAAGTTTCTAGCTCTATGGCTGTAGAGAAAATCTTGAAAACATAGTCCTTAAAGGCTCTAAATCCAGAAGGCAAATAAAAAAGAATGAGAAAATGTATTTTTAAAATCTCATATTTAACTTAATCTCATGATTTTAAGTGCCTGGCTCATGATGTGTGAAATTGGTGGTTGGCAATACTGGACGATGTTTGGCCAATTTTCATGATTTTCAACTTGAACAGACAGGAGCCTGATTTCAAACTCATTGTCTGCTCTGTTTGACAAGGTTACCTCTAGTTACACCATTTAAAAATGTTCCTCCTTCCTGATACTGTTAATGGAACCCTTCAGTTGTTACTCCAAGCTGGAGCTCTGCTCACCCTATCTAATTTAAGTGTGAAGCAGAAGTAATGAATGCACCATGATCAGATGACACAGAAGGGAGTGGACTGGCAGTGCGACAGTAACCTGGGTAGTAATCATCTAAAGGCAACAGTGTGAGGCGACTGCGTTCTTGCAGCAGAGAAGAAACACAACTCTATTACATTGAATGGAAAGGTGGTTATTTATGGGACTGCTAAACACACATTTTTGTCTAGCTTCCAGCCTGACTGATACAGACTTCAGTGCCTAGTTTCAGCACACAGGGTCTCTGTGCAGGAAATCCTGATTTATTCATGGAACTGCTGACTGCAGAAAAGGAGACGGGAATCTCAAAAAAGTATGTGGTGTGGGGGTAAGAACAGAGCAACAGGGCAAGAAATGGACATAGAATCTGAAGAGGGGATGGTGGAGATAAGAGAAGAGGAGGGGAGCCAGCTGTCAAGTAATAGAGAACTGCCAAGAATATATCAGAGGTCAGAATGTAGCTTGAACATAACTTAGGAGAAGAGGTGGAGCCAGAGGAATGATATGCACATGGGGGAACTTTGTTCAGTTTTTGTTAATCTGGAAGTTGACAATCCTAACCCTGCACAGGAGATTCAGCAGAACATAATTTCCCTGGTGAGGGTTTTTTTAAGTGACGGACTATTTAAAACAACCCACTTTACTATTTTATGTGATGGAGCAAACTGTGAAATAGATTACTGCTTTATGGATTTCTCTGACTTCAGCAACAGAGTTAAAGGGTCGTCAAACTTAAAAGAAAAACAGAAGTTGTGGGAGGCAGGCGCAGCTGGGCCAAATTTGTGAGTGGCATTGCAACCTGGCACATGGGATTGCAGCATCGTTCACTCAAATTTGGACTCATTGGCCCCCCTGTCATCATGACGGAGGGGTGGCTGAATCAAACCTGAGTGGTGCTGTGACATCGGAGGTCACAGCAGTCAGAGCAGGGAGCCAAGTCCAGCCAGTCCCATGCATCTGATGTCACCGTACAACACTTGGAAACATTCTGGAGACCTAAGTTTGGGTCATGACCCACAGGTTGAGAAATCCTGCCTTAGATAAACACTGAACCTCACGGAGTCTGTTTTTCCAAAAGTAAAATACAAATAATAATCTCTTCAGTCTAATATGGGTGTTTTTATTAGGCTTAAGTAATTAATGTTTGTAAAGAACTTTTATATGTTCAGAAGAAAGTTGGTATGTAATGTAAAGTGTGTGTGTATTTAAAACAGTTAACACACAAAAATATTAAATTATAACATGTTAAAGCAAAAACAAAACAAAACCCCAACCTCTGTTAAAAGAGTAAGATGGCAACTTGATGTACAATCTGCCTGTCTGACCAAAGAATGGCACTGATTTTATTATTTCAGGATGGCTATCCTGACAGCTAAGAAATTAGAGAGAACTGTGCTCCTCTAAATGAAAGGTTGGGCGATCCTGAGAATTGTCACTAGAGCCATTGATGTGAAGTTACAGGTTTTATCAGTATATCTCTTGCAAGTCCAATGACTTTGCTGGAGCCACAAGAAGTGTAAATCAGGACATATATTAGTTCACTGTCTAACAGACTTTTTTTTGAAGCTACATGAAGGCTTTTCCTAATGACTACGATGACCATAGCTAATCTGTCACCTCAATGAGGTTAGTTAGAACATATGCATGTTCATTATTTGAAATATGCCACATGATGATATTGCAGCTTTTGTAGTAATGTGCAGGTGTTTGAAATTCTGTGTGGTTCACTGAAAGTAGCTTGTTTCCTCCCATTGCTGACAAGGTTAATTCTGTAAAATATGGAGAGATAAAGCAGTAATTCCAGTCTTTCTGCAAATAACTCTTGTACTTCAGTAGAAGACTTGTATGTGCTTCCTTTCCAGAAAATATTTATTTGACAACAGAAAAAGATCATTTGGACTGTTTCCTTTCTTGCCTAAAATTCTTCCCTGTTTTTGAAAGTGGTAGAGGAATGGAAAATCAGATAACATTGAGGTTGCACACTGGTACACAGCTGGAGGTGTAGAACTAACCTGTCGGAACTGTGAAAAGAAAAAAGAATTAGCAACTTCACTTGAAAAATATATAATTCGGTTTAAATTAGGGTGTTTTTTTTAAACCTACTAAGGTTGCTTTACTTCTCATTCAAATAGCAGCTTGTTCTTAAGGTTCTGAATCAGAAGATGTAGGCTGTTTCAACTCCCACTTCAGGATACACCCAGTGCTGGCACTGCAATGCAGTAATAGTGAATCATGGAAATTAGAGATGGAGATGACCTCCAGAGAATCGTTACCTTCCTACAGTATTTTCTCTAGTGCTTTATTTAGTTGAGAGACAGCTTTATTGCTAAAGACATGGCCTTTTGAAACAAAGTTTGCATCTGTCTGTCTGGTGGCCAGGAATATAAGAACAGCAAAATTGGATCAGATCGTCAGTGGTCCATGTAGTCCAGTATCCCTGTTTCTGCCAGTGGCCAATATCAGCCAATTGTTTTTGTTTAGTTTTTAACTTTTTTATGAAGCAACCATTACTGACCACTATTAGAGACAAGGTACGGGACTAGGTGGATCTTGGGTCGAACAGAATATCACAATGCCTGTGCTCCAAACAATGTAATGCATGTTCTAAATTTAAAATGACTTCACTTAAGTTACATCAGGGTTGAATTTGATTCCTGCAGCACAGGCACAAGAGCAAAATCATTTCCCCAGCCCGAATAACATGGCTGGGTATGGACACTACATGGGGGAAAAGAGAAGAAATCTTTCCACCAGACAACAGTGCTCCTACTCCAGCTAAGAAGATGGTGTAACCTCCAGAGCCATAGAGCTCTCCTGGTGGCATCAAGGATGCACTGTGGCTTGGAAGCTACACAAGCCCCTCAGTTTAGAACAGTGGCATGACTGCTTTCCTCTTTCCCTGTGAAATACATTGTACTGTATATGTTCAAAAACACATGCATTATTCTGCTTCTTTGTTTTACATTGCTGCATCCTTAAAAATGGTGAATAGGATGTGTGTGATATAGATTACACACACACTAGTTTTTGGGCTTAATCCTTCAGGCTTTATTCATGTGAAGTCAATGGGGCTACTCACAGGAGTCAGGCCGTTAGAAAAATAAAAGAACAAAGGAAACAGCATTTGATGAGAAGACAGACTTGAAGTGAGTCTATTTGTGTGTTTTGACGTCTGAAAGGCTGATAACTTCAAAGGCATTGTAGCCAGAAATATAACTTGTAACTTTGAAATATTAATGAAAGCCACAGAAATGTGTTTGGATGAAGTAAAAGGTGAGCGGCTATCCTGCATAGTCTTCAGATATCTAACTGCACTGGCTACTTTTCAATGGAGAAGTTTCCATGACTGACTTTCATTTGTTCATAATAAAACAGATCATGGTAAAAAATAAACTCTATTATCCTTTAAAAAAGAGTGAACGTGGTCAACTATTTATTTTTATATATATTTGATCCCAATTTTGTCAAACAAGCTTAAATAATGAGTCTAAAATTCATTATTACTGTAAGGCAAGTCTTGTGTTTGTATGGAGATAAACAGGCACTAAAGGCAAATGTGAGAATTCCTGGTTATAGAATCCTAAAATACCTGACAATATAGAATCTCCAAATACTGAAAGACATATGAATAACTTCCATGTATTCAGTATCTGCAAACAAAGAAATACTAATGTACTGCTCTGGGCTCAACTGTCTCTGAACCTCCATAATGTTGCAGATATGCTGCACTTGAGGTTGTTCCTGACATGGTTTTCTTGTTGAGAGAGATTTAACTGTCAGAACTGCTGAGCTAGAGTCTATTTCATATGCATTTCTGGGAGGTCCAGTAAGGATCCATTGTAATGTTGACTGTGCAGATTGTGAGGATTAGGTGTGAAAGGCAATAAAAACGAGACACAGCGTGGTCTGGGCAGAGTTCATTAGGAAACTCTGGTATCATTTTCCCCCCGGCTATTGAATGGCAGCTCTGCAAAAGATGCAGTGAGATGTAGTAAGTTATTGATTCAGCATGTGTATTATTGACTAGAGAGGCCTTGCTTGAAAGCAAGCAGTAGTAAACTTGGTAAAGAACTGCAGTGTCAAAAAACTTGATTGTATTTGTTAAAATTTAAAGCAATTAAGGTTCTTCACCCAGTACATTAAGCCAGTGGTTTGGTTTGGCTCTTGAACTGTGTCATGTTTATTGAATGAAAGGAAATGTTTGAAAAAGTTTGTGTTTTGCATTGCAATTATGCCCCAGAAGCATCACTACTGTAAGTTAAGTTACTATTGTAAGTCTATTTTGCCCATGATGCAGAAGGCTTCCAGTTTGGGGTTCCTTACTAAATATGAGATGTGAACATCATGCGGCTATTCCAGCAATCAAAATATTAAACACAATGAATGTGCTCTGAACATGGCAGGGGCACAGGGCATATGGCTCCACCCGCTCTTTTCTTTTTTAACCGCAGGTGGCCCTCTGAGGGTGAGCAACTTGTTTGTGCACATCCGAGAGGTTCCAGGGCAGACATAATCCCAGAACAATTACAACAAGGTTTGTAGTAGTGCTGGCTTCCCAACAATGGCTCGCCAGTGTCTGTCACCCCTGACCTTTGACTCTAAGGAAATGTCTTAAAAGTATTTAAATATCAGCTTGCTTAATGTAACCGAACTATCTGCTGACCACACTGCTGGGAAGGTGCAGGAGTGCTAGGATAAGTGTCAGGTTTCAGAGTAGCAGCCGTATTAGTCTGTATCCGCAAAAAGAACAGGAGTACTTGTGGCACCTTAGAGACTAACAAACTTATTAGAGCATACGCTTTCGTGGGCTGCAGCCCACTTCTTCGGTTGCATAGAATGGAACATATATTGAGGAGATATATATACACATACAGAGAGCATGAAAAGGTGGGAGTTGGCTTACCAACTCTGAGAGGCCAATTAAGTAAGAGAAAAAAACTTTTGAAGTGATAATCAAGATAGCCCAGTACAGACAGTTTGATAAGAAGTGTGAGAATACTTACAAGGGGAGATAGATTCAATGTTTGTAATGGCTCAGCCATTCCCAGTCCTTATTCAATCCTAAGTTGATTGTATCTAGTTTGCATATCAATTCCAGCTCAGCAGTCTCTCGTTGGAGTCTGTTTTTGAAGTTTTTCTGTTGTAAAATAGCCACCCGCAGGTCTGTCATTGAATGACCAGACAGGTTAAAGTGTTCTCCCACTGGTTTTTGAGTATTATGATTCCTGATGTCAGATTTGTGTCCATTAATTCTTTTGCGTAGAGACTGTCCGGTTTGGCCAATGTACATGGCAGAGGGGCATTGCTGGCACATGATGGCATATATCACATTGGTAGATGTGCAGGTGAACGAGCCTCTGATGGTATGGCTGATGTGATTAGGTCCTATGATGATGTCACTTGAATAGATATGTGGACAGAGTTGGCATCAGGCTTTGTTACAAGGATAGGTTCCTGGGTCAGTGTTTTTGTTCAGTGATGTGTGGTTGCTGGTGAGTATTTGCTTTAGGTTGGGGGGTTGTCTGTAAGCGAGGACAGGTCTGTCTCCCAAGATCTGTGAGAGTGAGGGATCATCTTTCAGGATAGGTTGTAGATCTTTGATGATGCGCTGGAGAGGTTTTAGTTGGGGGCTGAAGGTGACAGCTAGTGGTGTTCTGTTATTTTCTTTGTTGGGCCTGTCTTGTAGGAGGTGACTTCTGGGTACTCGTCTGGCTCTGTCAATCTGTTTTTTCACTTCAGCAGGTGGGTATTGTAGTTTTAAGAATGCTTGATAGAGATCTTGTAGGTGCTTGTCTCTGTCTGAGGGATTGGAGCAAATGCGGTTATATCTTAGACCTTGGCTGTAGACAATGGATCGTGTGGTGTGTCCTGGATGGAAGCTGGAGGCATGTAGATAAGTGTAGCGGTCAGTAGGTTTTCGGTATAGGGTGGTATTTATGTGACCATCGCTTATTAGCACAGTAGTGTCCAGGAAATGGACCGCTAGTGTGGATTGATCTAGGCTGAGGTTGATGGTGGGATGGAAATTATTGAAATCATGGTGGAATTCCTCAAGGACTTCTTTTCCAGGGGTCCAAATGATGAAGATGTCATCAATGTAGCGCAAGTAGAGTAGGGGCGTTAGGGGACGAGAGCTAAGGAAGTGTTGTTCTAAGTGAGCCATAAAAATGTTTGCATACTGTGGGGCCATGTGGGTACCCATAGCAGTGCCACTGACTTGAAGGTATATATTGTCCCCAAATGTGAAATAGTTGTGGGTGAGGTCAAAGTCACAAAGTTCAGCCACCAGGTTAGCTGTGACATTATCGGGGATACTGTTCCTAATAGCTTGTAGTCCATCTTTGTGTGGAATATTGGTGTAGAGGGCTTCTACATCCATAGTGGCCAGGATGGTGTTTTCTGGAAGATCACTGATGTATTGTAGTTTCCTCAGGAAGTCAGTGGTGTCTCGAAGATAGCTGGGAGTGCTGGTAGCGTAGGGCCTGAGGAGAGAGTCCACATAACCAGACAAGCCTGATGTTAGGGTGCCAATGCCTGAGATGATGGGGCGTCCAGGATTTCCAGGTTTATGGATCTTGGGTAGCAAACAGAATACCCCTGGTCGGGGTTCTAGGCATGTGTCTGTACAGATTTGTTCCTGTGCTTTGTCAGGGAGTTTTTTTAGCAGATGGTGTAGTTTCTTTAGGTAATCTTCAGTGGGATCAGAGGATAATGGCCTGTAGAATGTGGTGTTAGAGAGCTGTCTAGCAGCCTCTTGGTCATATTCCAATTTATTCATCATGACGACAGCACCTCCTTTGTCAGCCTTTTTGATTATGATGTCAGAGTTGTTTCTGAGGCTGTAGATGGCGTTGTGTTCAGCATGGCTGAGGTTATGGGGCAAGTGATGTTGCTTTTCCACAATTTCAGCCTTTGCACGTTGACGGAAGCAATCTATGTAGAAGTCCAGTCTGTTGTTTCGACCGTCCGGAGGAGTCCACTCAGAATCCTTTTTTTTGTAGTGCTGGTAGGGGGGCTTCTGTGGGTTAGTATGCTGTTCAGAGGTATGTTGGAAATATTCTTTGCGTCGGAGATGTCGAAAGTAGGATTCTAGGTCACCGCAGAACTGTATCATGTTCGTGGGTCTGGAGGGACAAAAGTGTGTTTCCTAGGACATATTGTCTCACTATCTCCTTGTACTCCTCCAACTGTCTGTTTTCATCTGTGGTCTCTTGTCTTATTCTTAGATCATAAGCTCTTTGGGGCAGGGCAAATCTTCTTGTTCTGTGTTTGAACAGCCCCCAGCACAATGGGTTCCTGTACCATGTCAAGGGTTCCTAGGCCAGTAATACTAAGGCTGAGGCTCACGAGTGGCTTTAATGTGCCTCCTGCAGCACTTTGCAGCACCTATTAAACACTGTGATTTAATTATTAACCAATCAGAATGCTTTTATTGTGTTATTAACTAATTATAGTTGATAAAATAAAATAATAAACTTGGTCAGTCATTTTGCTGTGGAAAAAATATATAATGCACTAAATATTTCCACTGTCATACAGTTTACTATAGTACTATAGATTCATATTTAATGAAACAATGAATTCACACGACTGTGGCTCTTTTGGCTCCTGAACCACTGAGGTCTGAGTATCACTGTCTTACAAATAAGGACAATAATAACGTTCTGTATCAGGATGGTGCAGACAAGGTCACGGATGTGGGGATCACCCTCTAGCCACATTACAGCTGCTGTGTGCTTCTGAATGCGGTATACACACTAACAAACTGGGGCCTTTACTATGGCCCCTAATCCGCAGGAAATGTCATTTTTGAGACTGAGTTGTGCTGGATGATGGGGACAATAAATAAGTTCTTGGTTCGTTCTTGAGCATGAGGAATGATTCCTGCCCTGTTGCTTCACAAGCACATCCGTGGGTTTGACGAGCAGTGATTCTGTTTTCCCTTCTTCACCCTCAAGGGACAAGTGTAGCATAGGGCAGGAGCTGGTCCTTTCTGTAAATTAATGCTGGAGCTATAATGAAAGCCATGTTGGTTTTATATCTGTGTAGTTAATCTGTAGACAAATGTGCTATTTTCATTATGTAGTCAGGTAACCATAGAATCATAGAAATGTATGTTTGGAATGGACCTCGAGAGGTCATAAAGAGCAGCCCCCTGCACTGAGGCAGGACCAAGTAATCCTAGACCATCTCTGATGGGTATTTGTTCAACCTGTTACTAAAAACCTCTCTAACGCTGGGGATACCAAGTATATTCCAGAACTTAACTATCCTTATAGTTAGAAAGTTTTTCCTAATATCTAACCTAAATCTCTCTTGCTGCAGATCAAGCCCATTAGTTCTTTTTCTACCTTCAGTGGGCATGGACAACAAAAGATCACAGCCGTCTTTATAACAGCCCTTAACATACCTGAAGATTGTTATCGGGTCTCCCCCCCTTGAGTCTTCTTTTCTCAAGATTAAATATGCCTAGTTTTTGTAACCTTTCCACATAAAATCAGGTATTCCAAATCTCTTATCATTTTTTGTTTGTTTCTTTTGGACTCTCTTGAATTTATTCACATCTTTCCTAAAGTGTGGTTCTCAGAATTAGATACAGTACTGAGCGCTGAACAGAGTGGGACAGTTACATCCCATGTCTTCCATATGACACGTCTGTTAAAACAACCCAGAATGATAATAGCCTTTTTTGCAAGTGCATCACATTGTTGACTCATATTCCAGTTTTGTTTGAGGTGTGGTCACCATGATGTTTCCAGGATTTTAGAGAGAGAAGGCTGGTGAGGGAATATCTTTTACTGGACCACCCTATGTTGGTGAAAGAGACAAACTTTCGAGCTACACAGAACTCTTCTTCACACAAAGCTCTGTGTAGCCTGAAAGCATGTCTCTTTGACCAAAAGAAGTTGGTCCAGTAAAAGATTTTTCTTCACCCACATTTGCCACTCTCATATTCAATTTGTGATTCACTACAACCCCAGATTCTTTTCAGCAGTACTACTATCTAGCCAGTTATTCCCCTTTTTGGGTTGTGTATGTGTTATTTTTTCTTCCTCAGTGTAGTGCTTTTTTGTCCTTATTGAATTTCTTCTTGTTGATTTCAGACCAATTCTCTAATTTGTCAGGGTTGTTTTGAATGCAGGGCTTGCAACCATTCCCAGCGTGGTGTTATCGACAAATTTTATAAGAATACTCTCCACGCAATTATCCAAGTAATTAATGAAGCTACTTCAGACCCAAGACCGACCCCTGTGGAACCCCACTAGATATTCCCTCCCACTTTGACAGTGAATCATTGATAATTACTCTTTGAGTACAAGTATCAGGGGGTAGCCATGTTAGTCTGTATCTGCAAAAACAACAAGGAGTCCGGTGGCACCTTAAAGACTAACAGATTTATTTGGGCATAAGCTTTCGTGGGTAAAAAACACTTCTTCAGATGCATGGAGTGCACCGAAGGAGTGTTTTTTTTACCCATGAAAGCTTATGCCCAAATAAATTTGTTAGTCTTGAAGGTGCCACTGGACTCCTTGTTGTCTTTCAACAGTTGTGCACCCACGTTATAGTAATAGCATCTAGACTATACTTCCCTGTAGTGTTAAAAATGAGGATTCCCAAACGTTTAGTTGTGCAATATTTGTATTTTATTTTTAACATTTTCATAAGTGCACTATCAAGGCTCCAGGGAATTATTCTGTATGGTCCTTATCCCACAAAAACTGGACCATGATGTAGCTAAGACAGGAACATAGTAGTGAAATTCATAGGCCCTGATACCGCCTATGACTTTGACTGCTGTAATACCATCTTATCTGTCCTACATATCCTGTGTTGTGCAATATATGAAAACAGAAGCAGGGATACAAGGTAAAATCTCACTTCAAAGCAATGTCATGGTTTATGTTGTAAATTGTCCATCAAACCTAATATGATGCCAGATTTCAGCGATGGTTTTGTGTATTAAGTTGTATGCCAAATTCTGGCAAATAGACGTCAAGGTATAATTTTTAAAAGACATCATTGACTCTGTTACCAGTATACCTGCAGCTAAATTCAGCACTTCCATTATGAGTTCTTGCTGTTTAGGGGTTTATAATACAGCTGTGAAATATCACTCTAGGATAAAATTTATCATGTAAAGTCTTGGCAAGGGAACACATTTTGCCTTTCATTAAGCTCAATTTGTTTGGGGGCAGAAATCATAGATGTTTACTACCCTGTTAAAACTTAAAAATGTTTTTTTTTCTTAGTGTTTTGTTTGTTTTAACAATGCAATATTTCCTGCTCTTGGTTAATAGGACCCTGTGGATTTTCTTTCAAGAATTTATTTGTCATAAAGAGTGCCAGATTGACAGCCCTGGAAAATTACCACCTTTGTCCACAGAACAGATAAAGCAATGTAGGTAGCAGTAGTAAAAGTTTCTCTACATTACTCAGCCAGCGTGCTTCAAGTTTGTTCAGGAGGTGCCACCTCTGTGTATGGAAAGGTTACTCAGGCATAACTCTGAGGCAAGGAATATTTTGTTTTTCCTTTAACTTAAAATGGCTAGTTCACAATCCTTAAAAATTGACTCCTGCAGCTGATTTTTGCTATAGACAGACATATCCTACTGGTGGTGATTCATGCTGTGGATGTCATAAATTATTTAGAGTCCATTCTGATCCTTCTTTCCTGGTTTTACATCTGTATAACTCCATTGTCTTTAATTGAGTTATTCCTGGCTGACGACAAGCATGAATAAGTTCTGAATTGGGCCCCAAGTTTTCCTTCCAGATCTAGAATTTTTCCTTTATTTTTGAGGAAATTCTGTGAGTGAGAGCTAAGGTGCCTAGTTGTCCTTTGAAAATACCCAGCATTTTTGCTGTTGGTCAGAAAGAATATGAAGTCTTCTAGGATAGGGCTGAAATGAAAGTGATATGAGACAAATACTAATCATTTCACTAATACATGGAGTTTAAGTATGACTTAAAGCTTTGCAAGCTATTAGGTAATGGTTCTTCTTGCCTGGGGGATCAAAATGGTAACTGATATGGATTTATATGGAAGATGAGTCAATTATGCTAATTTTAGAGTGTTGGTAAGTGTGTATTCATGTATGAGACGAGAATTGTTCCTTTAGAGAATGCCAGGCTAAATTATGTGTTTTATATTATTTTCCATCTGCTAGAAAGATTAAGTATCTTTAATTTCTAACAGGACATCAACAAAGGATTAGGTTTAATTGGGGCTTGGTTCTGCTTTGAGCAGGGGGTTGGACTAGATGACCTCCTGAGGTCCCTTCCAACCCTGAGATTCTATGATTCTATGAAAACCAAGAAGATCAGAATTAAGGCCTCTCCTAACCTTCCGTCTTGAAAGTAATGGGCAGGTTTATCCATATAATTCCAATTCTCATCAAAAGGAATTGGATCATGAAACCTGAGACAATGTTTTGCAGATATAGAGACAAGTCTCTGAGTCATCTGTTTGTTCCTAGATATTTACTACAGACTTAACATTATGGACACATGCCCTTTTTCAGATGCTCCATTTTATAAAACAAGCCAAGGCAAGAAAAGCTTGGGCATTCTCTTAAAAGTCCTAGGGCCAAATTCATCATGAGGTCAACAGAGAAACACCAGAAATTAAATTATTGAAAACACAGCAGTTTGGTAGCATTCTGAAACATATTGGCTGTAGTTTTAATTGCATGAGAACTTTAATGAGCAAAGTAAGGTTTATGTACAATCCCAGTGTTTTACCCCATTAGATCGACAGTGTCTCATTTCACTGTTATATTTACTTTTTCCCCGCTTGTAAGTTCTGCAGTAGTAGGGGAATGCAATTGATATGCAGTCAAATTGTTCTTGACAGAGGGATTTTGAAAGCTTTTAGAGTGGATGTAAAAGGGGAAGTTTTGTCTTCATAGAGTCCACTTAGCTCATTTATCTGCATTAAGTATCTAACAGTTACACTGAACAGAGATGACATTTTAAATAAGAGTAAGTGCTGCTTAGCTTTTTAATGTCATTCTTGTGAGAAGCAGAGTTGAAGGTTTTTTTTTCCATGGTTTTTTTTCTGGTTACATGTATCACTCCGTACGGTTTAAACTCATGGCACTTTAGATTTATGAAAAATAAAACAGTATCGCCATTCTAAATAGCTGGCTTTCTATTTTTCATGTTGCATTATAAGGAAGGTAGTCTTAATGTTTCAGCATTCAGAGTGAAAGTACCATATCTCTGTGCAGCTGGTCTAGATGTGGTTATTTAACTGTCCTAGACTGTGATAATATTACAGCCAAACCATTTCCCCCTAATTACTTCCTCCATATAACTGTCTTGCTGACCTAGAACTGGACATGAGATTAGGCCGGCATATAAACTTAAAGTGTTGGTAACACCGATTTCATTTTTGGCACTGGTGAGGCCACATCTGGAGTATTGCATCCAGTTTTGGGGCCCCTGCTACAGAAAGGATGTGGACAAATTGGAGAGAGTCCAGTGGAGGGCAACGAAAATTATCAGGGGGCTGGTGCACATGACTTACAAGGAGAGGCTGAGGGAACTGGACTTATTTAGTCTGCAAAGAGAAGAGTGAGGGGGGATTTGATAGCAGCCTTCAACTACCTGAAGTGGGGTTCCAAAGAGGATGGAGCTCGGCTGTTCTCAGTTGTGGCAGGTGAAAGAACAAGGAGCAACGGTCTCAAGTTGCATTGGGGGAGATCTAGTTTGAATATTAGGACAAACTATTTCACTAGGAGGGTGGTGAAGCACTGGAATGGGTTACCTAGGGAAGAAGTGGAATTTCCATCCTTAGAGGTTTTTAAGGCCGGCCTGACAAAGCCCTGGCTGGAATGATTTAGTTGGGGTTAGTCCTGCTTTGAGCAGGGGGTTGGACTAGATGACCTCCTGAGGTCTCTTCCAAACCTAATCTTCTATGATTCGGTGTTTCTATGATTCTATGACTGCAGTGTTGTAGGAAAGTATGGCATATGTAACATAAAAGTAAATGCAAGTAGCTTCTGTTGTAGCCTTATGTATAGTTACGGGTTTCTTTAACCAATTGCCCATTTCCCATCAGCATAATTACTCAACTTACGTGAGAAGCAGAAGCTATGTTGGCAGGAGAGTGTCTCCTGCTGATGTAGCACCGGTATGGACTGCGCTTAGGTCACTCGGGGGGGGTGACTTTTTCATACCCTGAGCAATGTAAATAAGATTGACTTAAGCAGTAACGTAGACCTGCGCTATTTTATGCCCTCAATCCATCTTGTGATCACTTGTGATACAGGGCCATTTATAGGGCCTAAAGACTTATTTCAAGCCTTTAGGCCTCGGGCCTTAGGCCTGGTCTACACTGGGGGGAGGGAGGGATCGATCTAAATAACGTAGCTGAAGTCGACGTACTTAAATCTACTTACTGCGGTGTTTTGACTGCGGTAGGTTGACTGCTGACACTCCCCCATTGACTCTGCCTATGCTTCTTGCTCCGGTGGAGTATCAGAGTTGATGGGAGAGCGCTCAGCTGTCAATTTATCGTGTCTTCACTAGACATGATAAGTCAACCCCCGCTGGATCGATCACTCCGGAGGGAAGTGTAGACATGCCCTTAGTTAGTTTGGCTAATCTATTGTATTTATATGCTTGAGATGTGTAGGTTTTGCATTACTGCCTTGGTCTATACCTAAACCTTATTTATCATATGCCCATGTATCTTTAGCAACATAGCTGGCTACATTGTAGATCTTCAAAACCTAGACAAAATAGGTTGAACAGTTCTTTTAGTTCATGACATCTTCTTTCACCCTCTTCTCTTCCCCCTTTTCTAACTCCTATCAACTGCCCTTATTCTTGATTCTCCTAATATTTTTAGTTGGCTTTTAGTGTCACATGATTTGAGAGTATCTGACATTACTTTTTATGATAAAGTGATACACTGCCTATGTAGAAGCAGCACCCTTTGCCAGGGGGAAAAAAAAAGATGGCAGGTTTTGTTTTGTTTTTTAATTTATTCGTGGACCCTATAGATGGAGATTTTATTTTCTCTTTTCTTTGTATGTTTTGTCCATAGTCATTAAGAAAGAAAAATTCAATTTATATACCTATAGGGTCACAGAAAACTCATGGGGAGAGAGGCAGAATGACAATAACATTGTTATTCACTGCTTCTCAATCCATACATTACAAATTATTTGTGAGCTTGTGGATACATACAGTATAGAGAATTAGTTATTTTTTTCTCTCAAGCTCTTTTTGAATAAAATCAGAGAAACACACATGTATATATTACTCATCAAATGTGCTTTATATGTCATGTTCAAAGGAGTATTAAAAAAGATCCTTTGTTATGAACAAAAATATAATCAAGATACTTAACTAGAAAATAATTGTCCTAGATGAGAATGAAAGTGTATGAAATACATTTTTTGCAGGACACTTTATTAAACAGCAACATGGGTAGAAATCTGTTGACTGCTAAGGGACTGGTTGATTTTGAGAAATAAGGAGGAGCTGGTTGAGAATTTGAAAGTAAAAGGCAGCTTGGGTGAAATTGATCATGAAATGGTGGAGTTCATGATTCTAAGGCAGTGTTTCCCAAACTTGGGACGCCACTTGTGTAGGGAAAGCCCCTGGCAGGCTGGGTCGGTTTGTTTACCTGCCCCGTCCGCAGGTCCGGCTGATCATGGCTCCCACTGGCCGCGGTTTGCTGCTCCAGGCCAATGGGAGCTACTGGAAGCGGCGGCCAGTAAGTCCCATGGCCCGCGCCGCTTCCACAGCTCCCATTGGCCTGGAGCAGCGAACCACGGCCAGTGGGAGCCGCGATCGGCCGAACCTGCGGACGGGGCAGGTAAACAAACCGACCCGGCCCGCCAGGGGCTTTCCCTACACAAGTGGCGTCCCAAGTTTGGGAAACGCTGTTCTAAGGCATGGTAGGAGGGAAAACAGCACAATAAAGATAATGGATTTCAAGAAAGCAGACTTCAGCAAACTCAGGGAGTTGGTAGGTAAGATCCCCTGGGGAGCAGAAAACAGTTCAAGAGTGTTGGCAGTTTATCAGAGACATTATTAAGGCCACAAAAGCAAACTATCCCACTGCGTAGGAAAGATAGGAAATATAACAAGAGATCACCTTTGCTTAACCAGAAGACCTTCAGTGATCTGAAACTCAAAAAAAGAGTCCTACAAAAAGTGGATACTAGGTCAAATTACAGACAATGAATATAAACCTATAACACAAGTATGTAGGGACAAAATTAGAAAGGTCAAGGCACAAAATGAAATTAAACTAACTAGAGACTGAAAGGGTAACAAGAATATATTCTACAAATACATTAGAAGCAAGAGGAAGATCAAGGATAGGTTAGGCCTGTTACACAATGGGTGGGGTGGGGATGGGGGAATAAAAGGAAATGTGGAAATGGCAGAAGTGCTAAATTATTATTTTTTTGTTTCAGTTTTCACCAAAAAGGTTAGTAGCCATTGGAAGTAAAACATAGTGAATGCCAGTGAAAATGATGTAGGATCAGAGGTTAAAATACGGAAAGAACAAATTAAAAATTACTTAGACAAGTTAGATGCCTTCTAGTCACTAGGGCCTGATGAAATACATCCTACAATACTCAAGGAGCTGACTGAGGATATGTCTGAGCCATTAGTGATTTATCTTCAAAAAGTCATGGAAGACGGGAGAGATTCCAGAGACTGGAAAAGAGCAAATGAAGTGCCCGTCTATAAAAAGGCAAATTAAAAGACAGCCCAGGGAAGTACATACCAGTCAGCTTAACTTCAGTACCTGGAAAGGTAATGGAGCAAATATTTAAGCAATCAATTTGCAAACAACTAGAATAAGGTGATAAGTAACAGTCAGCATGGATTTGTCAAGAACAAATTACGTCAAACCAACACAATAGCTTTCTTTGACAAGCCTTGTGGATGGAGGGGAAGTGCTAGATGTGATATATTTGGACTTTAGTAATGCTTTTGATACTGTCTCGCATGACCGTCTCATAAACAAACCAGGGAAATATAACCTAGAATGAGCTAATAAGGTGGGTGGATAACTGGTTGGAAAACCATTCCCAAAGAGTACTTATAAATGGTTAACAGTCAAGGTGGAAAAACATATCAAGGAGGGTCCCACGGGGAGCAGTTGTAGGTCCAGTTCTGTTCAATATATTCCTTGATGACTTAGATAATGGCATAGATTGTGCACATATAAAGTGAGTGGATGATACCAAGCTGAGGGTGTTGCACATGCTTTGGAGGGTAGGATTAAATTTCAAAATGATCTTTGCAAACTGGATATGACAAGAGGCAATGGGCTTAAATTGCAGCAAGGGTGGTTTAGGTTGGACATTAGGAAAAACTTCCTAACTGTCAGGGTGGTTAAGCACTGGAATAAATTACCGAGGAAGGTGTGGAATCTCCATCATTGGAGATTTTTAAGAGCAGGTTAGACAAACACCTGTCAGGGATCCTCCAGATAACACTTAGTTCTGCCATGAGTGCAGGGGACTGGACTAGATGACCTCTTGAGGTCTCTTCCAGTCCTACAATTCTATGATTCTATGAACTCATAGAAGATCAGGATGGTACTATTATCTGCTGACACCATTGAATTGAAGAGAACCAAGGAGAACAAGGAGGAACATATGTGGCCAGTCCCACTCCACACGGTTTGGACACTGTATAGTGATCACAAATTGCCACACATTTATGGCCCCAGGATCATTAGAAAGGTTTGTGTAGCAACAGATGACACACAACATTAAACAACTGATTGAAAATACAAGTGACTGCTTTCCAGGGTGGCCAAGATATCCAAAATCATTGCTTGTGTAAAGCAGTAGGAATCATGCAATTCACTGTATAATGTAAAGATTCCTTTAATTTTTGAAATGCTCATTTGCATAGGGTCACTTGTTAACATGTTGGTCCCACCCAAAGCCTGAGATCCATTTTGTCTGTGTTGTTGCAGTTATTTAGATTGAATTAAAAAATACTTTGTCTGGCTTCCTCACATGTTTTCATGCTTCAGAGGCGACATTGGGCCTATCCCCACTGGTGCACTTCAAACCTGAGCTGCAGTAGACCAGCTATTCTATTAATGGGTCACTTGTAAGCAAAATAGTTCATTTCATGACCCTGTGGTTTTGACATAGGACTGGGAGGCAGGAGAAACTTGCTATACTACAGCTTTGCCCCAGACTCTGATTTTTGGAAAACTGTTCTAATTTCTGTGCCTTGGTTCCCCCGTCTTTAAATGGAAATAGTAATTACCTACCTCCAAGGATTGGTGAGGCTTCATTAATGTTTGTAAAGTGCTTTGTGATCAGAGGATAGAATGTGTTGCAAAAATGCAAAGTATTATAATTTACTATTCTAATTTATTATAGTCCTGTCTCTAGCCAAACTGTGATCCAGATTCCTGGGGTGGACAAATGCGGGAGAGACTAAATTGAGAGTTAGCTGAGCTCATTTCATGTGTTTTAACTCTGTTGGTGTTTGTTTTTCTTGTTTTGTTTTGATTGAGGGTGGGATTTAGGGGCATGTACTGAAAATGATCTGCCTAACTGAACTCTTCTCCACCTCTCAATCCATTTTCTACCATCCATCTGCCCACCGAATAATTGACTTTACAGACCCCTGAGTAGTGCTTCTGTTTGTTTTATGTTGCCTTTGTTAGTTGTCTTTTTTTATTCATAGATTCTAGGACTGGAAGGGACCTCGAGAGGTCATCAAGTCCAGTCCCCTGCCCTCATGGCAGGACCAAATACTGTCTAGACCATCCCTGATAGACATTTATCTAACCTACTCTTAAATATCTCCCGAGATGGAGATTCCACAACCTCCCTAAGCAATTTATTCCAGTGTTTAACCACCCTGACAGTTAGGAACTTTTTTCCTAATGTCCAACCTAAACCTCCCTTGCTGCAGTTTGCCCATTGCTTCTTGTTCTATCCTTAGAGGCTAAGGTGAACAAGTTTTCTCCCTCCTCCTTATGACACCCTTTTAGATACCTGAAAACTGCTATCATGTCCCCTCTCAGTCTTCTCTTTTCCAAACTAAACAAACCCAATTCTTTCAGCCTTCCTTCATAGGTCATGTTCTCAAGACCTTTAATCATTCTTGTTGCTCTTCTCTGGACCCTCTCCTATTTCTCCACATCTTTCTTGAAATGCGGTGCCCAGAACTGGACACAATACTCCAGCTGAGGCCTAACCAGCGCAGAGTAGAGCGGAAGAATGACTTCTCATGTCTTGCTCACAACACACCTGTTAATGCATCCCAGAGTCATGTTTGCTTTTTTTGCAACAGCATCACACTGTTGACTCATATTTAGCTTGTGGTCCACTATAACCCCTAGATCCCTTTCTGCCGTACTCCTTCCTAGACAGTCTCTTCCCATTCTGTATGTGTGAAACTGATTTTCCCTTCCTAAGTGGAGCACTTTGCGTTTGTCTTTGTTAAACTTCATCCTGTATACCTCAGACCATTTTTCCAATTTGTCCAGATCATTTGGAATTATGACCCTGTCCTCCAAAGCAGTTGCAATCCCTCCCGGTTTGGTATCATCTGCAAACTTAATAAGTGTATATCTAAGTCGTTGATGAAGATATTGAACAGAGCCAGTCCCAAAACAGACCCCTGCGGTACCCCACTCGTTATGCCTTTCCAGCAGGATTGGGAACCATTAATAACTACTCTCTGAGTACGGTTATCCAGCTAGTTATGCACCCACCTTATAGTAGCCCCATCTAAATTTTATTTGCCTAGTTTATCGATAAGAATATCATGCAAGACCGTATCAAATGCCTTACTAAAGTCTAGGTATACCACATCCACCGCTTCTCCCTTATCCACAAGACTTTCCTTTTGTGTACCCAAAGTTGAAAACCACTGTACTCACCTATATCCCTTCATATATGAAAGGATCACTCTGGCATTAATCAACTATGAACAATTTACATTCCTTGGCTATTTTAACAAGATTTAAAGTGGCATCTCCAGGAGCCTTCAGTTCTTGGAAACTACGATCTTCCCCTCTCCTTTAATTAGTAGAGAAGTTATTCCAGCGATGCCATCAAACAATGCAATGATTAAGAACTACTGCTCTGGGGTAGTCATTGCTTAGGTTTATAGCTGAGTTTTCAAGTACTTAAGAGTTCCTGGAAGGAAATAGGAGGTGCGTTTTCAAATCCAGAGTATAGTTATGAATGAAGAGCCCTTCATCTATAAAACTGACTTCAAAAGTGACCCAGAGGGGGCCGGACAGAATTTTAAGGTCAGTCGAGTTTTTGTAACATGGTTGCCAGCATTGCAGGCCACAGAGATCATCCTGTTGTTTGATAGTCAGGCAAGGAGCAGTCAGTCATGGGAAAGGAGTGTTATTTTTACCCAGTCTTTCTCTTTACATCTGGCAGCATCCCTGGTGATTGCTCCCTCAATGAAAAATCATACACAATTTGTGACTCAGATAGAAACATCATTTTGCCTCTGTCTAGGATTTTTCCTCTTTTCTCAAAGCGACTTCAATCCAGAAGACCTGAGGCAAATGGTACTAAGGTTGCCAACTCTCCAGGATTGTCCTGGAGTCTCCAAGAATCGAAGATTAATCTTTGATTAAAGATTGTCATATGATGACACCCCCAGGCATATGTCCAAACAAAACTGGTAACCCTGAATGCCATGAAGGCGCACCTGGTGTGATGCAAGATCCTTCATTAGCAGGGTCCTTTGTTGTGCCATCTGCAGGCCCACCACACTCCTGCTGTCACCAGCAGGACTGTCTACATCAATTGAGACCTGATATGAACCATGTGTCTTCACCTTTGTCTTAGAGCTTAAAGCAGTGGAGACAGTACTTTCTCCATTTTCCTCTGTTTTGCTCAATTATGCTAGGGGGTAACTTGCTCTAGGAGGAGCCAGATCATGACTGAACAAAACCTGAACCCTACTATTCTTCACTGAAGAAACATCTGCAGAGGCCAATGCCTCAATCCCTTCAAACCTCCCTTCCCATGAGAATTCTATTTTCAATCACTTTGAATAAAAGTCTGTCACAGTCCCTGATTCCTGGCTGTGTTGTGTTTTCAGGGCACTCTTTCTGAAGATGGAATAGTTAACCCCGTCCAAGCCATGTATGCACCTGGAGCAAGGCCCTTGGAAAACAAGAATGCCAAAAAAGCCACTTTGGGGTGTTAGTGAACAACAAATTAAATATTAGCGCTCTGTGTGGTATGATGACAAAACCAGCCAATCAGCCCTCACTCATCAAAATCCTTGCCATTGACATTAAGAGGTCAAGGAGTTCCCCCAACCTGATTTAAACAGGGAGGAATCATGGAAAAAGGAGGTGGGATAGTTCATCTCTATAAGACCTTGTGAGATCATGCCTAGAATACTGTAGCTATTGCATATAGTTCTAAGACTCTTAATATCTGGAGAGGATCAACAAATTGGAGGGTATTAAGAGAACACCATCAGAAATTATTGCAGGGTTGGAAGACATAATTTTTGAGAAATGATTAAAGGAACAAAATATTTACCGTTCTCTTAAGTGATGATTAAAGGATGAGCCACACACAGTTATAAATACCTATAAACATTGGAAGGGTGCAAACATGAACGCGGAGGAGGGAGAGGAATTGTTTTAGATGTCCACACATTAAAGTATGCCTTTGCCTGCAGGTCCTTCACCTATGTCACACCCATGCTGGATCTTAGGACAATCTGGCCTTGAGTAAACAAACTAAGATTTAGCACCCCCTCCCCCCAACACCATCATAACATGATCTTTGGTATTTTCCTTGAAGGGTGCTTCCCCTTGCAAAATGAAGTTTAAACAAGGATCAATCAACACTTTGCAGAGATGGAAAAGATCCACCATTGCATAGTAAATGGTGGAGCGTGTTTGAGTTACACAGTAGGTGCATGTCTTAAAGAGTGTCCATAATACAGAGTGTCCAGTTACTTCTTTCTGATAAATGCTGAGAAGAACTTCAATCTACAGTATGCTCTATTTGACTCAGTTTTCCGACCTAACAACTAGACACACTGTTGAATTTAATTAGCATTAGTTAAGTTTAAGATGTCAGCATGTTCCATTATATTTAAGATAAGTGCACATTTTATGAAATGCCCCTTGTTCATAAAAAATGGACCACTCATCCTTTTAAAAAATGAACATGGAATTTCATATATATATATAAAGGGCTTGTTTTAGTGTGGGCAGGGGGAGGAGGGAAGGAAGTCTCTGTTTGCCTTCTGTAAAGCCTTCTCCTGATTTAGCTGCCTTTTATGAGAATAAAACTGCAGTGGGCTTCCTGTTCCTGCCTCTTCTCCATGGCAGAACCTTTCAATCTGCTTGCATCCCTTGGCCATTTATGGAAAAGGATATTTAGTGATGTCAGGGGACCCCATTTAATTTGCTCCAAAAGGCCCCTGATTTCATTTATACAAAAAAGCTTAACCCACTACTGTGAAGTCACTAAAGGCATAATTAAACCCTTCTTTGACCAGGTTAGTGGCCTAGTGAATGGGGGAAAGCAATAGATGTGATATATA
The DNA here is from genome assembly GCF_002925995.2 of Terrapene triunguis. Classification (NCBI taxonomy): domain Eukaryota; kingdom Metazoa; phylum Chordata; order Testudines; family Emydidae; genus Terrapene; species Terrapene triunguis. Next base: position 94,583,126 of record NW_020664417.1, on the reverse strand, counting down.
TATTGACTTTAATGAGGCTTTTGACGCAGTCCCGAATGACATTCTCATCAGCAAACTGGAGAAATGTGGTCTAAATGAAATTAGTATAAGGTGGGTGCACAAGTGTTTGAAATACTGTATTCAAAGAGTAGTTATCTATGTTTGCTGTCAAACTGGAAGGATATATCTAGTGGGGTTCTGCATGGGTCAGTCCTGAGTCCGGTACCATTCAATTTTTTAATTAATGAGTTGGATAATGGAGTGGAAAATATACTTATACAATTTGCTGGTAACACCAAGCTGGGAGGGGCTGAAAGCACTTCTGGTAACAACCTTAGAATTCAAAAGAACCTCGACTCTGCACTGGTGAGGCTTCAGCTGGAGCACTGTGTCCAGTTCTGAGCACCACTTGCGAAAAGATGCGGGTCAACTGGAGAAAATCCAGAGGAGAGCCACCAAAATGAGAAAAGGTTTAGAAAACCTGACCTATGAGGAAAGGTTAAAAAAAGGGAAATGTTTAGTCTTGAGAAAAGAAGACTGAGGGGGAACCTGATAAGTCTTCGGGTATATTCAGGGCTGCTATAGAGAAGATCGTAATCAATTGTTGTCCATGTCCAAAAGAAGTAATAGTCTTAATCTTCAGTGAGGGATATTTAGCTTAGATATTAGGAAAATAACTTTGTAACTGTAAGGGTAATTATGTTCTGTAATAGGCTTCTGAGAGAGAAGTCCCCATCATTGAATGGTTTTACCAACAGGTTGAACAAACACCTATCAGGGATGGTCTAGGTTTACTTGGTTCTGCCTCAGTGTGGGAGGCTGGTCTGGATGACTTCTCAGTGTCCTTTCCAGACCTATATTTCTATGATTCTATAATGGCTTAAAAAAAGACAACTGATAACTATGAAAGCCATGCTGCCTGGATGAGTAAATTAAAACCCTACAGAACTTTTATTTAATGTCTTGGGGTAAGTATGCATCTGGGGCCAGACCATGTAAGGAATGTACTTAATCAAAGTTCTAGCTGAAACTTCTCTATTTAGATACCATCCAATCCACTGCCCGCTGAAGTGAATGAAAACACTCCCATTCAGTGGGTATTGCAGCACGCTCCAACCTCCGCTCCCCCTGCTTCCCCGCCCCCTCCTCCTCTAAACCATCATTCAGGGCCCTACAGCGTGTTAACCTTTCTTCTTACTGAAGTTGACAGGGTGGGGACATAGCCAGATGGGGTGACTTTTAGAATTTGCCAATTCCACTGCATAACCAACTGGAGTGGTCACTGCAGAGTGAGCTCAGGAAACAAAACAGACCTGGGCCTTTCATCCGGCTCTGCAGAGCTCTACTAGAGAGCCACTGGGCATTTGGATATAGTTTGTGAACAAAAATGTGACATTTAAGATAAATTTGACAAGCTTAATGGGAATAATTAGAATTTTAATCTGAGGCATTTTAATTACAATACAACAACAAATGATGCCTCAGTTCAGAGTTTGACATGCACTGTGGCTTTAAGTTGTTTTTAATAAACATAGTAGACAGTAATATCAGTTTAGAAAAAAGATAAGCGAGAATAAAATGCAAATTTAAATGCAAAGGTTAGGCTAGAACAGATGACTCATGCTTTATCTGTGTGGAAGTAATTATACGCTAGAAATTCAGAACACCGGTTCTGGACTTATAAAGAGCAAATCACCATAGTGAGATTTATCTTCTATCTAATTTTATGGGTAATTGAGAGTTTTAAGAAGCTGCTGTTTAAGGGGGGGGGGGGGGGGGAGGTCATTGTTACTTCAGTTCCCTCTTTCCTTTTTCTTTTTGTTAAAGGCTATTCAGTGTGCATTTAATGCATTCACATTTATCAAATCATTTTGTTCTTTCCTGAAATTTCCCATCAAGGACGTTGATCGTCTCATCTATATTTCTTTACACTTTCTGAGATTATTTGAATGCCTTGAAGGTCCCACAGAAATGCTTGCCAATACCTTTGAGATGTAATAGTCTGCAAAGCCACAATGACAAATAGAAAATTCTCAGGGGATATTTGATAAATCAGAGTTATTTTTGTTCTGTTTTCAGTCACCTGTAAATATCTTGCAATCTTGCTGAGAGTAGCATCTTTTGTGTTTTCAAAGACATTTGGTCATAAAAACCACATACACTTAGTTCTTATTAGGATTATGCACAGATCTTGATTTAAGTGTTTCTAAAGATTGATGCCAGTAGGCATCAACCTGCAGCCTGTTACATAAAGTCAGATTATGGGAAACTAAAGGTGGTTTGATTGCTAAAATACTGAATTTGCTCATCAGAGGGTGTGTCTTGGGCAAATTTCTAATCTGGCGAAGCCCATCCCTCTCCAGGCAGCCCCCTTTTAGTCCCCTCTTACGACATGCAGGAGGAGCTGTGGCCCTATTCTGTCCCCAGACCCACAGTCGGGGCATTCAGCGATGGTGCCCCAACGACCAGTGCAGTTCTGGGAGTGGTGATGATGAAAATACTGAAGGGGGGGGGGAGTCAAATAGATTTGTAGTATTTTTCTCCTCATTCTCTGTTTCCATTTTTTAATTTAATTTGACTTTTTTCTTCAAATGCAAGTTCAAAAATAAATAGTATCTAAACAGCTGTCTGGATGCAAGAAAGCGTTACCCAAGAAAGTAAACATGCCTTACCATAAATTATCTCTTTGAATCCTGAATCCTGCCCCTTTGATATTTGGGAGTAAAGGTACATTAATCCCATATCCTACATGGTTGCTGCACATTTGCCTGACTGTTCTAGAGGACAGTACAGAGGTGAGGGAGGGAGCCAGGATGTGGAAGGGGCGGGTGAGGACCTCTGGTCTGGGGTTAGTACCTAGGGAGATGCTGAAGGGGCCAGGGAGATCACTATCCCTCTGACTAGTCCTCCTTGGCTCCTACTTCCTTTCTCCTCCATGCAGATTACTTCAGCCCTGAGCTGCAGGTATCCACAGTGGATGTGCTATGAGGTGAGAGAGAATTGTGGATGACAGGTACAAAACTACCCTTTGGGTTGGAACTTGGAGAATTCCAGGGGCTGAGCCATCTCTCCTCCCCCATCCATAACTGCCCTGAAGATTCAGGAGAATTGTAAGCACCTATGGGGCCATCTGCTACAGCTGATAGCTCTGTTTCAAAGCCCATAATAGGCACTTGTTTCTGAAAGCCATTCTGCCCCTTCATCCACTCCCCAGTTGTCACAGCAGGGAAGATCCTTCCTGTCTCACTGTTGCTTCAGGAAAGCACTTCCTTCTTAGATAGCAGTCTCTGGTGGTCCCTGCCATGATCCCTAACCACATACAGCAATGTTGGGACAGACTCACTGACTCTTCCATGTGGGGTAGGTCAGCTGATGTAGGGTAGAGTTCTGCCCTCAGGATTTTACTTCCCCCCCACGAGTGTATAGATTAGGGTGACCAGACAGCAAATGTGAAAAACCGGGACAGGGAATGGGGGGTAATAGGAGCCTATATAAGAAAAAGGGCCCAAAATCGGGACTGTCCCTATAAAATCAGGACATCTGGTCACCCTAGTATAGATCAGGCTGACTATCCAAGTCCTGAGGACTCTGCACTGTATATGGGACCAGGGCTCAGATTTGGCCCCAAGTATGTGAGTGCCTATATACTATGGGGATAGTCACTACACACAGACCTATTTGATAACAAGAAAATAATCTCTGAATTAATATTTACATCATGTTTACTGTACTGGGGATTTGTGGCCTATTTTGGATGGTAATACACGTTTATGTAGTGATTTCCATTTTCAAAGTGACGAAAAACATTAACTAGTCTAATTAGTCTTTCACAAGACTATTCCCCACCCAGCCAAAGTTGAGAAATAATAGAAATCTTGTGTGGCCTGGCTTTTTCGTGAACTTTTCCACTCAGTGTCTAGTTTAGATAATGCTTCATTGAAACTCCTACCATGGAATGCTCAACCATCATTATTATTTACTTTTTTTAATAAATAAAAATAAGACGTTATATTGAATTAGATCTGCACGTAACAGTTCTGCTGCATACTCTATGCACCGCAACTGTTGCATGCAGAAAATCTAATTCGATGTAACTATTTGTATATATCTATCACCTACTAGTCCATGAAGCCCTTTACAGTGGGCGTAGACAGGCATGGTACTTCCCCCAAACAGTTTACAATCTGAATTTGGATTTGATGTAAGAAATGGGGTAACACACTGCAGAGAGAAAGCTGTGTGGGGTATGATGAGGGTTACAACAATATGCTCACATGACTGATCAGTAGGCCTAGGCACATCTTAGTGGTTCATTTGTTTTCCTTTTCTCCTTCCAATTATTTTGGAGCATTATTCAAATGCCTAGGGAGCCAGCATGTTTCTAAGAAAAAAAATCCGCAACATTTTAATCATATTTGTTTAATATTTCAGAAGATATAATACAAATGATCCCCTTAAGGTTTAACACAGGGGGTAGTGCTGGTTACTATTAGAGCACAAGATTTTTCTCATTAAGGCCCTAATTCTGCAACTGGATGTGTGCACCAATAGGGGTCTGCACTTGCCCAGGACTCAGCTGGATGATCAGGGAGTAAGGAACCATATTTTCCTTCAGACGTCAGTTTTAAAACAGGCCCCTTTATCTTTTCTTCTCTTGTTATTTATACAGTTTTTATTTAGCAAATAAATATTGACAGCTCCTGGAATTTCACATAAAGGAACACATCAGCCATTCAATTAAAAAAAAGTAGTGCAGGTTTCAAAGAGGGAATATGTTTTTTTAAGCAGTAATTAAGGTAATAAATACATTCATTATTTATATAATCTCTATCTTTAAAAAATCAAGATTTTTCTGCACAAAATAGACACTTAATCTTTTATTAAAAGAAACATTTGAGGCAAAAATACTTCGGAAGGGAATAAACAACAGTAGCCCTCTGGCAGCAAATATTTTCAGGGCAACTATACAAAGTAATTCTGAAGCCCAAAAGCACTCAGAGGCCTCTAATAGCTTTAAGGCAACTTCTTAATATACTGAGGTAATGAAGAGTACCTAGTAGTTCTTAAGGCAAGTGATTAATACATCAAAGGGACAGACTCTTAGACTTTTAAGGTCAGAAGGAACTATCGTGATCATCTAGTCAGACCTCCTGCACGTTGCAGACCACAGAATCTAACCCACTCCTGAAATAGACCCTAACCTCCAGCTGACTTACGGAAGTCCTCAAACTTTGTTTTAAAGACTTCAAATTACAGAAAACTCGCCATCTACACTAGTTTAAACCTGGAAGTGACCCAAGCCCCATAGGAATGTGAAAAAATCCCAGGGTCTTGCCAGTCTGACTTGGGGGGAAATTCCTTCCCAACCCCAAACATGGCGATCAATTAGAACTGAGCATATGGGTAAGACCCACCAGGCTGATATCTGGGAAAGAATTCTCTGTAGTAACTCAGAGCCTTCCGCATCTAGTGTCCCGTCTCCAGCAGTTGGGGATTTTTGCTAATGGCAATCACCAAAGGGCCACATGCCATCATAGGCAGTTTGATCAGACCATCCCCTCCTAGGGTGACCAGATGTCCCGATTTTATAGGGACAGTCCTGATTTTTGTGTCTTTTTCTTATATAGGCTCCTATTACCCCAACCCCTGTCCCGATTTTTCACATTTGCTGTCTGGTCACCCGATCCCCTCCATTTTAAAACTATTTTAATTTAGAAAGTGGCTTTTGGCTGTAGTTAAGGCTACATGGCAGTTTATATGTATGATCATGCAAACAATTATGTTTTACTCCATGATCTGTTATTTGAATCAATAGCAACTTCTTTCGAAGAGGTAAACACGTTCCTCTCTGTTACACCGTTCCTATTGCCTTGTCAACCTGAGATAATTGTATCAATTTAGTTAAATCAGTGTAGAAAGTGATTTAGTTAAAATGGTGTAACCCCCTGGCATGGACATTCTTATTTTAATTTAAATTGGGTAATATCACTCTACCTTAAATCGTTTCATTACCGGTTTAAGATATATCAGCATAAAGCACCCTTAAACTGAAATAAGAATGTCCATACAAGGTGGTTGTGCCACTTTATTAAATCACTTTCTAAATTGACTTATTTAAATCGGTACAATTTTCTCATGTAGATAAGGCCTATGAGATTTGGAACATTAGAGTGGTGCTTAATACAGGCAGTTAGCTTGCAAGAGTTCCCACTTAGGAGTCAGTTCTTTAAAAGACTTATCAAGGAAGGATTTTTCCATGCAAGATCAAAGAATAGTCTGAAGGTTTCGTTTACTTGTTTGTTTTGTATTTCGGCCTCTCCCTAAAGCTAGGTAGTCACCTTTTGCGTTAGACAACTAGGTAACACCTAAGGAGTAGTTATTAACCATCAGCTTTTAATGTCTAATTTCAGTCTAACTCCAGTGGCTCTGAACCAGGTGAAAGTTATCTAGTTACTTCAGTGTGTGTGTGTGTGTGTGTGTGTGTGTGTGTGTGTGTGTGTCTCCGTGTGTTTAAATGAAATCTGACTAGTAGCTTAAGTTCCTGGGTCCAGCAAAGTTACTCTATCTTTGGACAGGTTTCAAAGTGGTAGCCGTGTTAGTCTGTATCAGCAAAAACAATGAGGAGTCCTTGTGGCACCTTAGAGACTAACAAATGTATTTGGGCATAAGCTTTCGTGGGCTAGAACCCATTTCATCAAATGCGAGGAGTGGAAAATACAGGAGCGGGTATAAATACAGGAGCAGGTATAAATAAATTGGGCCACTCTCATTACCACTACAAAATTTATTTTTCCTCCCTTGGTATCCTGCTGTTAATTGAATTGTCTCGTTAGACTGACCTCACACTTGGTAAGGCAACTCCCATCTTTTCATGTATTTATACCTGCTCCTGTATTTTCCACTCCATGCATCTGATGAAGTGGGCTGTAGCCCATGAAAGCTTATGCCCAAATACATTTGTTAGTCTCTAAGGGTATGTCTACACTACGAGAGTAGTTCGATTTTAGTTAAATTGAATATGTGCAATCGATATTAGAAAGTCGAACGTGTGTGTCTACACTAAGGACAGTAATTCGACTTTGTCAGTCCACAGTACCAGGGAAAGCGTCGACATTGGAAGCAGTGCACTGTGGGCAGCTATCCCACAGTTCCCGCAGTCCCCGCTGCCCATTGGAATTCTGGGTCGAGCCCCCAATGCCTTCTGGGTAAAAAAATGTGGCGAGGGTGCTTTTGGGTAACTGTCGTCATCCGTCAGTCACTACCGCCCTGCCTCCCTCCCTGAAAGCGCCGGCGGGAAATCAGTTCGCGCACTTTTTGATCAGTGACAGCGCGGACGCCACAGCACTGCGATCATGGATCCCGCTGCGACCATCGCTGCAGTTGTGGCCGTTCTCAACGCCTCGCACCTTATCATACACCTTACCCTGAGGCAGATGCAGAGTAATCAGGCGAGGAGGCTACGGCACCGCCGTGAGGGCCTGAAGTCGGAGAGTAGCACAGAGCTGTCAGAAACCACGAGCCCCAGCGCCCAGGACATCACGGTGGCAATGGGGCATGTGGATTTTGTTGAACGGCGATTCTGGGCCCGGGAAACAAGCACGGACTGGTGGGACCGCATAGTGCTTCAGGTCTGGGATGAATCCCAGTGGCTGCGAAACTTTCGCATGCGGAAGGGCACTTTCCTGGAACTTTGTGACTTGCTGTCCCCTGCCCTGAAGCGCAAGGACACCCGCATGCGAGCAGCCCTGACTGTCCAGAAGCGAGTGGCCATAGCCCTCTGGAAGCTTGCAACGCCGGACAGCTACCGGTCAGTCGCGAACCACTTTGGCGTGGGCAAATCTACCGTGGGGGTTGTTGTCCTGCAAGTAGCCAAGGCAATCGTCAAGGTACTGCTGTCAAAGGTAGTGACCCTGGGAAACGCGCAGGCCATCATAGATGGCTTCGCCGCGATGGGATTCCCAAACTGCGGTGGGGCTATAGATGGGACTCACATCCCTATCCTGGGACCGGGCCACCAGGCCAGCCAGTACATCAATAGAAAGGGCTACTTTTCAATGGTGCTGCAAGCACTGGTGGACCATCGGGGACGGTTTACAAACATCTATGTCGGATGGCCGGGCAAGGTTCATGACGCTCGCGTGTTCAGGAACTCTGGTCTGTTTAGACGGCTGCAGGAAGGTATTTACTTCTCGGACCACAAGATAACTGTGGGGGATGTGGAGATGCCTACAGTGATCCTCGGGGACCCAGCCTACCCACTAATGCCCTGGCTCATGAAGCCCTATACTGGCGCCCTGGACACAGAAAAAGAACTGTTTAACTACCGGCTGAGCAAGTGCAGAATGGTGGTGGAGTGTGCTTTTGGCCGTCTCAAGGGGAGATGGAGAAGCTTACTCACTCGCTGTGATCTCAGCGAAACCAATATCCCCATCGTTATTGCAGCTTGCTGTGTGCTCCACAATCTCTGTGAGAGCAAGGGGGAGACCTTTATGGCGGGGTGGGAGGTTGAGGCAAATAGCCTGGCTGCTGATTACGCCCAGCCAGACAGCCGGGCGATTAGAAGAGCCCAGCGGGACGCGCTGTGCATCCGGGAGGCTTTGAAAGCCAGTTTCAAGGCTGAGCAGGGTACCCAGTGACTTTTAAGTTTGTGGACACAGAGGCAGAACTTGCCCCCCTTTCTTTACCCAGTTGCCGTCGACTATCCTCTCCACTTACATACCCCCTTCACCCCCTTCCCAAAAAATAAAGTCTGTTCTGTTTTGTTAATGGACACCGTTGTCTTTATTACTGTTTTCGCGGGAATGTTTTAAACCTGGGACGCAGACTGTGGCGGGGGGCGGGTTTAGGGTTGTGATGCAAATGATGCCTCTAAACTCCAGGAATGACAGGCTCCGCGGTGGTGGACTGGTTGTTTCAACGGAGCCTGCCAGCCCTCCTGGCCGGGACTGCGTGTATGTGTCGGCTATGTGACTGTCTTGCAGGGGGAGGAGGGTTACAGATCCCCTGCTGCGCGGCTCTGTGATGCAGGGTAAGGACCGCTGCATAAGATCTGTAACTGCCCTCCCCCGCCACCAAGTCACAGAGCAACACCACCGCCCCCACCACACAAAACATGAAAACCACCTCCCAGACTGACCAGGATAAGTAGTCACTGCACTGTATATGTGCCCTGCTGCTGCACCTGCCCCCTGCTAAAGGTGACTGTCCTGTCCAATGACCAAGCCCCTTCCCCCCCCCTTCAGACAGACTCCCCTCCAAAAGAAGAGGATGGAAACAGAAATGAACAGAAACGTATTCTTTATTAACAACCGCACATGGAACGGGGGGGGTGAAACTTGGACGGGGTCTTGTGTGAGGCGGGTAGGAAAGGACTTTTCAAATTTTGGGGAATGAGAGCCTTCTAGTGGTAGAGCAGTCCGCAGGGGTGGAGTGAAATTTTTCACGGCCCCTTCCACCCCTCCGTGTTTGGACTTTGGGTGAGGGGGGTATGGGACTTGGTGGCGGGGCAGGGCAGTTACAGAGAGACTGCAGCGGGGCTCTCTCCTCCTGCCTCCGGTCCTGCAGAACATCCACAAGGCGGCGGAGCGTGTCCGTTTGCTCCCTCATTAGTCCAAGCAGCGTTTGAGTAGCCTGCCTGTCCTCCTGTCGCCACCTCTCCTCCCGTTCCATGTTTGCCCGGTGCATTTGGGACAAGTTCTCCCTCCACTGTGTCTGCTGGGCTGCCTGTGCTCGGGAGCATCCCATTAGTTCAGCAAACATGTCTTCCCGTGTCCTCTTCTTCCTCCTCCTAATGTGCGCTAGCCTCTGGGCAGATGTGGCTGTGGGAATTGGAAAAAGGGAGTGAATTCCTGAGACAGAGCAATGTATCTGTGAACAGAGAACATAGTCTTTCTCTGTGAACAAGACCATGCAGAGCACCTATCACACGCGCACTGAGGACAAGGTCGAATTTTCGGCCCTCGCCTACAGTGCCTGCGGTCTTGCTGTGGCGAGCTGAGGAGCAGGGCTGGACACCGGACTTTGTCTAGCTGGCAAACATGGTAAGCCGTAGACTTGTGGCCGCTTAAAACTTTAAGAGTGGCACTGGCCTCCTTTCAAATAGAAAGCAATGCGAGTCTCTGCTGGCAGCAATCCTGCAAGCATGAACTCTGCCCCTGTCCCACCCCCTCGCGGCTGTAAACCGCGTGGCTGTAAACCGGCGGTTGCAGTTCTATAAAGGGACGGGCAAGCAGTCCCAATACTAACTTTCCCCTACCTAATTCACAGCAGGGAGTCATGCCAGACATCACCCTCCTGAAGGTCTCCGAGAGCCAGAAGGAGAAGATGCTCCGGGACAGCCTGCAGAAACCGGGGCCATTTGCTGCACTGCTGTGCAAGGCCATGATCCCGGAGTACCTGCTGGCGTTGTGGCAGGGAAACGTGTCCTACCACGGGGGGCCTAATAAGCTCTCCCTGCCCAGGAACCTGCTGATGAGGCTGGAAAAACACCTGCAGGAGGTGTATGAGGAGTTCTCCCCGGAGGATCTCGCCTCTATCCCCGGTTACATTGACCAGTTCCTGGCTTAGGTGCCCTTGGAGGGACAAATGACTGCAGGGTTTTGGGCACTATAATCATGAAGCGGACATTGTGCAATTTTTTGAAAATGGTTCGGACTATATATTGAGGCGCCCAAAAAAAGACAAATCATGATACACTTTGCACTGATTCCCCTTTTGTTTGACTTTACTGTTTACATGTTTTGAAGCACTTTACCCACTGTTCATATTTTCAATCTTCCTGTTTTGTTGCAAATAAATGTTTACATGTTTTAAAGCACTTTAGCTAATGTTAATATTTTAAATACGCCAGTTATGTTGTAAATAAATGTTTAGATATTTAAAACACTTACTGCTTGATCCGTCCCCTGAATCTGTGTCTGGGGTAACGGCTGGGGAGGGTTGGTAGGGGATCTCTGTCAGGGTGATGAAGAGCTCCTGGCTGTCGGGCAAATCAGCGTTGTAAGCGCTGTCTACTGCCTCGTCCTCCTCATCTCCTTCCTCCTCTTCCCCGTCCGCTGAGGAACCGGCCGCGGACAATATCCCATCCTCAGAGTCCACGGTCAGGGGTGGGGTGGTGGTGGCGGCCGCACCTAGGATGGAATGCAGTGCCTCGTAGAAACGGGATGTGTGGGGCTGGGATCCAGAGCGTCCGTTTGCCTCTTTGGTCTTCTGGTAGCCTTGTCTCAGCTCCTTGATTTTCACGCGGCACTGCGTTGCATCCCGGCTGTAGCCTCTCTCTGCCATGGCTTTAGAGATCTTCTCATAGATCTTTGCATTCCGTCTTTTGGAGCGCAGCTCGGAAAGCACGGACTCATCGCCCCACACTGCGATGAGATCCAAGACTTCCCGATCCGTCCATGCTGGGGCCCTCTTTCTATTGGATTGCACGGCCATCTCTGCTGGAGAGCTCTGCATCGTTGCCACTGCTGCTGAGCTCACCACGGTGTCCAAACAGAAACTGCGATTCAAACTGCCCAGACAGGAAAAGGAATTCAAATTTTCCCGGGGGAGTGGCTGGTCAGAGCATCCGAGCTCGGACTGCTGTCCAGAGCGTCAACAGAGTGGTGCACTGTGGGATAGCTCCCGGAGCTATTAGCGTCGATTTCCATCCACACCTAGCCTAATTCGACATGGCCATGTCGAATTTAGCGCTACTCCTCTCGTTGGGGAGGATTACAGAAATCGATTTAAAGAGAGCTCTATGTCGAACTAAATGGCTTCCTGGTGTGGACGGGTGCAGGGTTAATTCGATATAACGGCGCTAAATTCGACATAAAAGCCTAGTGTAGACCAGGCCTAAGGTGCCACAAGGACTCCTCGTTGTTCTATCTTTGGAGTCTGTTTGGGGGTCTGGAATGCACCGTTGACTGCTGTGCCATAGAAGAGGTGAAATGGCAACATTTATTTTTGGTTCACAACTCTGCCATTTGGATCCTGATTACAGGTAAGAAGGCACCGTGGGCTGCCAGTCTGAAGGAGAGCTGGAAAAGCAGCTTTGGTTGGTTCACTGCTCTGCTTACACTGAAATGCTGTTGGGCTCAGCCGGAGAGTATTTTCATAGAGGTTTCTCTGAATTACAAAATGCTCAGCATGAAAAGCTCCCGTTGCCCCCAGACTTAACTGGTTAGTGGAGGGGTTACTCAGAGGCTATGTAGAGGAGCAAATATTTATTTATCATCAAGAAAGACCTACTCATTAAGGATCATAATCAGAAAGATTTAAATGATGTGAGGATGGGGATTTGACAGACCAGATCTGGGTTTACAAAACCTGTTTTGAAATATTACATTAATAGGTGTGACTGGTTACAAAACAAAACAAAAGAAAAACAAAAAACATGATTTGAAGGCCTATGTGCGTTGCACTCAAAATTGGGTAATGGAAGATTCCTCTGCAAAGTTAATGTGACTTTTGTTAACTGTATATGAAGCATCTAGTTGGCATTTGGGAAGATTTGAAGCAGCTAATCCAGCCTTGAGCTGGATTATTAAAATTACAAAAACAGCTTCTATAGTCATGGAGGGGTCAGTTTCTGACCATTTTTGAATTAAGTGGAGAGCAGCTTGAAGGGGAAGAGAGACTAATTAAAAAGAAGTCTGTAGGCCTAATCAACTCTCTGTGACAGGCAGCTGCAGAACTTGAAAAATTGCTTTCTGATGCCCAGCTGAATTCTGGTTATTCAACTGGCTGGTTGAGGAAACCATCCATGATGTTCAACAATGTGGAAAGCCACAAATCTTTTGTGGTGAAGAGGAACCCAAAAGCACTGGGGATAGAGTAGGTTAGAATTTCTGAAGGTAAACTTGCAAGTTTGGTTTATTATCTTTGTCCAAGGATGGTGGAAAACTAGTTTGTATGTAAGACAGAGGTGGAAAAAAGATTATTAGTATTTGAAGCTCAAAAATAAAAAAGCCAAATGTTTATTTTAGTGCATTGATTTATTTAGATACCTAAAGGACTCATTCAGTGTTCTGTGTGTTGGGCACGACATTAAAAACACAAAAACAGGAATAAAATGCAAATATGCAAAGAAATGTAGATGAAATGCCAAATAAAGATACTTTAAAATGCCTACCCAGTTAAAATACGTTAGTAAAGCTGACTGGAAAAAGTAAAGGGAAATGACCTCTCGGTAGTATTGATTGTGTTGCTGTTATTGTCATTCAATTTTACTGTGATGTTTAAAATACTTAATGGGCAGAACATTGATTGCCGGGTCAGTGATGTCAGAACTTAATTATGGCCCTGGAATGGTATAATCCCAATAACAACTTGCAGTGTTAATATATAAAATGCATCTGGTGTAAGGACTTTTACTGTTTGTCCCTGGGAGTTTCATCATATGTTTATGTGTTTGGCTTTCATATAGCTAGATATGATAAATAGTGCCCAAACACCTGCATTTCCATGTAAAAAGACCATCCAATCTTGCATGAACACATGGACAGCATTTTTCACCCCTCTGGAGTTATACATACATAGTATAACACCTGCCTCACAAACCAGGCAAAAGAGAAAGCAGGAATTGCTCAGGAATTAATGTGCAATTTGTATTTTATCCATTTGGTAATAAAAAATAGTCAATAAATCGTGTTCCTTGTGTTAAATCACAGCCACAATTAATGTCAAATAGATGTGCAGTAGAGAAAACTGGTGCCATTTTTAAGGGTCCATTTAGTCTTCAAAAAAGTCCTTTTGTTTAGGCAAACATCTTAGTTGTTCACACTGAACTCGATCCTCATCTGGGTAAACTGGTATTGCTCCATTGACTTTAATGTAGCAATGATTCACATCACCTGGGGAACTGCCCAACATGTTTAAGAAAATGTGAGCCTGTGCTTTATGTGTAATAAATATTTCTAGCTGAGCGTAAGTGTGAAATTCCTCCGGAAATATGAACTAACACTATGATTTTTTTTTTAATAACTATACTCTTATCACCTCACTAATTGGCACTAGTGTGTGAGAGAAGGCATTCTGTGATGGATGAATGAGGTTTTCAGATTACCAGATGCTTGGAGTAGATTCAGTACACATGAGATCCTATTCCTTTTGGATAGGGAAATACTACATCATCCCATCCCCGCCTGCTGTGTGAGCTCTAAAGCTCTGAGTCAAGATTACTTACCGTGTCTGTTCTTTGATAGTGGTGGTGTAGCTTGGGGAGGAGGGCTCGGCTTCTAGATCTTCTGTGACTGCCCTGCTCACAGTGGAAGTGAGCCGGAGGAATGAATCCCACCACAGGTTGCCTGATCCACGCATGGGCTTAGGACATCCCATCCCACCACAGCCCCTCTCCTGGTCATTGTCTTTTATGACTGCTCCCTCCTGGCATGCGCAGGAATGCAAGCTGCACCACAGACAGCAGGAAGGTGTAATAAGGATGAAAGACCCTGTTCCTAAAGGATGGTGCAGCGTGTACACTCCATCTATGTAGTGGGGAGCTTGGAGGCGAAGGCCCACCTAGAGCTCCACCTGGGTCAGTGCCACATTTTTCCATTCCTAATTCAGGGCTGTTCTCATGGATTGCTTAAACCAACATAAGTCTGCAATAGATTCTCTTCAGTGCTGCCTCAGGTTAGCAGTTTGAATTCAGCATAGTCAGCATCGTCCACTTTCCTGTAACCCTTAGTCATCATTGTGACTGTGTGCGTCTTCAGATGTATGAGTTTATTTTTTGTATAATGTGCAGGGATGTGAGTGGGCACGTCTCAGAATTGAGATTAGAACATACGCCTTAGTGTTCATGGTAAAAACTGATTTTAATTTCATATTAGAAATAACTCATGTTCAACCCTAACAGTTCAAAATATTCATTAAGACAGTGGAAAATGTGTTATATCCCTCTATTGCAAAACGGGACACTGTCCTTATCCATTTCAGCAGTATACACAAGAGGCTGTTTTAATATTGGGGATAGGCTGATCTCTTTGGAGGAAACTATTTCTACCATTTATTCAGGCTGAACAAAAGGATAACTGTGAGTATAGAAAAGAACAGGAGTACTTGTGGCACCTTAGAGACTAACAAATTTATTAGAGCATAAGCTTTCGTGGGCTACAACCCACTTGCTCTAATAAATTTGTTAGTCTCTAAGGTGCCACAAGTACTCCTGTTCTTTTGGCGGATACAGACTAACACGGCTGCTACTCTGAAACTTGTGAGTATAGAAGGGTTTAGTTTATTTTGGAAAGGAAACTTAGGAATGAAAGCATGTATTTTGTTAATATACTATAATATATCTTTTTCTCACACCCGTGTACTACATGTATCATATTTCCACAAGCACTTGGACACTATAGTTCTACGAACCATATAAATACCTAGATATATAGATAGACTCTTCAGATTGTCAGGGATTAAAGTGAATTTATAATGTAGTAAATAATGAGAAAACATGAAATCTATATTTTCTTTGTGTATGAAAAAATTAATTAAACAACATTTTAGAAAAGGAAATCAAGCCAGGAAAAGTTTTCAGACACTTTTAGTGTCATCCCCAAATTAGTTTAATCACGATGACTCATGTTGTCTTGGCTGGAATGGTGCAGTGCAACTACTAATCCTCTCCTGTCTTATTTTATATTTGTAAAAATGCAATCAGATGGGTTCTTTGCCTGTACATTTATCTGCCATTTAAGGATGGCAGAGTCTAATAATAGATGAAAAAATATAGCATGGTAATTAGGATACTGGCTATAGCTAGGAAAACCACACTGGTGGAAAAACTGACATGATATATTGACCTTAACAGTTTGAAGACAACTTTGCAGCCCAGTTTATGTAACCAGTAATACACAGAGCAACTGGATCTGGAATAATCACAAGGCCTTGGAGTAGTAAACTCTAACACTGAGATGCAATTTTGAAATTAAATATACTGCAAAGAAGTGGGAGTAGACTGTAAGTGTTGTTTTCTTTTGTGATATTATGAAGATATGATATTGTAATGCCATGGCATGCCATTCCAGATACCTGGCAGTATTTTACTTATTTAATGTTTTTTCTGTGGAAATAAAAACTAACTGAGATTGGACATGTAGTCTCAATACTATAGGATTTGTCTATTTGGAGAGCTCCCACAATCCTGGACGGGGCAACCAATCATATCCTAAAACTTTTAAGGTAAAAATGTTGACAGCCCTTCACATACATAAGGTCTGATTCTGTTAATACACACAGGTACACTTAGCATTGTACTTGTTATCCCTAGATTTCAAAACACACGACAAAGGATGGTAAGTATCATTATCCCCATTTTCCAGATGGGAAAAGTGAAGCACATTTAGATGAGTGACTTACACGGTGTCACACGAGAGCTCAGTTATAGAACTGGGAATATAACCTGGTCTCCAGACACCAAGTCCAGTGCGCTATATCCACTGGAGCACGCTGCTGTCCGTGAGCGTTTGAATCCATAGTCCTTTATTATTCCTTTTAGCATGATCCGTAACATTTGTAATCAGACACCTTATGTAAAACTTGGAGCAGTGTTTAAGAATAGTAGTAATCTGCAAATGATGACAGGATCACAGTCAAATTTGTCTGATTTCATTTTTTTCCCTCTTGGAAAGAGTCAGTTTTATCACCTCTAGTAGGGAGAGAAGCTTTGCCTGTTTCTAGTCCTTGGTGAGAGATTTAGTTGCCCTTGAAAGCAAGTGGAAAAGATAATGGTACTTCATCATGAATCAAGCAGTTTCTGTGTAGTATTTGCAGATTAGATTGAAGCCCAGGTTTTTAAAGGTATGTAGGCAATCAGCATTGCAATGTCTACATGATTTAGCAGCCCAAATCTCATTTTCAGAAGTGATTTAGGCACTTACGAGCCTAAATACCAAACTCTTAAGTGCCTAAATTTATGTGCCTAAATCTCTTTTGAAAAGGGGATGAAGATTCCTAAATCAGTTAGGCATTGCAACACTGAGCACATCAATGTGCAGGTACCTTTAAAGATCTGGGCCTAAGTCTTCCCTCCTTCTCCCCCCCCCCCCAAACTTGATCTCACTTCCCGCTCAACTCCTATTTCCTTTTCTTCTTTCATTCTGCTAATAAAGGGCAGGCTATTTTATTAGGCTCTACAGGTACAAAGTCATATTTTATCCATATGCAATATGAAAATGCAGATGTAGTTATATGCAGTAATAGTATCATCCTGTATGTGTGAGAGGCGATGTATGTTTTGGGGGAGGGATAGCTCAGTAGTTTGAGCATTGACCTGCTAAACCCAGGGTTATAAATTCAATCCTTGAGAGGGCCACTTAGGGATCTGGGGCAAAATCAGTACTTGGTCCTGCTAGTGAAGGCAGGGGGCTGGACTCGATGATCTTTCAAGGTCCCTTCCAGTTCTAGGAGATACCCTATCTCCATTAATTTATTTATTTTATAACAGTGTATATAAAAAAGAAAAAAAATATTTCAATACTTATTAATGTATTAAATACTCCCATTAATGTGTTCTTGGAAGCTTCAGAGATCAAGGATATTTTATTTTCTCGTTTTTGTGTTTGTGGAGAAAGAGCATTTGGGTATGTATGGATTTGGAATCCATAATAATGATTCCATAACTAAAGTTGTGAGGTGTAATGTGGTTTTCATTTCTAAGCGTGATTTTTTGACCCCTATATATTGTTCTCCAAAAAGTTTCTGTTTTACCTTAAATTGCATATGCTTATTCACAAACAAGAGCATTTTGTTGGCCAAGTTTGACATTAACTGGGCAAGATTTTTTTATGAGAACAATTGCTGGGCTTTCCCTAATTGAAAAGTCATCAAATATCCCTTTCTCTCCAAACATAGCTTAAGAGTTATCTGTGTGGTGCTGGTCATGTCTTTTAAAGTATGGTTAACATATCCCCCCCACCTTCCTCAAATATGGTATATAAATTATTCTCTCCTAGTCTTCAGAATTGGTACTATAAGTCTTCTAACGTCCCCATAGATGGCACATCAGAAGTGGGTCTTCCAGAGAGGCTTGAATGGGGAGAGGATGAAGGCCTTGTGGATGAGCTCAGGAAGGGCTCTCCATTCATCAGCTTTGGAAAGGAGGCACACAGATGTTAGTCTGAGAAGTTGATAAATGGGTGGATGAGGCTGAGGCCACTCATGGAGTAGATGAGGACAAAGGTTCAATAGAATAGGACAAGGTTGGGTACATATGGAGGGTGGAGTTATGCAGAGCTTTGAAGCTCATGACAAGAAGCTTCAACATGTCTAGTCTAAAATCTTCAGATTTGGGGGGAAGGGGGGGTGGTTTGGAGTGGTCTTCCTTAGTGATTAGTAGGGAGCTGAGGAATTTTATTCAGGTTGGGTTCAATATGTTAGCCTTATTAGATGCAAATGTTTTGAATCTGTAGAATCTCAATGAGGGTCTTTGTGAAGATTACAAAATCATTGAGTGATCCCGTGTGTAGGAATGTGTTGTTTTTTAATTATAAGCTTTGAAGAACGGCAAATTGTTCTCTTGGCAATGAGGCAGGAATGACTTTGTTTTAGCGCCTATGTTTGGAAAACTTATTGGCAACAATAACATCATCTTTGCAGCTGGTGTCCACGCGCTCAAAAGATGGGTTTGTAATCTCATGCTCATGTATACTGCCTGCCTTCTGAATGGGCAAGAATGTAACCACTCAGATAAGTTGTAAACAAAGTAAGGAGAAGAATAAAAACCCCAGGAAAAGTTTTCCTGGAAAGCTTTTGGCAGGAGGCTTGTAAAGCTCTCTAGCTACCAACAAACCTGGCATTCTGTTTCCTGCGTCGTCACCACACCCGTGGAAGTTTCAAATTACATTAGAATATTTTCAGAGTTAAATCCCATGAGACTGATACCATGAGTAAGAAAGTAAGGGGTAGGGTGTGATTTTGACTAAGTGCTCATACAAGCGAGTAATATGAAGCAAGATCTGCCCCTGCATTACACTGTTACCCAGCATGCCATGATCTTGGGCCCAGCTGTGCAGGAATCAGCAGGGATACTTGCCTGCTTACTCCATTCCTGGATCAAATACGAGTAGACAAAGATGGGCAGGGAATTAACTTAGTTTTGGCTACACATCTTACCTGCTGGCCAGAGTATCTGAGGCACTGCAGTGTGGGCAGTTACTTAGTTTGTACAGACCAGCAGTCAATTTCTACCTCCCAGGAGCAAAGTTGGTAGCAGGGGAGGAATTATGCCTAAGCCACGTCTCTCAGTCACAATATCTCCTGCCTCTTGGCTTAGCACAGTTTATGCACTACTTTGACTCAAGGCTATGCCTGAAGTCACAGTCTAGTTTTAGGACAGTTTCAGTTATATGTTTGGATTTAATCCAGCATTAATTTTCTCAGAAAAATTCTATTGATCTGAAATACTCTCAAATATTTCTAGTATCTTGGTGGAAGAAAATTTTGGAAGGAGGTTCAGTGTTAACCAGAGGAGGTACTTTTATCAGACACACATCTGAAAAAGAGAGGGTTTTACTTTATGAAAAATCTCCGAATCTCCTTTGGTTCCTATAGAGTTTATAACCATTTTGATAGGTCTTGCAGTGTTTAGAATGCTGCAAACCCATCCAGTTTAGTTTGTTTACTGCTTGTGGAGCTTAAACATCTACAGGCTAGCAGCATGAAAACTTCATTCTAAACACGACAGACCCCTAACAATTCTTACAAGACTGTCTTTAGACCTTAAAATGACCTTTCTATGCCTGCTTAGTTAATATGCTCCATATGTCCACTTCTACTGTAAATTATAATAATCTCTGTCCTTCATTTCAGGGTTTACGAAGTTTACAAGCTCCTCAAGTAAAACATTAGACTAGTATCTTCCAAACGGTTTTGAGAAGTACAGCTAGTATCCATGAAATGTACACGCTTTAAAACATACCCAGCAATGCTCGTAAATTCTATACCAATAGTTCTCAAACTTTTGTACTGGTGACCCCTTTCACATAGCAAACCTCTGAGTCCGACCCCCCCTTATAAATTAAAAACACTTTTAAATATATTTAACACCACTATCAATGCTGGATGCAAAGTGGGGTATAGGGTGGAGGCTGACAGCCTGTGACCCCCCCCCCATGTAATAACCACGCGACCCCCTGAGGGGTCCCGACTCCCAGTTTGAGAACCCCTGTTCTATACAATCAATAGCTAGACTTTATAAATACTGGGTGAGCCGAAAGACGGTCTCTTGGTCAATTGTGGTGATTTTTGAGAATTTAGGGCCTTCACTGGAAATGATTGATTGAGGGAGGATGTAAAAAGGTTTCTGATCCATAGAATAGATGATGGGTGACACCAGAACAAAATTAGGATTACTTGTAGGCCCTTAATGACAAATTTCTTTATTTTTCAAATGTCAGCATTTTATAACCACAGCAAATCATCACTTAAACATAATGTTGTTTTGAATGAATGGAAGAGTGAATATATATCTGTCTCAATTTGTGCATGTGTATGTGAAGGTTTATGCTCTGTGTATACACACACACACATTAAAATATATAACAGAATAGATAAAACAGAATGGTTGGCAGCAAAGAAGGATATTTACTGCTTGAGGTGCTTTTCAGCATTATCAGAAATGCTGATAGCACTACATCTGTGGTCTCTGAAAAGTGCCAGAAAATCTTTTTAATTTATAACGTGGGAGGAGGGAAGTGAAAAAAGATACGGTGCTGAAAAATTACACACGGTAGGAGATAGAGCTGACTAAACAATAATTTAAGTTTTATTCTCACTGTATAACATTGCTGCCACAATGTTAGGATTCCAGTCTATAAATCAACCTCCTATTCAGCATGTCCATATTTTATATAGAAATGGGCCATGTTTTATTTTGTTTTATTTTGTTTTTATGTTTGTTTATTTTCCAACAGAAGTAATGTGGCTATTTAGCTTTGCACAGATATCCACTAAGACAAATCATTACATGGCTGCATCACCTAATTTTTCATTTTTTAGCAAAAATGTGATATTTTCTAGCCTCTGTGTGTGTTTGTTTTAGATGTAAAGGGCTTGCTATTTAGACCTCATTTCTATGTGGTGCTCAACTACATTTAGTTTCTCAGCCCATGCAAATTGTGTGGTCAAGGTGGAGCTTATAAAAGAGGGTGGGTCCTCTTATCAAACGTACCCACTGCAGCTTTAGCAATACAAATAGTCAAATTGTATTTTTAGATTTACAAGTAAGTTATTTTTTTTTACTAATTTTGGAGAGGTGGAGGAGAGGAAAGTTAATATAGGGTTCTATTTCATGACTTGTACAAAGATATTTCTCTTTACTCCTTGTAAACCCATAGCTTGTTGCATGTTATGTACATTCTCCAGGATAGCATTGTGACTCTTTTCTTTGAACTTCTATTTTCTTGGCTTTTTCACACATCAGATACTTCAGTTCATGTGACAGCTATTAAGAGTTATCCAGACATTGTGTTATTGTTTGAATGCCTTTGTACTCTATGAATCTGTTGTTCACGCTATGTGGTAAGTAGCTGTAAATGCTGCTCAATACAAATACGTGCTTGAATATCTACCTAGGCAAATTCATAGAGCCCCAGTCATTGCTGTAGTTAATTATTTTAATTCAGCCCATAGGGAATAAATGAGTAGGCATTAAATGCTTTAAACTGTAGCTTTTTTGCAGTTAAGCAAATAAAGCAAGGATGCCCAAACTTTCGGCTACTAAGAACAACAACATTCTTGGAGCCCGAGAGCCACATTGAATATGTATTTTTTAAATTAAGAATAAATTCACACAGTCACAGTGTTTCTGTGTACTTGATACAGGGGTAGAAATAGCTTGTGTTGAGTTCACTAGCAATTAAAATAAACATCAACAACCAAAAATACCCTGAAACATTCACAAAGCCAGGCAAGAGGAATCGCACACACGGCCTCTGGCCTGTTCGACTCATTGGTCTCTGTGAGCTGCTCTTCCACAGCTAACATACAGCATATCAAAAGATGCGTATGAGTCATATTTGAGGATGCTGAAGGCCACATTTACCCTCAGGCTGCACTTTGAAATAAGATTTTGAATATACTGTGACAAGTTTGTGCCCACCTTCAAACTTCCTGGTTATCAATGTGCTAAAAGCTCTGGTTACCTGTAATTTCACAGCAACGGTAGCTAAAGGAGAGTCTTCTGTAGGAAAGGAATATATAACTAGGAATATAGGACCTTCACCACAACCGAGCCGCTCCATTTCAATTCAGGAGAATGCAGTGATACACATACAAACTAAGCAGGTTCATTGCATACTCCCTTAGTGAGATAAAGCTCATCTTTGAGCATCAGATGCTCACAGGAATGGAAATCTGACTGACGGACAATACAATTTAAATTTGGGAGCAAGCAGACTTTAGGAAATTCTGGGATTAAATTTCTCCATGTAGTATTATTTCTGACTCCTGGTGCATATCTGTTATGATCGTCTTAGATGAAATGATCACATTATTCCGCCCCCCCCAGGATCACACCCTTATTCAATGTGATGGATTTAGCTCAGGGGATGAATCTGAATTGCAGTGTGAATGAGGCTATCATCTGTAGGACACCAGCCTCATTAACTATAGGAGTAGAAAAGTTTATGCAGAATGGTGCAGAGGACTGCAATAAGGGGAAAAGATGGTCTTGGGGTTAAGGTGCTTGAATGCGGGAGTTTGATCCCGGGGTGTGCCACAGATTTCCTGTGTGATGCTAGGCGAGTTACTTAAGCTACGATTTTCATAGGGGGCTACTAACTGTATGTGCTTCATTTTCTGAGGGCCCAGTGTGAGACACCTGAGGCGTGGTGTTCCAGGAGTGCTGAGCATTCTAGGGTTGCCAACTTTCTAGCTGCTGAAAACAGGACACCCTGTCCTCCCCTCTGCCCCACCCCTTCCCTCTGAGGCCCCATCTCCGCCGCTTCCTCCAGGCCCTGTCCCCCGCTTGTTTCTACCCTTCCCTCCATTGCTCCCCCCCATCCCTCTGTCATTGACACCCCCTGTCCCAGGATTCACCTGCTGCCTTCAGAGACGGGCTGGGAGGAGCTGATGCAGAGCCTGCCTGCCTTCCCAATCAGGACATGGTGGGAGGGTCAGTCACTGGAGCAAGGGGCCGGGGGCAATCGAGACACAATGGTGCGGGTGGGGTGGGCTGACAGAATTCCCCCCTGTATCTACCTCTCGGCAGGAGAGGCTGGGAACTGGTCAGGAGCCAGCCATCTACTTCTCTCCGTGAGCAGCTGAGCAGAGAGCAGCGCCTCCAGGCTCCAGCCACAGCTACTGCTCTTCCCGCCCCGCGGTGGCAGAGGGAAACCAGACTTTTAGCACCGCTGACCGGACACTGCCAGGTTCTCTTTTCAACTGGATTTTCCGGTCAAAAACCGGGCACCTGGCAACCCTAAATGGTAGTTGTGAGTGCTCAGGACCTCTGGTGGCCAGGGTAGTGTATCCTGGAGGAACGAGCACTGGTTTGGGAATAAGGTAGTCCTGAGTGCTAATCCTGGCTCTGCCGTTGACTCACTGTGTGGGCTTGGTCACTTAGCCTTTTTGTCTGTTTTGCTTTCTGTGAAAAGAGAGTGATGCCTGGAGTTGGTCAGAAATTTTCTGACAGAATGTTTTGCTGTTGGAAAATGCAAGTTTGTCAAAATGTAAACGTTTCACTGGAATTAATCGGTGTTGATGAACCTCCAATAGAAAACAGGCTTCCAGGTTTGCAGGTGGTCAGCAGCCTGGCTTCTCAGAAGGCTTGCCTCCCAGGCTTCCTAGCTGTTTGGCTCAAGGGTCCCCCAGCTGTCCTGCTCCCATCTGGTGGATTGCTGGGGCTCCAGGCAACTTTGGGAGCTGCAGAAATGTTTTGACGAGGTCAAAATAAATTGTAATTTTGCCTTTTTTTTAAAAAAAAAAATGTTTTGGAATTCCCATTCTGTGGGAAATTTTGGTGTGTTTGGTCTATTTTGCAATTAACTCT
Source organism: Terrapene triunguis (assembly GCF_002925995.2). Classification (NCBI taxonomy): domain Eukaryota; kingdom Metazoa; phylum Chordata; order Testudines; family Emydidae; genus Terrapene; species Terrapene triunguis. Next base: position 94,559,176 of record NW_020664417.1, on the reverse strand, counting down.
TTTTTGTTGAAATTTTGAAATTTCCCATAGAATGGGAATTTCAGTTTTCCGGCCAGCTCTAGTAAGAACACTTACCTCCCACAGAAGGGTGTTATGAGGATTAATGTCTTTGAGCTTTGAACATAAAAAACACTATTGTGTTCAGAAAAATCAGGCCTTATATTTCTCAAGTTGCTTACACAATTAATGAGGCATCCAATTTGTTTTCAAATGTTTACCTTAGTGTGTCTGTGCTTCAGTTATCCATGTCTAAAATGGAGATATTAATGCTTTCCTATCTGTCAGGAGACTTGTGAAGTTAAATTCATTAATATTTGTGAGGAACTTGGGGCTTTTTGAAAAGGAAAAAAGGGCCAATAAAGATTGTTCTGTGCTGCTGTAATTTCCCATGCATGCCTTTCCCCCTTCCCAGCATCAGCAGGGTTTGAACCCTGAACCTCATCAATGTAGCAGACTTCTGTCACTTGTCTTAAAGGATTACATATAGCTGGAAGCATGAGTAGACAGCCTATTTGGACCAGTCTGTAAAGGAAGACATGTAATATACTGATAATGAGGTTTATATATGCATGAATAGCTCACTTCATAGACAGAATAGCCAAGCACATAGATTTGGTAGATTCTTTCTGGGTGCAATATGACTAGGTGAATGAGACTTGGGTATTAGAGATCCAGGTTCTACTCCCAGCTGGTGTGGCCTCTCAGAAAGCTCTGAAGCCTTTTGAAAGACACAAAATGATCAATGTCCATTAGTAAAGGAGTCTAGAACTCATTGTCTCCTGGTTCCCAGCTCAGTATACTCTACACCAAAGGGTATTTACATCAGAGAAGGCAGAAGGAGGTGCATCCGTTTTGTCTGTCATCTCTGGAGGCTCCCTTCCATGTGGTATGCTGATTCTGGAGAGCATGCTCTGTGTGGATGCAGTGTTGACAGATTTTAGCAACATGCTCCGGCAAGCTCCATGAAGTGTTACACAGACTGCAGGTAGTGATTTTCAACATTTTATAATTTGGCCAAATCTGAACAGATTTTTATGGGAACAGCAAAAGATTTGACCCCAGGATTGCCCTCTTGCCAAATTTCAAAGTTCTGCTGTGTACCATGGAGACAGTAGAACTGTTTTTTAAAAAAGGTGGCAAACTGTGTATAATGGGAATTTTACAATCTTACTGTAGTAGTCATTACCACTCCCCTATAATACCTTCTGGAAGCTTTTGTGAGACTGAGGACATTCTTAATTCTCTCTCCTTAAAACATAGTTAAATGAGTGGTGGCATAGGAATAATCAATCATAAACAAAGGAACCCTAAATTATAAAAACAATTATGGTTATAATTCATTTGAATAATTTGATTTGTTATGTGGGTAAGTGAGTTAACAAAGGCAGATGTGATAGTCTATCTAATCCTTGATATGAGTGTTATATGAGTATACTAGAGTCAGTGGGAGACATTTTGAGCCCCCATTGTTTTCTTTCCCCCTTCTTTCTATTTCTGTCACCTTCATAATGTTTATTTCATTTCTTTCTCTCTCTCTCTCTCAATGTCTCCCTCTCCTTCCCTCTTTCTGTGTCTGTTTCCCCTTTCTCTTTTTTCCTCATAGGTTTAGAACAGAAGAGGAGTTCCTCCATGTTCCTGCTTAGATGTACTGTTTAATAATGATAAATTGCATATAGCCCCTTTCACTCCAAAATATCCCAAAGAATTAATATACATAGAAATCCCTTCACTCACCACTAAAATGCAGCCACCGCTGGAATGGAATGCGGCAGCTGCCTTACAGTGTACAGCAACACCACACAAATGCCAGGTATAGGAAGTGTAGACAATTATGCAGGGGTGTGTGTGTGTGTGTGTGTGTACTATGTTGCAGGGGGAAATGATATGGGCAAAAAGTAATCACCCAAATTAGAAATGACCAGAACAGCGATAGTAGTAGTATTACAGCAGCACTTTGAAGCCATAACAGAGTTTGGGGCTCCAGTGTGCTAGGCACTGCACAAACACATAGAAAGAACTTACAGTCCAAATAGACAAGAGAGACAAAGCGTAGGTGAAAGAACACGTGACTATCACCATATTACAGATGGAGAGCTGAGAAACAGAAAGCCAGATTTTGAGATCTACACTCTCACTCAGTAATACCTTGCTCCACAAGTACAGTCCAGTAGATTTCAGTGGGCCTACTTATGGGGTAAGCTAATACTCAGTATGAATAAGGGTATCACACTCTGTCTCGGAAATTAGGTGATTTGTCCAAGATCATGTAGGAAGTCTGTGTCCCTGTCCAATGCCTTAACTACAAGACCATGCATTCTCTTTAAACTCTTTGTCTTGCAGAACACACCCCAGTACTTTTAAGGTCCTTAAGTTGTTTAGAATTTGATTTTACATCCCCTCTAAAACATGATACCTCCAACACCACAGAACCCTCTAAAACAGGGGTCGGCAACCTTTCAGAAGTGGTGTGCCGAGTCTTCATTTATTCACTCTAATTTAAGGTTTCGCGTGCCAGTAATACATTTTAATGTTTTTAGAAGGTCTCTTTCTCTAAGTCTATAATATATAACTAAACTATTATTGTATGTAAAGTAAATAAGGTTTTTAATATGTTTAAGAAGCTTCATTTAAAATTAAATTAAAATGCAGAGCCCCCTGGACCAGTGGCCAGGACCCGGGCAGTGTGCATGCCACTGAAAATCAGCTCGCCTGCCGCCTTCGGCACACGTGCCATAGGTTGCCTACCCCTGCTCTAAAACCATACTGGGGCTTTGGCCTTTGGTTCAGTATAGACTTGAAGAGAAGAATGGCAGCTACAATACTGAATCATTACCACCACTTCTGGTCGTACCCATGATTGTCCTTGGAGGTTTCCCATGTAAATACTCACCAGCAGGGTCACTGCCAGGATGCAAAAAGTATCTCAATTGTCCTTGGTGTAGGAAAGAGTTAAGGCTCAATGCTGAGTCAGTCTGTTGTAGGCACAGAGTAATGCGTGTTTGTACACAAAGGCAATTGAATAACCAACACACAACTGGGCTGCATGGGGAAGTGGAGATGAGCAGGGACCAGGCAGGTTGTATGCAATATTACTGTAGCTTGAGCAAGAGCATATGGGAAGGGAGCGAAGAGGTGAATCCTTGAATGCTATCCCGTGGCAGCAAGAGAAATGTCTGCTATTTCCTCCACCTGCTTTCAGTTGGGTTTCTGTCTGGCAAGCAGATGAAGTAAAAATGTCAGGAAAGTCTGTGGGCCAAGAAAACTGACAAATTGCTGGAGAGGGGTAGAGACAAGCTGGAAAGAGAGCTGTCAGCTTTAGTGGTGATATTGAGAGTTGTGCAGTTTTTGGTTTTGCCATTTTATTCTTAATTTTTTTTAAGCTACTCATTGTATTGAGAAACGTTAGGGCATTCTCTCCCATCCCCCCCACCCCATTATCAAAATTGCCTAACAAATCACATTGTTCTCAATGACACTGAAATCACTGGCTGCTCTTGGATAAGATGGCTGCCATCGGTAGTGTAGTCAAGGGTAAAAACGAATAAACACAGTTTACCTATCAACTCCTCATTATGGGTTATACAGAATTTAGTTTAGGTTAGTTTATCCATTTCTTTTTTCGTTTTTCTTTGTTTTTTTTAACCACACACCACTGGCTACCATCTCCTACAGCCTTTGCAAGTAGTAATGAGGCTGCTCCTAGCACAGATGACCCCAGTCTCCATTTTTCCCAATGGGACAGAAGTCAAGTGGGCCTCATGTGCAGGTAGGGAAAAGGGAATCAAAGCTCTGGGGGAAGAGACGGTGACTGAGGGGCAGGATTGTATTGGGGTGGTGGAGGGGAATGTGGGGAGCAAGACGGAAGAAGCTGAGGAATGTTAGGAGGCAGGTAGGGAGAAGAAGGTAGACCAGGGTCCGAGCAATGGGGGGCAAGGGAATGTTAGTGGATAGGGAGGGAGACAGAGGAGCGAGATGATGTAGTGGGTAAGGAGGAAGCTTAGGGCAGAGGAAGGGAGACTGAGGAACAAGAAAATAAGGGAGGGAGATTGGGGGTAATGTAATCAAGGGAGCCAAAAGGAAAATAGGGTGGCAAGGGAATGTATAAGGCCAGGGAGGGAATCTGGGGAGATAGCAATGTCTGGGGTGGTTAAGAGGCAGAACATAAAATATAGAAGACTGAGGGAAGCAGGGATGGATGATTTGAAGGACAAGAGACAAAAGGGAAATGGAGATAGACTGGGAGGTGAGCAAGAGACTATGAAGGAGAAGGTGGGTAGGAAGGTAATACAGTGATAAAAGAGGAGTAGAATGGCACCTTCCACAACACATTCGTTAGGGTAACTGGAGTGTCTCCTAGCACAGCAAGGGGAAAGTCCATATTTGTCTGTATGTAAGCTTGTATAAGCCAGTGGGCAGCCAGGGAAGGGAAATAAAGCTCCAAGCATCAGGTTTTTTAGTGCTTTTTCCTCCGAGTTTGTTTTTTTGTCCACAAAACTGCTAGACCTAGGTTGTTCAGGGGCTGAAATAGCCTCTGGAATAATTGAAAGCAGTCCCAGGCCCCAGAGATGGCTGTGCTGGCCAGGGGTCAGACAAAGTGCTGTGCGCTCTACACAGCCCCTCTTGAGATTGGCACCCCCATTCTGCCCCTATCTGCCCCCAGCATTGACAGGTTGTGTAGAATTAGCTGCATCCTATGGATGCCACCTATGGACTTTATCACACAAAGATTCCCCTCTATCAGATGAATCATTGGCTGCTTCTTCAGGGCAGTATTCTGCCTCCTGTAACTAGCTGAGGCACTGTTAAAATGGTGGAATAGCTCAATGGTTTGAGTGGTTCTGCCATGAGCTGGGAATATGGGGGCTGAAGAGGAACTGTTTCAGTTGTTTCCTTGATGTTTTAATGCAGTGGATATGAGTAGACTAAGCATAGCTTAGTTTCTCAGTACTAATTTTTCTTCCATGGATCTCATCACAGTATCTGTGTTTCTGTTTCACAGGATCTAATCATAGAATTGTAGGACTGGAAGGGACCTTGCGAGATTATCAAGTCCAGTCCCCTGCACTGAAGCGGGACTGAGTGTTATCTAGACCATCCCTGACAGGTGTTTGTCTAACCTGCTCTTAAAAAAATCTCCAATGATGGAGATTCCACAGCTTCCCTGGGCAATTCATTTCAGTGCAAATAAAGGTTGCATGCGAATCCAATAGCTAATACGTTCATCACCACCATGAAATGGCTCCTGACTTTCATTGTCACTGAGACCTGATTGAATGATGCAGCCTCAGTCCTTACTATTAATATCCTAGTAAGACCTTTTATCTTTGACCATTAGTATAATGGCTCCTTAATACTCTGGTCAGACACTCAGCTAGTTTAAATCAGCATAGCTCCATCGAGGTCAACAAATCTATAGTGATTTACACCAGCTGAGAGCCTGGTGCTCTCGCCTAAAATAACCCTAAGGATGTTGTGTCTACACTGTAGTTAAACTCCTGTGGCTAGCCTGTATCAGCTGACTCAGGGTCACTGGACTTGGGCTGCAAGACTATAAAACTTCACTGCAGACGTCTTGGCTCAGGCAGGAGCCCAGGCTTTGGGACCCAACGAGGGGGCAGGGCCCCAGAGCTCAGGATCCAGCCCAAGCCACATCTATATGGCAGTTTTATAGCCCTGAGACCTGAGAGCCTGAGTCAGCTGACGCAGGTCAGCCGTGGGCATTTAATTGCAGTATAGACATACCCTTCGAGATCGCTATGACACACAGAGGACCCTTCCCTGTCAGAAAAACAAGCCGTACAAATCAGAGTCATGAACCAGAACAAGGAACATTCTTAAACAAGTAGGGTTTTTCCTTTAAAAATATAACATTCTTCTGCTAGCAGATTGTGTAAAGACTTTGTGGAAGAAGTATGATTTGAAAGGATATTAAGGTATTTCAGATGATGGTTGTTTATGCCCTAGATATGAGAGACTTTTTTAATGTGTGATGCAGAGTGGCGGGGAGTCTAGCAAGGAAAATGAATTTCAGATTAGATGTTAGTTGTAGGGATGAAATTGAAAGTAGTGTTTTAAAATATGGTTCTTCCTTTACAACAAAGTATTTTAGTGGCACCCTTACTTTGCATGTGGAGAGTGAAGAGCGAGAGAGAGAGACGACATTGTTGGCCCCCATGTTGGGAGGATAGTGGAATTATTGGCAATGACTTTGTAGAGAGGAAGAGGGGAGGTTTTAAACTGAAAAAGAAAACAACTTTTCACATTTCATTTTTATTTAGGGTTGTATTGTGCTCTAGGGTGCCCTTTCTAAAAGTTTGAGCATAATATGTAAGAGACTAGAACTTTTCGTAGTGGTTTGTTGCTCAGCTTCAGAAGAACTGTATTTGTGGGAGTGCGGCCGGCAATGTATTTTGGTCTGAGACTGAACAAATAAAATGAATACATTGTGAATATGTAGCTGCAGTGTGAGAACGAGAACATCATTTGTCAGAGCAGAATGTAAAGATTAGAATGGATATTCAAGGAGGTGCTAATTGTAGCATGTGTAGCTATGGGAAAGAAAATGGGATATATTGAAAATTATTTGTTATATCATAGGTGCAAGTCCTGATTATTTTTTTAAAATCCTTTATATATTAACACAATACAGGTCAGACTCTTAGCTCCTCTGGCAAAGCAAGTGCTGATGTCTTAGTTTAATGCAATTGTACCTGTAGTCTTACGGTCATCAATTATGCTCACATTGAAGGAATGTCATTCTACTTTCTTATTCAGCAACCTCTCCCCTTCCAATCAAAGCAAGCTAATAACATTCTTGTAAAACAGTACAGGTTTAGTGTGTAAAGTGCCCTTAATTCAATAGCAAACTCAGAGATTATTCTTGTTTACTGTCTATAAATACCTCCTCCGTAGAGGAGTTCTCCTGAGCCCTGGTCTACGCTACAAACTTATGTTGGCATAACTATATCACTCAGGGGTGTGGAAAATCCAGGTGTAATGCCAGCAGACCCAGGTCATCAGCGGCAGGATTGAACCTGGGACCTCTGGAGCTTAGTGCATGAGCCTCTACAGCAGGGGTAGGCAAACTTTTTGGCCCGAGGGCCACATCAGGGAATAGAAATTGTGTGGCGGGCCATGAATGCTCACAAAATTGGGGTTGGGGTGCGGGAGGGGGTGAGGGCTCTGGTTGGGGGCGGGCTCTGGGGTGGGGCTGGGGATGAGAAGTTTGGGGTGTAAGAGGGTGCTCTGGGCTGGGACCGAAGGATTCGGAGGGAGATCAGGGCTGGGGCAGGGGTGCGGGAAGGGGTACAGGTTCCAGCTGAGGGTGCGGGCTCTGGGGTGGGGCTGGGGATGAAGGGTTTGGGGTGCAGGAGGGTGCTCTGGGCTGGGACTGAGGGGTTTGGAGGGTGGGAGGGGGATCAGGACTGGGGCAGAGGGTTGGGGTGTGGGGAGAGGCTCAGGGGTGCAGGCTCCGAGCAGCACTTATCTCAAGTGGCTCCGGAAGCAGTGGCATGTCCCTTCTCTGGCTCCTACGCGTAGAGTGGTGTGGCCCTGACCCTAGGAGCAGGGCCATTCCATGGCTTTCGGGAGCTGCATAGTGTGGCCCCCGACCCAGCACCCCGGCTGGAGGGCTGGAGCGGGACCGAGCCGCGTGATGCAGCCGCCAACCCGGCTCCCCAGTGGGAGCTCATGGTCCGGCTTAAAAAGGCTTGTGTGCTGTAGTTTGCCCACCTCTGCTCTACAGCATGAGCTAAAAACCAACTGGCTGTTAGCTAAGGCTGTAGAGCAGCCTCATTATATCTCTCTCTCTGTAAGTGGTCTCAATGCCACTAGATGGGACAGAACACCACACCCAGGAGGTGTGTGGGTTACAATGGCATTATCTGAAGATAGAAGATGCTGATGATATATTATTGTTACTCCAGCAGTCTCTGGCTTATCAGATGATGACAGGATGTTAACATTTTGTCTCTTCCAGTGTAGCCTATTGAAATTGGTGGTGAAATCAGCTGTCAATGTGTTCCTGTGGAACATAACAGAACCACTAATCCACATTGCTACCCTCTTCTGCGTTTTGCCAATGGGGGTTATAGTGGAATGACATGACCTCCTTCCTCCTACCCGAAGCGGAAGATGCTGCCTCCATAGCACTCCTTATTCTTACAGTGCTAGAGAACAGGATATTAGTCTGAGAATTATTAGGACAAAAACAATAATTAGACTTCAGGGAGGCCTCAGTAGGATGTAATCTAGGGGTACACAGTACTTAAGGGACAGGAGTCAAAAGAGAAAATGGGTAGTATGTGACTAGTGCAAAAAAGAGAGTCTGAAAGCTGATATTAATAAAAGTGTTGTCACATTTTACATCTTATTCCCCAAAACTAATAGTGCCAACTAAAACCTGGCCAGTCACTTCTGCTTCACAAGCTGCTTTGCTCAGGATAGCCTCTTTCATTTCCTAGAGGAAAATGGTAATCAGCGATCCTATATATTTACCATAAATCATTTGTTTCATGGGGAGGTGGAAAGGCATTTTAGATTTGTTTTTTCTTCTTAATCTTCCCTTCCACCAACTCTGAATACATCAGCTCTTTCAAATACAGACAAAGGCCAATTTGAAAGACCCCTGTGTGCTGTATTAAGTTGCTTAGTATGGTACTTCATGCCTATCAATGAAGTGAGTCAGGTACTTTTGATTTACAGTAGAGTAGGTCTTTTAAAAGATTGTAAAGGAGTGGCACAAAGGCAACCAACTAGACCTCACAAGGGAAGCAGTTAGCAAAACATACACTGTTAAACCAGAAAGATTTTTTTTAAATGCGATAAGACTGTGGAAACACACGATAGATCTTTTCTTGAAGGAAAAGAACAGAATATATGCAAGCTTTCAAAAAAGCATATTAAGGATGGCATTTTAAAATTATCATGGGACCCCAGATGCTGTGATGAGTTTGACATACAGGAAATGCCCATACAGGTACACAGATTGGGGGAAAGGGGAGAGGGTGCATTTGAGTTTTCACCAATGTGACAGTTATAACTAATATTCACCTTAATATGAATAGGAAATACTTCTCAAACTACTAAATCTTCTTAGAAACATTTTAAGTAGAACCATTCTGAGATGTATTAAGAGTGTTGCACGTAAGACATTGGAGGTAATTGTTCCACTCCACTTCGTGGTGGTGAGGTCTTAGCTGGAGTACCGTGTCCAATTTGGGGCACCACACTTTAAAAAAAAATAAAATAAAAAAAAGATGTGAACATATTGGAGAGAGTCCAGAGGGGACCAGCAAGAATGATGAGGTTTAGAAGACATGACTTGTGAGGAAAGCTTAAAAAAATTGAGCATGTTCAGTCTCGAGAAGAGAAGACTGAGTGGAGACCCAAGTCTTCCAATATGAAAAGATAGTTATAAAGAGAAGGGTGATCGGTTGGTCTCCCGTGTCCACCGAGGATAGGACAAGACATAACTGGTTTAGTTTGCAGCAAGGGAGATTTGGGTTAGATACTAGAAGGTTTGTCCTAAGTAAAACGATAGTTAAGCACTGGAGAGGTTACCTAGGAAGGTTGTGGAATCCCTGTCATTGGAGGTTGATGTCTAGGAATACTCAATCCTGCCTTACCTCAGGGGGTTGGACTAGATGACCTCTTGAGGTATCTTCCAGCCCTACATTTCTATGATTCTGCTGTAGATAGACAGCATAAAGATAAACTCATTAGGACAACTGGATGGTGTGGTACTGTGAGGGCATCTGGAGTTAATCATTGTATTAAGAGTATTTCTGTGGAAATGTTCTGGGAATCATGAATTTTAGTACCACCATTAAAATAAGAGTTGCTGTGTGGTGCATGTTGGCAGTGTTCTTGAAAAATCCACTCCGTTAGCAGGTAAATTTCCTGCTGGAAAATGTTTTTTCTGTTTACTCACTGCTGTATATAGTTTTATCTCACCAAAATAGGAGGGACGTGGAAGTGGTTTTCTAGAGTGTGGGCCGAGTAGTCCTAATGGAGGAACGCTGACAGCATTCAAGCCTGGGGAGATGGCACGGGCTGTAGGGTGACCAGACGTCCCAATATTTCGGGGTTTGTCCCGCGTCCTGACTGACCTTTGGTCGGGATGCAATCTGTCCCGATATTCGCCGACAGCGCTGGGTTTTTTTTTTTGCTCCGCCAGTGGGCACCCCCTCCCCCCCATGTGTCCCGATATTTTCTTTCCCTCATCTGGTCACCCTAATGGGCTGTATTATGTGATATTACATTTTTCGTTCCTTTTGTGTATAATACCAAACCTAGGAAAGGAATATGTTGTGGCCCATTAGAACTTGTGGGGGAATCCATCTGCTCACAGGGAGGACAGACAAATCTCCCTTTTCGTTCTGTTTGTACAGTGCTTACCACAATGGGATGCTGGTTCATGACTGGGGTGTCTAGTCAGTATGAAAATACAAAAAGAAAAATAAATAAATAAAGGAGGCTCTGCCCTCCAGATTTCAGTGGTCTCACCAATGTTTGTTAGGGAGAGGCAATCCTTGATACAGATTTGGATTTCTCTCTACCTAAGAAATCTCAGTGTAATATCAGACCTGTTATTGTCTTTTGTAATTTCTCCCTTCCCAGCCTGTCAATATGTGTATCTTAGAGTTTCACGAGCAATTTTAGAATCAGCCCTTTCTGAAAGTTTGAGGATAATGCCAAATTTAGAGTTGATGCCATGGATAGGCAGAGCAGTGAGCAACTCTGACTTCTGTGGTTTGGAAATGTGTATTTAAAAAAAGCTTGAGTTTGAAAACTGACTCAGTTTTTCCGCCTATACTGCCAATTCGGAGCACCAGCAAGTCATGAGTCCAGAAATGTGTTAATCAAGAGACCAAAAGATGTGGGAGCAGCAACTGGTGAACGCTTCATTGTTGCTTTTGACTTTTACTTCTCAACACCTCCATAGTCTGCTGGAGTCCAATACTGAAAGCCAGCCTGGAATTGTGAAAGCAGAAAACATTGCCAATTACAAAAATAATTGGGTTTCTAATGAAGGTAAATGTAAATCAGTGTAGAATTAAGGCACACAAATGGTACATTAAGACTGACACACACAAATACTGGGAAATATTTACATTTTAATTAAAGGTTGGGATTCTGTGCCTAATCTTCACTGGCAGTGGGGCACAAAGTGGCTCCTGTTTTTTTTATTAATAAGAGAAATATGATTGGGGGTTTGGGTGCCTCATTGAAGCAAAGAAGAGTATGCATGGTTGGGGTTTGAGGACTGGGCATCCACCCAGTGCTTATTAAAGGGGGAAAAAAGGGGGAAAGTTGTTCCAGGGCCGCAAATGCCTAAGATCTGTGTAAATAAAATGAAATGGGAGGGTTGGGGTCCTAGCGAACATGATGTACTGGGGCCCCAAATTTCTTTTGGTGGGCCTGCCTCCACCCAAAACACAATTGGGAGTGTCCAATTGTGTGAATGGGAAGAGAAGCTGATTCATGGGGGATGTTGTGCAGCTGTAAAAAGGGAGTACACTGACATATCAGGGGGGTAACAGGCCAACAGTAGCCTGCCTCACTCTCACTATGGGGTAGTTAATTTAATTTTAATTTATGGAGATATCCCATCTCCTAGAGCTGGAAGGGACCTTGAAAGGTCATCGAGTCCAGCCCCCTGCCTTCACTAGCAGGACCAAGTACTGATTTTGCCCCAGATCCCTAAGTGGCCCCCTCAAGGATTGAACTCACAACCCTGGGTTTAGCAGGCCAATGCTCAAACCACTGAGCTATCCCCCCCAGTTCTTCAGTGACAGCCTCTTGCAGAACGCAATGGCAGACGACCCCCTTTTTTTCGTTAGAAATTACCAGGATTCCCCACTGAACTTTGATTTTTGTTGTTGTTCACTGCTGTTGGCTCACTTTTATTGAAGGCGAAGGTCATTGCTAGCCAATTACTTTAAAAACAAGGGCTACTGACTTAAAATTATTTGGTGCTAACACTGCTCGCGGTTCTCTTTCAACTCAAACGTAGAGGGACCATAGTAGGTCTCAGGCTCTGAATGAACTGGGATGTGGGCAAAATTCTAAGCTGATGCCCATCCACATTGAAATGTCAAAAGGGGTCCACTTTGCACCAGAAAGAAATCTATCTGCAGAGCTCCAGGACACTGGAGACAGGCTGTAATTCCTACAAGTTGAGGTAACAGCAGATGGCTGCACTCAGTTATTTCCACCAGTGGTGAGGCACAAAATAGGATCAGGTCTTTTTTGGGGGTGGGGTGGGGTGGGGCGGAGGAAGATAGCACAGTACATCTGTGCACCAAAGATACTGATCCCTGAAACCAGTGAAAAAATCGACAATCTAAAATAAGTCAGCTGACGCCTTCCATGATCTGTACAGTATCCTCCAAGCTAGCCTCCACTAGTCACTGACCTGACCGAAAGGGGATTCTGGACTTTGTATTCTGTGGTGCCTGCCATGATACATCCATTGAACTGAAGGTAGTCATGGGCATTTGAAAGCTGCAGCAGGATGTAGGCACTTTGGTAAATCGCATGTTTCAAGATGTTGCTCATGGTGTCAATAAATAGTGTGCCCCTAGAGGCAACTCAAGCTCTGTGAACATTATATAGGTATATGTACACAACAAAAGCAAGATTTTTGCTTTGTGAATCTTTTAATGAAGCTTGTCAATAATAGCTCTTAGGGTATGTCTGTGCCACCATTTAAGCTCAGGGTTGAACTCAGGCTCAAGTGCAACCCCCCTTCCATCTACACACAAATCACACTGACCCAGTGCTCGGACCAGGGTGGTGGAGGTTCTGAGCCTGAATCAAGCCAGGATCCAGGGTTCAAGCCCTATTGCTTTGCAGTGTAGATGCAGCCCCCCTGGACTCTGCCAAAAGTATCCCACAATCCAACAGGCTGACGTTTTTTGTCCTCTGGACAGTCCAGTATGGTGGACAGTCAAGTTTTCCCATGGACAAAGGGCTAAAGCAGCCACATTTGGGAGGGCGCCGGGAAGCCTGGGATATGGGTGGTTGGACTCAGGCCCACATAACGCAGTGTAGACACTGGAGCCCCAGGTTGGGACTCAAGGTTCAACAATTTCTAACCTGGGGTTACAAATGAGGGTAGACATTCAAACCCTAGGTTAACAAACCAAGGGTCTGCTAAAACAAGTTCTGTTAACCCTGGGGTTACATTGCAGTGTAGACATACCCTTAGTTAATAGGAAAAACTGGCATTGTTAGCTGCTAAGCTAAATAATGTTTTAGAATTATTTTCACAATGCATTTGTGCTGCTTTATGACTCTTGTAAATAAATGTTAAGACTCAGCAGAGAACAGTTTATAAATCATGAAATCCATGACAATCTTACATTTTAACTAACCCATATCTCCTTATTTTCTTTGTAGGCAGTAATAGGAATTTCTTACAAAAAGTAGAAGAGAATATTAAAGCAATTTCCTTTCTGAAAATTTAAGAAACTACTTGATTTCTCAGTTCTGATCTGCAAATTACCATATGTAAATCTTGGCAATGGAACAAAACATATAGGGGGTGGGAGGATGGAGGAAATTTAATTACATTTAAAACCTACAAAACAATAGATCCCTATTAGACAATTTTTTAGCACTTCTGGAGAATTACAGCTAAAATGAGATAAATGCAGCTTCATATTTAAATTAAGATTATTTTTAGACTAGTAATCTCATTTACTGTTTAGCAATTTTAATTCAAGTCAAGGCAGTACAATTAGTGTCATCATCCCATTGCTATTTCTCATTGCTTTGTGGCTGTATTTACTGCTGTGAAGACAAGACTACTCATGTGTAAAGTATAAGTCAAGATAATAAATTATTAAAGGTAGCATACATCAACAAGTACTACTAGTGCATACTGATGAGCCGGACTTGCCTTCAGACACTGCAACTGCATTGCTGCACAACATGCAAAGAGATCCTCCTTAAAACAGTTGGCACGTCCTTAAACGTGTGTTTTTTTTCTTAACCACAAGATTAAAAAAATATAATATCTTGGATCTGAATTGTTTATTGTGTGGATTCAAAATGTAATAAGTATCTCATCTGTGATAGATTTTCCTCACACTAATACAAGGACATTTTGCTGCTGCTGGCTATTTGTTTTGTTGGGTATTTGTGTAAGGCAGTGTTTCCCAAACTTGGGACACCGCTTCTGTAGGGAAAGCCCCTGGCGGGCAGGGCCGGGTTGTTTACTTACCGCATCCGCAGGTCCGGCCAATCGCGGCTCCCACTGGCCGTGGTTCGCTGCTCCAGGCCAATGGGAGCTTCTGGAAGCGGCGGCCAGTACGTCCCTCGGCCCGCGCCGTTTCCATAGCCCCCATTGGCCTGAAGCAGTGAACCGCGGCCAGTGGGAGCCGCGATCAGTCAGACCTGTGGACGCGGCAGGTAAACAAACCGGCCCGGCCCGCCAGGGGCTTTCTCTACACAAGCGGCGTCCCAAATTTGGGAAACACTGGTGTAAGGAATGATGACCCATATTTGAGTTGTTGCATTATCCAACAGCTTTCATAGTTTGTTGTTGATATCTCAGGGATGGGAAACAAAACTGTCTTTTGTTAGTGACTATTTGTTTTAGAAAACAAAACAACAAAGAATCAAACTCTGGGAATGGGGCCTGATGATGCAGTTGGGGAAAAAGTACAAAATGACCCCAATACAACTAAGCACTTAAGCATATTTTAAAGGTAAGCACAGACGTAACTTCCGTTGACTTCACTGGGATGTCAGTACATACTTCGAGTCAGGATTTATGTCTGGGCAAATTAAAAACCTAACCCTGCTCAAAGCAATTTTGTTAACAGGTAACATGAGGGAAGATTCAGTTAGAAACTCTATTTTTCATGGCATTCGGTGGGCTTTTACAACACTAAGGTGATGTGAAATTTTGTTTTATTTCTGAACCCTGTATGCAGTCAGGAAATAAATCTTTAGGTGAGTCATACAGTATAAGGAAAATCAAACTCCCAGTGCACAGCCTCCGTATCATGGCTGTGAACTAATAGTTCCTGTTGGTCTGGGGAGGAAGAAATCTTCCACATCTGCTGCCACTCCAGGGCTTGAGCAGCAATAATAATAAATTATTGTTATAGCTGTAATAATAACAGCACTTTGCTCTTAAATAGTTTACTAATTGCTCCTGATTCCTGGCCATATAGGGATGGGGTAAATGGTCAGTAGATCCACATTGCAGTGCTGGTGGATCTGCACCAGTGAAGCCCCCCTTGCTGGGTCCCTGTTTCACCGGTACAGCTGGGCAGCCCTCCCTTATATGCTGTGAGTGGCGGTGCTCTCTCACTTTGGGTGCATCCTCTGATGTCGGTGTGGGATGTTGCCTGTATGCATGACTTCAGTGGCTCTGGCTGGCTGCCCGCCTCTGACTCCAGGTCTTCTGTGGCTCAGCCCTCTGGCCAAGTCACAAAGTCCAGATGAAATCAGGATAATTCTTCTGCCCCCTTGGGCAGAAGTCCTGAAATCCTCCCCTTAAACTTGCAAAACCCTGTCTCGGGGCATCCCTGCCAGCAGCCTGTATTGCCCCCATTGTATCTATCTGTTGTCCCAGTCCTGGGCTTCTCTCAGCCAGGGAGACCTGTCTCAACTGAGCTCCTTCAGGCTACTTGTTTTGGTTTAGCTTCACCCCCTCTAGCCAGAAGCCACTTAGCTAGTCATTTCCCCAGGTGCAGAGCATGACCAATTGGGTGTATTCACTAGCCTTGCAGGTGATAGGGGTTAAGCCCCATCACACAGATTAGGCAGGATAGTAACCCAGGAGAAGTTCTCATTTTGTAGCCCTTCAATTACTGTAGCATGCTTTCAGAGGATAAGAGGAAGTCACAGGGTAATAAGTACTCTGGTTGCTTTGGCACTCTTCTATCCACATTGGCCATGGATATGCAGCCCCAGGCCCACTTTCTGAGGTAACTGTTGGCTGTGAGATACGCCAGCAGCCCTTGCTTTCAAGCTGCAGAGGGGACTCTGTCATGTTGGATTTCCACCCTATGAACTCTGTGCTACTTGTTATATAAACCTAAATCCATTTTCTGAGGTGACTTCTAGGTGCTGTACCAAGGGAGTAGCTCACCCTTCCAACCTGCACTTCACAAAGAGGACAACTAGCCGTACACAGATCTCTGGCATCCTGCAGGAACTGCTTCTACCTACCTGGTGGCTGCAATGAACATGAAGAGGAAATGGCTTTTGTTCAGGCCTTGGGTTCCTCTGTACTTGCTCCTCACCAGCCAGTAAAATCGGAGTAGCTGCTTATCAGACTATTGTGTCCCTTCTGCTACTCCCACACTCACTGTATGCAAATGTGTGGCCAGATGGGTGTAACTGGGCGAGTGTTTGGCATTGTCTAAGGATGCAACTGACTGGCTATGGGTGAGAGAGGATGAAGGCTGAGTGAGGAATAAACAGATGTGGAGGTTGGGTCAAAGGAAATATGACAGGCTAAGGAGCCTTGGGAAGGAGGAAGATTCTGTTGGGATAGATCAGAGATGAGAAAACATGGAGGTAGAGAACACAGTGCAGGGATAGGAAGAAGAGGAGGTGTGGGGGGAAGGACAGAGAAAACAATCCATGAAAGATACCCAAGAGATACAAGAAAAAAATAGAGGGGTTTGGGCGGGGGCAGGGGGAAGAGTGAAGAAAAGCAAGAGACACAGTAAGTTACATATAGACATATACACAGGTCTAATAGAAAGCTAAATGTCAAATTATTGCAATTGCAAACTAGAGAGAGTTTTAGTAGCACAAGTGTACATGTTTTACAATAGACACGGTAAACTATGCCAGAAATATAACAATTGCTTTAGAAGAACTTACAGTTTTCAGCAAGGTATTTAAATACATGCCTCTCTTTGACCATGTGAGGAATCCCACTGACAAAAATACATGTTTAAGCATATTACTGCTTACTGTTTAAGCATGCTTAAGCATGTTTCATATGCTTACTGATTCCAGAACCAAAGGCGCAAGCTAGTTTTCCGAGCTGTGTGTGTGTACGTACAAATACATATACATAAAGGGAAATGATTATGTGTAAAATGTATTCACACACACATTTTCACGTTTAGGGAGCGTTTTCCCTGCCATGCTGCTGATTGCCCTCTGTGTACTGCTAAACCATCCCCGCATGGGATGAATAATAAAATTACTTTTGAAAAGCAATTTATTTTACTTTTTGTATTTTCTTCCTTTTGTAATACACTATATTGTACCAAATGATAGATATTTGGGGGAAATAATCCCCTTGAAAAAATGCTTCAGAGCTACTATAGAAGATTCCCCACTTCTTTGTGTCCACAAATGACTCGATATCTTTGTACTACTCAAACCATAATTGCCCTGGCTGCTTAAATCTGACATTCCAGTTCTGAGGACGGGAGAAGGCGCCTTTGAACTTGACATGGCTCGCCCGCACAGTTTGTCAGATTAACCAGCATTGAAGAGAGACTTTTGCTCTTAACTATTTACTTTAATTAGATAGAAATTAGCAAAGTTTTAAACAGACAAGACTCGTGTTCTTTTTATTAATGTATTTATTTATTGCTCATTACCCAGCTTGTGCAGTCAAGCAACATGAATTTCAAAGTCTTCCTTTGCATAATTGAATGACTCTATCTATAGATCTTTGAAGGGGAAAGTCACTTAGCAGAATGAGCTCAAAGCCCAAATAGTGACTAAAGCCCTAGGGACCAGCATAGGCCATCAGAGAGGAAGGATCCAGCCTTAGAGCAAATTGAGGAATGAATTCACCCGGGAACTCCAAGAGACACAAGCAACAATAGTCGGAACTTTCCACAGCTCGATCAAGGCATCAAGTTCAAACAGTTCTGAAAATTTGGAACAAGGGAGGCAAAAAGCATTGGAAGGTCCTTTGGATATAGTTCAGGAAAAAGCATATACATGGTTTGATATTCTACAGCCAGCACCCAAAAGCGGTATTGCACTACCTAATAATGAAGGGATATTGGATCTGTCAAAAGATCTCTGGGCTGTCCCTGCCGCCATTTTAGCTACTTCAGAACATGCTGATGATAGGTATCAGATGCCCTCCAGAGGATTTGGGTAATTTTATATTAATCCGGCTCCATTGTCACTAGTTGTTGCTGCAGCCAATGAAAGATCAAATCACTCTGGGAAATCTACTCCTAAGGGGAGAGAATCCAAGAGACTGTGGGTTTTTTGTAAAGAAAATGTATTCTTTATTATCATTGCAGGTCAGGATAGCAAATTATCAAGCCAGGCTATCTAAATATGACTTGCTTAGTGGGATAGTTTTAAGGACAAGTTATCACCACAGTTTAGAGATGAATTTAAAGCTATTTAAAAACAAGGTCAGATTATTGCTAAAGCCTCTTTTCAAGTTGCATTAGATGCTGCTGATTCTGGTGCTCAATCAAAGGCTACAGGTATTGCAATGTGATGCTTATTGGGGTCATTAGGCCAGGTTTACCAAAAAAAGGTCAAGCAACCATTGAAGACTTGCCATTCAATGGTTAGAATCTGTTCAGTGATAAGGCTAATTAATCGCTGCATTAATTAAAAGATTCAAGATCCACGCTCTGATCACTGGGTTTATATAGTTGTCATTTCAAAAAGAAACAATTTCTTATTTTCATATTCTCATCACCAGAGGCTTTCTGAACAATTTAGAAAGAGAACTAGCTATAGAAGAAGTGATCAGCTCTATTATCCTCTTCTGTCGCTACTCAGATAGGTCAGACACAGACACATCAGATATGATGTGATGGTCAAGGATCTTGGACTAATTTACAAGATGTTTGTTTTTACTCCATGTTTTGGCTACAGTCTAACTTATTTCCTGGAGACTTGAATGGTAATCACCTCAGCTCAATAGGTCCTTCAAGCAATCAGGGCTGGATACACCATTCAGGTTCAATCCCTGCCTCCTTCCCACCCACCCCCTTTCAGGGACCATTCTCACAAGAGTAGCATGCATCAGGAGATAGACTGCCTTATCCAGCTAGGAGAAACAGAATTAGTACTTAAGGAGTACATCAGAAAAGGTTTCTATTCTCCTTATTTCTTAATACCAAAAAAGAATGATGTCTGGTATCTGATCTTCATTCTCAAGAATGTTAGCAAATTCATTTGACACGTGAGCTCTGCATGGTAACTCTTGCTTCAGTTATCCCATGGATTGGTTCATTACCATCAACTTACAGGATGCTTATTTTCATGTGCAAATGCATTCTGCCCACTGGAAGTATTTACATTTTATGGCTCTGGGAGTCATTATTAATTCCAGATACTTCCTTTCAGAATGGCATTGACACGGAGAGTGTTTATGAAGTGCCTACCAGTGGCAGCAGCTCATTTATACAGACAAGGTTTGCACATTTACCCATATCTGGACCACTTCTGCGGGGCAAGTTATAGTAGCAGAGAGGAAAGTGATTCATCTATATTCATCCCTGGGTTTGAGGATCATCTTGAAATCAAATCTGGATCAATCCCACTTTAAAGAAATCATCAGAGTTCTCCTAGATTCAGTAGCAGCGAGAACATTCCTCCCACCAGACAGATTTTAAATATTTTTTAAAAAATCTGATCCTTCACTTCATATGTACCCTCAGACTACAATAAGAATGTGTCTCAAAGTTTTAGGCCATGTGGCTTCATGTACATTTGTAACCCCATTTGCCAGATTATGTCTCAGACCATTTCAAGCATGGATCGAATCAGCTTACAATACTTCAGTACTAATTCTAGACGAAATCTGAACCTCAATGGAATGGTGGATGATTGAGGGAGATGTATGTATGGGAGTTCCATTTGCCTCTCCGAGGATGTCCAAAACTGATAAAAGGAGAATCCAAGACAGGTTGGGGTGCACATGTAGATCACTTTCAGGCTCATGACCTCTGGTCATGTCTAGAATCCATGATTCATATAAACATACTAGATCTAAGAGCAGTGAGATTAGACAGAAAGGCTTTGCAAGCTATCATCAAGGACTTCTTCAAGACAAGTTCTCATGGACAGTTTCACAGCCACATATTATATAAACAGCTATACATGGAGGTGTGAGATCAGACCATCTTTGTCAAGAACCATAAAACTTTGGGGATGTGTATTCAGAATCACATCAGCCTGACAGCTTTTAACCTCCCAGGAGAGAAAAATGGTATTGTGGACTCACAAAGCAGATATATGTTCTTGTCTCATGAATGGGAACTGAAAAATTGACTATTAAATTGAATCCTTCAAAAAATGGAGAATTCCCCAAATAGATGTGTTTGCATCAAATCAAAATAGGAAAGGTCTGTTGTTGTGGGGGGTTTTTTTGTTTGGTTTTGTTTTTTGTTCTTGAACAGGCAAGAGTGCAGGATTCTTGGCAGACGCTTACATGATTCATTGGCCATGTCATTTGATGTATGCTTTTCCTCCCTTTCTGCTGAGCACAAGGGTTTTACAGAAAACAAGACAGGAAAATATTGGTAGCTCCAGA
This sequence comes from Terrapene triunguis, assembly GCF_002925995.2. NCBI lineage: Eukaryota > Metazoa > Chordata > Testudines > Emydidae > Terrapene > Terrapene triunguis. Next base: position 94,538,670 of record NW_020664417.1, on the reverse strand, counting down.
TTTGTCGTGCCAGCTTTGTTTCTCAGACCTAATACTATTGTCAAATCACCAATTTATCACAATTCCGGTTCAGAAAGACATTGATATAGCAGAATCACAATGTAATTCTTCGCCCAGACCTGGCCTCTTTACATCTCACGACTTGGATGGTATCTGGATGTCCTCAGTAGACGGAGTGCTCTTCAGAGCTCCAGAGTATTCTTCTTCAGAGCAGAAAATTATCCACTAGGTCTACATACATTGCCAAATGGAAATGTTTTTTATTATAGTCAGAGGCTAAGTGTTCTATTCCAATTACCATACTTGTTATCATTAAAGCACCCGGGACTATCTATCACTTCCGTTAGCCCACTTAGTAGTAATTTCTGCTTTCTGTCCTTCAGTAGAGGGAGATTTCGTTTTTTCTCATTGTCCAGTAAATGAATTTGGGAGGGCTTGTTCATGTTTTTCCTCCTGTGAGAAAGATCACTCCAATATGGGACTTAAACCTAGTGCTTTCTTAATTTATGGATACCCACTTTATACCTCTATTGGATTGTAAAATTCATCTGCTGTCAATGAAAGTGGCATTCTTGTACCAATTACATCATCTCGTAGAATAAGGAAATTACAAGCCTTAATGATAAATCCCTCCTACAGTTTTTCATATGGATAGCATCACTATGAGACCACATCCGTCTTTTAATCCAAAAGTACTGTCACTTACCATTCCTCCCCCCCCACACACAAAAAAACTGTACTTGTTGTTGGCCAAATTTAAACAACATATTCTAGATGGGAGAAGGTTGCTGTTGTATTACCTGGACAGAACTAAATCTTTTTGTAAAACTTCAAGACTCTTTGTGGTTTATGGTACTAAATCTAAGGGGAACGGCTATTGCATCCCAGATATTTTTGAAATGGGTCAGATATTATTGAACTGCTTATGATATTAATAAGAACCCTTCACTGAATATCAGAACGTATTCCACCAGAGCAAAAACTGCAGTGATAACATGTCTAAGTCAAATTTCAATATTGGAAATATGTAGAGCTGAAACCTGGTTTCAGCTCATACGTTTACAAATCATTATTTGTTAGGCACTGCTTCAAGATCTGATGTGCTCTTTGGAAGGGCAGTTTTGTAGTCTAGTTTTAGATACCTCCTGGCTCCCACCTCCTTGAACAATGACTGCTGGCCAATCACGGTAAGTGTGTTTCAAAGAAGAAAACAGTTGCTTACCTTATAGTAACTGTGGTTCTTTGAGATGTTCTGCACATATGGATCTTAAGACCCACCCTCTGGCCCCACAACTTGAAGTCTTATAAATGAGGAGTTTAGGCGGTGAAAGAACTGAGGTGGTGGTTGGGAGTCTCTGTGCCCTTTATGGCCTTGGGGGACATGAGGGCATGCAGGATGCATGCACAACCCCTACTGGACACTGTTAGTGAAAACATTCCAAACTCCTGTGCTGGGGCACGTGGAAACTGTAAGTGGGATCCATATGTGCAGAACCCTATGAAGTAAGTAACCATGTTTTCTGATGGCTGATGTGGATGGGGAACACAGCTGCTGCCCATTTTGTCCCACTCCTTTCTGCCCTCTTTGAGGTAGCTGATAACTGCAGACTTCCCCAGTTTGTATTTGTGCCAGGAGCACAAATGGTTCTTGAGCCTTTCATGGGATTGGTTCCTTGTACTATCCCACATGGGGCAAGAGAGAGTCTGGTCCTTAATCTTCCTTTGTCACTATAAGATTTAATATTTTAATGTTGCAGAAAAATGTTTTAATTAGTTGTGTTGTCATAGAGGCAGGTGAAACCATGTTCTTACTGGATGGAGACCTTACCAGATATAACCACTGGATATATCCATTGTGCTTATAATAATAGAGTGCAATATTTCTTATTCTGTCAGCTTGACAGCAATAACAGCATCTGCTTTTATTTAGGCAGGCCCCAAGTTGCATATGCAATCAGTTCAGAATAGTTAAAAGTATGTATTGGATACAAAATATGGGATTTTGCTCACTTCTCTCTTCCCCTTCCCTAATTAAAATAATCAGAAAAACAGTAAAATACCATGAAAAATGCCAAGTGTCTTTTGAGAGAAGCCCCAAAGACATTCATTAAATAGCCTGGGAAATGCCTGTTATTTAGCGTGTGTTATACAGTGCCTAGCACAATGGAGCTCCATCTTGTTGTGGCCTTTAGGTGCTACCAAAATATAAATGTTAATTTATAATAATTAATAAATGTGAAGGTGAGGGTTTGGATTCTGAAACTGTTATTCAAGGTGAGTATTGATTTCAGTGAGACTGTTCAGTGAGTTGAACTTGAGTGAATGGTTCGCAACCTTGTCTGGAGTCAGGATATTTAATTTCATGTCAATTATTGTCCTTGGAAATAGTCTATAAGGTGTTTTCCTGATACTGTATGTAAGGACCAAATCCTGTTTATCTTATCACACAAGTAGTACAGTTGATGTCAATGGGACCATTAGCAAGCGCTGGGTGAACATAATTTGGTTTTAGGTTTTAAAATAGAAATGTAATGTCATACTGTCTCTGGTACATGTTTTCTGTCTTTTGATAAATACTGTCTATATTCAAAGCACTAGACAGGTTAAGATTTCTTCCTTAATTGCTCACACTACTGGCTACAGTGAAGTTAACACAGAACTGCAATTGTTTTTTTGATTTTAACATGTTGCACCAAAGAGCAAAAGTTCAAGTCAGTAACAAGTGACCTTACTGAGTTTTCATAATTCAGTTAGCATTACTAATTAGAACATTTCCCCAGCCCCATGACATTCAAGTTACAATACATGCAAGAATTAGGAAAAATAAAGTATGCTACAGTTCTGCTTTAGTCATTCATTTCTTATTGTATGCAAGACCAAAAAAACACACAGCATTGGGTTAGGCAGGCCATTTGTCCAATTTTAAGATGGACAGTCCTGGTTTTGTAAAGTTTGTCCCTGTCCAGTACTGATATAAACCTGAATTTGGTTTTATCCGGTATTATCGTGGACGCATGGAGGATGCCATTTTGCAGCATGCGCTCTGCTCTGACCCTGCTGATGTGATCACAGTAGAGGTGTGGTCAGGCCAGCAGGAGTGGGCCCATGCTGTTCCAGAAATCCTGTATTCTGGTGATGTGTCAGTGACCACCATAAATTGGGTTGGCATCCTGCAATTCACCTTCAATAAGGGACAGCATGCAGTTATGCAGCCCCAGGAGCAAAGGAGGGACCAAATTTGACCCTGCTTCTTCCTTGCTCCATGAGGGAGGTGATCTGCACCAACCATATATGTGGTGAACATTTTTTTCCATTCTTCACTGGCTTAGTTGCACCGGACAGAATGTTATTGTTGCCAATATACGCTTACTCCACTGCACAGAGTTGTGAGGGTCAGAGTCTGGCTCATAGTTTTGTTCCAATCACTGGCATGGATTTCAGACAATAATTGAAGTGTTATATGAGGTCATTCATTCCATCTTCTTCAATACTGGGGATTGTTTCCTATAGTACTTTGTCCATTCTAATTTTAAAATTTCAAATGAAAGATCTACCACTTCCTTTGGGAGGGTATTTCGCTTCCAAATAGAGCTCATTGGCAGACGTTTATGCTGTTCCATAAATATTGCCATTTTAGAAAATATCACCCCTTGTGTGGCTATTGAGGAGCCTGATAGTTAGCTGTGGAGCATTGGGAAATACATATTATAAAAAATGTTAAATCCTAAATTATTACACACAGGATGAAATCCTGGACTGATTGAAGTCAATGGAAGTTTTGCCATTGACTGTAGGATCAGGATTTCACCAATAATAAGTCTTTAGTATTTCATTCGTTGGCTGATTGGTTAACTTGTTAATTGTGTGGAGTTGATCCAGATAGGACATGCTATCATACTTGTTAATTTCTATTAATTTTACTGTGACTTATGTACATTAATTATGTACAAGCGCCTAGAACTCTAAGAAGAGTTGTTTGATTTAGAAGTCAAAATAAATAAAAATAGTAAACTATTGTGAGTGCCCAGGAGTAAATGGGAAAAATTAAACTTGCTGCAGTAAGCATAGTTTAATATTGGTTTACTTAAATTGCATTTGCAGTGGAAATTTGATTACAACACCATTTCAATGTAAAAGTGACTACTATAGAAAGGTCATGTTCAGTGATCATCAAATATTGGCTTACTGTTGGCTGTGTGTTACTTTACCATTTATACCCACTTCATTGTAATGTGACATAGTTAATGACAAAGCAGGTGCATTTCATAGGTGTGGGGGTTAAATTTCAGCAATCTCCAATTGGAAGTTTGCAATGATTAGAAGGACAGGTGTTTTCAACATCTGATATGGGCAGCATCCAGTTTTGCATAATGATTCCAATCTAAAGTTTTACTAGTGATCTTTCCCTTTAATTACTATACAACTTCATATCAGATATTTGCATTGCTATGATATCAATATATTTTTATTTTCATGTCTTACAATGAACGAGTTAGCATGCTTCTTCCCCCAGTCCCCAAAAATACCAAACATGGAATCAGTTTGATATTTTGGCCTCATTTATACTACTTGAAAAAATCAAATAATTTCAAATTCTGTAAAGCATTTATTAAATTTCTACCATTATGCAAAGCACTCTCATATTCTTATTCCTGCTACCAATGGAATAATAAAAGCATCAGGCTAAGCTAAATGACAAAAAAACCAAATCAATTTGGCATCCCAGACAAGCATGACTGACACTCCCCATTGAATCAATCAACTTTTTAAACCTTTCAAGAGGGTAGAGAAACAGTAGCATTACTTTTAAGATTGCTTCCAGCACTCATGTTGACACAGTTTGGGACAAATGCCAGTCTTTTGGAAAGCTTTAAACACAAAACAAATTGACTGTGTTAAAATGGTTTGAAGTTGCAGTATATATTTTTAACTTTAATTCTCTTCTTTTTCTCAAATTGATGGAATCAGGTGGTATGCCAAAACCAATACGGTTTCACAGCTCCCTTATCGGTTACCTTTGACAGACAATTTGTCAGTACGCTGCCGCTACAGTACACTGATTTTCATTATTCAGGTCTCACCTCCTGGCAATGAGTGGGTGTTCTGTGGTCACCGTGACAAAGTGAACATTTGCCAACAGTTGCCACAGTCCCAGTCTGTTAAAAATAATGTACTGGGGAGGAGGCAGTGAGGGAGGACCTGGTATCTCATATACCGCTGTGTGGTAACTGTTGTAAATGTTGACATTTTAATCGTGACCATTGTAGTTCCTATTAATATTACTGAGGACTTTGTCTCTGATCCAGCAAAGTACTAAAGGTATGTGCTTGCCTTTAAGCATGTGAGTAGTTCCAATACAGGAGCATTGTAAAGTGCTTTGCTGGACCTGGACTTCAAAGAGCACCTTGTTAGAAAAATGGTTGCTATATTCTGTAACTTTACATATACATTTACAGCATTTTTTTCTATTTGTGTTATGGCTTGTTTGGTGTGAATTGTGACAGAGTCACTACTCAGGAGAGATTAAAAAAGGGAAAATCAGTACCATTAAATCAGACAAAGGACACCAGGATTAGTTGCAAGGATCTTCACAAGATGAATACTTTTGAGTTTGCCTTTCAGATGCTTTTAAATTCTGGTATCTAATCAAAATACAATAGGGGGACTTAAGGTGAGTTTCCTTGTGTAATCAGTTGTGTTTAGCAGGCTTTTCCCACTTACAATGATATAATTTCTTCTAGGATTAAAAGTCGCACAACTTCCGGTGCCTAAACCAAAATGCTACTACTCATAAAGCTTAATTCACTAACATTTCTGCTCACTTTGGTGTCTAATAATCTGTGTATGGCAGAATGTCAGTGGGGGTCACTGGTAACATGGGCATCACTCACCATGCTGAGTGGGAGTGGGGAGCTGATATCTGAAGGTATGGGCTTGCCAAGCATCATTAGGAATAGGTAGGAAACTGTCTACCAGCACTGCCACTGGAAGTCTTTCTATCAGTGGCTGTTTGAAAAGTGTCTCAGAAAAGACAACCATTAATCAAGGACATATTGCTCTCAACTATAAAAAGACTGAGTGAACAACTAAACATTATTTTCCATGTAGCCAATATTAAGCACTGGAGAAACTACTTTATGGGGAAGAGGGGACTCCTTCTCCCACTTAGATCTACTCAGGAGGAGGAGCAGTGTTTGGATGAGGTAGGGAAGGGTAGGTGAGTCAAAGGGGATACACATCATCTCTCCCCTGCACCAGCAGAGATTCCTAAGAATTTTCTTTCTGTGGCACCACTGATTCCTTTCAGCTATTTCCTTCCTCCAAACTGTTTCTCATGGATTTTATTGGGGAGGGAAGATGTGTTCAGGCTAGGAGGCAGTGAAATGAAGTGTATCTCATTCAGTGAAGCTGTGCTGGTGCCTTTCATTCAGCAGGGAAAATAGTGCTACTTATATTAAGGGTCATCCAGGGATCTTTAGAAGTAATATGGCCAAGATTCAGCTTCCCTGAAAGCAGAGACATTGACCACTTCACATCCAGCTGTCCTCTGTGTTCACTCCTGCAGTCGTTCATCCCTCAGCCAACAATTTACAAGCCATGAAATGTAGAATGTCCAGGATTGTATCTGAAACATGCAACTGGACACACAAGCCTGCATCCTAGTTAGGGTTGCCAGGTGTTTTTTTTTTTTTTTACCTGAATGTCTGGTAGAAAGATCCAACAACAGTGTGAAGATCTCTAAATATTTGGTGACAAAATGAAACACAGGGTAAAATAGAAGGGAAGATGGAAGATGAAATGGTTACATGGATAGCAGACTGTGAAAGAAAATTTATTTAAAGAAAGCATTTTATCTTGGGTGATATGCTTGTGTATTGAAAAGGAGACAGCATTAGGAAAAGATGTTTACCTCCATGAGGGCTTTTATGTTGTAGACAAGAATAAATAAGTGGAGTTGATTCTATGCAGGTAGGAAGAACATCCATTTTGCAGTGTCCACAGTTTTAACAGTAGAACTGATGTGGTGTTGGGTTTTGGTTTGGATGTTTTAAAACTTTATAGTGAAATACAGTAGAATACCTGTGGGGGGGGGATTACTTTTGAGCTACAGTACAAATCATGGGCCTGATCCAAACCTAGGGACGTCATTGGGAGTCTTTCTGTTGACTTTGGATGAGGCCTATATGATTGACTATACACTAATGATTCATGAATTTTGGAAAAGTATTATGGAATTTAATAAAAAATTCTAAGCTATCAAGCAGCTTTTTTTTTAGCTTTTCTAAGAAATTTAATAGAATAAAGTTATTCCATTGAATAGTTTTAAAAACAACATAGATAAGGAATCTTTGTCTATGATATTCATAGTTAGGCACATAAATAACTGGTTGGATTATTAAAGGTGCTGATCATTTACCGTTCCCGTTGTCTTCAGTGGAACTACTTGTGGGAGTAAGGCAACAACATTGGTTCCACTGTGTGGAACATGTAAGAGAAAAACGGATATTGTGAAAATTATTCAGGATAGAGCAAGATCTGCCCCTGCCTCTAGACATTTTATAGTCTTCAGTTTACTGCGCCAAAGATGCTGTGGTTATATTGTTACTGATGAACGTGGGTAGGGGAGGGAATTGTTATTACCAATCATACAGACATTTATTATTCACTCAGCTGAAGCAAAGAACACAGGTCAAAATGGTTAGTTCTGTGAACCCACGGCTGCAGAGCGCACACCTACCTTGAGAGGTTTTTATAGTTATTAGGGGGGGAGGGGGAATTTTTTTTTTTTAATTCCCGTAGCAATGACAAAGTCCTATGTCTTCCTCATGAGTATCTGGCTCAGCTCCATGTGCATCAACTTTTATAATGCCTTCCTTCAGCAAAATAAATATTTCCCATGTATCAAACTCATTATTTCAGGGGGTACGTATGACAGTTTTCAGAACACCCAGGACTGTGAGTCACCTTGTTACCCCCTGCCTAAAGCTAGAGGGAATCCTTCATATGGTATCTGGGTGTCTTTTCCCTAACACTGCCAGCCTTTCAGCCACTCAAACGCTCTCATCTGGGTAGGTCAACCCTGACTTCACCTTGTGGGTTAATAAGAGATGCAGCCCAATCCCTGAGTCTCTTTGAATTATTCCCCCTGTAATATCCTGCCCCTGACACTGGCTGCTTACAGAGATTCCAGATCCTTTTTTACCCAAAGGTCCAGTGTGCCCCGGTTTACCAGTTTTATCTTAATCCATCGCTTCTGTAACCTGCACAGCACTTGTGAGCACTTATAGCAAAACAGAAGTAGATTTATTTGAGAAGGAATAAAGATTTAACTAAAAGTGAGAGTGATGGAAACAACTGATTACAAAACAAAACAAAATCACAAAACATGAAGCTGGTCCACTAGTTACCTTTCCTATCTAATAAAGTAGGTGTTCCTCCCAAAGTTCAGTCTACTGCAGAGCTGTCTGGTTTCACAAGAAGCAGAATCCAAATGTTCATGAGAGCCCTTTGCTCCGTAAGGGGTTTCCTTAGTGAATGGGTACATTGCCGTTCCCTATACTGTTATATTGAACCAGTCTTTTCTATTTATTGACAGCCAGGATGATCTCCTGTCTGCTGTAATGTTCCTTTTAATCTCTTAAGTGCCGTCAATCCTTTACCCCTGAGAGAATTCTGCCGCCAAAAAATTAAAAAAGATGCGCACAATATTTTAAAATTCTGCAAATTGTATTTATCAATAAATAAATCTGGCTCCAGCATGGCAGTGGGGAGCATACGCCACTGGCGGCCTTGAGGTGGGAGATCACCCTGAAGCCCCCACCTCCCTCGATACAGGGACTCAGCAGTGAGACTGCACCTGACCCTGACACAGTGCAAGGGCTGGGCCTGCCACAGAAACACCCCAGGGCCTGCATCCTCTGAGCCAGGTGCACCAGGTGTGGGTGGGCATGCTCAGCCCCGCAGTATCCAAGTATGGAGGGGCTTAGTGTGGGGGGATCCAGGTGTGGGGTGAGAGGTTTCTGTGTGGGGCAATCTGGGTGCGGGCGGCTCAGTGGGAGATCTGGATGCATGGGGGCTCGTTGGGGGGGGGGGGGTTTCCAGCTGCAGGGGCAATGGGACTCTGCAGGGGATCCAGGTGAAGGTGGTTGGGGATCAGCAGGGTGCAACATGCCAGGCTCAGACTTTGTCCGCTCCAATCCTGGCTAGCCTTAGTGTATCTGCCGGTTCGGTACGGTTTGGACAAGGTCGTGACTCTGTCTCCTCGTGTCTTCGACTCCTTTCTGTGGTGGCTCGACCCAGAGGTGGTGTGTGCTGGGGTTCCTTTCGACAGCCCCCAGCCGACTCTCTTGTTGGTGATTGACGCATCAGACTTGGGCTGGGGGGCACACCTGGGAGACCTCAGGACACAAGGCTTCTGGTCGCAGGCAGAACTGGCTCTCCACGTCAATGTCAGAGAGCTCAGAGCAGTGTGCCTGGCATTCCAGACTTTCCAAGCCCACCTAACAGGCAGATGTGTTTCAGTTATGACAGACAACACTACGGTGATGTTCTATATCAACAAATGGGGGGGAGGGTGCATGCTCCTCTCTCCTGTGCCAGGAAGCGCTCGTGCTGTGGGACTTCTGTGTAGAGCATTCAAGACACCTGCAAGCTTCAAACCTCCCCGGGATGCAGAACAAGTTGGCGGACTACCTGAGCAGGTCGTTCCAAGGCCACAAGTGGTCCCTATGCCTGGATGTTGCGAACTCCATCTTCCTACAATGGGGCTTTCCCCAGGTAGACCCTTTTGTCATGCGACTCAATAGGAGTGTCAGCAGTTCTGCTCCTTCTGGAACCACAGTCCGGACTCCACAGTGGACGTGTTCCTATTACCATGGGGAGATCATCTCCTATATGCGTTCCCCCCCCATCTCTCTCATTCGCAAGGTGCTCCTCATGATACGGGGGGAAGAAGCTTTGGTGATATTGATAGCTCCAGCCTGGCCCCGCCAACACTGGTACACATCCCTCCTCAAGTTGTCCGTGGAAGCCCCAGTCACCTTGCCGCTCTTCCCAGACATAATAACTCAGGATCACAGTCGCCTCCAGCAACCGAACCTCAAGTCATTGCGCCTCACAGTGTGGAAGCTCCATGTCTGAACCTGATGGAGCTTACCTGCTCAGACCAGGTTAGACAAGTCCTCCTTGGCAGTAGAAAATCCTCCACTAGGGCTACCTACCTGGCCATGTGGAAGAGATTTTCAATCTGGATGGCGCAGCATCATTCTTCCCCAGCGCTCACTGCTATACCGCTTATATTGAACTACCTCCTCCATCTCAGACAGCAGGGCCTGTCCATGTAGTCAATAACTGTTCACCTGGCCGCCATTTCAGCGTTCTATCCAGGCGCAGAGGGACGGTCAGTCTTCGCCAACCCTATGGTCAGTCGATTTCTCAAAGGTCTCGACAGGCTATATCCACATGTCAGGCAGCCAATCTCAACTTGGGAACCTTAACTTGGTCCTTTCCGAATGGATGGGTCTGTCCTTTAAACCACTGGCGACGTGCTCCCCATTCTCTCTCTCTGAAGGAACATAAATCCACACCATGTAGAGGTCAAGCATAGGAGTTTATTACATACAGCACTGACGGAGTGTCACCTTGCTTATTAGGCTCAGAGACACTGTCAATCAATTGGTTACAATGGAATATATGGATTTTCCATGGGTGGGGAAAGTGACGGGGTAGGCAGTTCCACAATCCCGGATAGGTCTAGCAGCAAGACAAGATAGCACAGTAGCCAATGGTTAAAAGGTTACATAATGTCTCTGCCCATGTTCTCAAGTTAACATTTAATTAATACTTTGATAAAATGTATTAGTATAATATATATATTTATATATGTTGAATTTTGATTTGGGGTCCATAGGAATGAAGGATTTCCTTTGGTTGTCCAACAGGTACATTCTTAGGGGTTAAAGCAAAGAAACAGTGAAAGTATATGGCAATAAAGATTGTCTCCTTTGTGTTTTAAGGCAGGCATTGGTCCCTGGGAAAGGGAGGTGGGAGGAGGCCATATCTTATACTGACATGTTCCAACCTTTCATAAACTCAAGGTTGGATATGTGGGAAGAACATCTCCGTACAAAAGAAACTAAAACAACAGAAACAGGGCTTCTTTGTTCAATTTGCAAGTTGAATAAGTCACAATTATTCAGTACTCAGCTCCACCACCTGGCAATTTGCTGACTAAGCTTATTTTAGCAAAGCAAGGTTATCTTTTGTTTATTCTGCTTCTCTTAGCTAATCACTACTTGCTAGGCCTCTGGTCTCTTGACCAAACTCTGGACTTTGGGCCTGGAAAAGAGCTGGCACAATCCATATACCAGGTTTTTATATAAAATGCACATGGATTTTAACCCTTCACTCTCATACAGGGAGGCATTTTTGGTTGTGATAACCTCAGCCAGGAGGGTGTCTCAGCTCAAAGCCTTAACATCAGAACCCCCCTACACTGTATTCTACAAGGACAAGTTTCAGCTCAGGCCTCACCTGGTTTTCCTCCTGAAGGTTGTCTCCTAATTTCACATCAACCAGGACATCCTCCTCCCAGTGTTCTATCCTAAGCCACACACGAGCAGTGGAGAGCAGAGGCTCCACTCATTGGATGTCCACAGAGCGCTAGCCTTCTCCATCGAGAGAACAAAGCTATTCCGAAAATCCATCCAACTATTTGTGACTGTGGCCGATAAAATGAAAGGTCTTCCTGTCTCTTCTGAGCGGATTTCGTCATGGATCACGTCCTGCATATGTGAGTGCTATAACCTGGCAGGGGAGGCTGCCACTCCGATTACTGCACACTTGACCAGGGCGCAGGCCTCCTCAACAGTGTTCCTGGCACAGATTCGGACCCAGGAAATTTGCAGAGCAGTGACATGGTCCTCCATACACACTTTCACCATGCACTGTGCAATCACCCAGCAGACCTGAGATGATGCGGCCTTTGGTAGAACAGTGCTCCAATCAGTGGACAACTCCGATCCCCCCGCCTCCTGAACTTGGGCTTGGGAGTCACCTGATTGGAAATGACATGAACAAGCACTCAAATAAGAAAAAACGGCTACTCACCTTCTCGTAATTGTTGTTCTTTGAGATGTGTTCATGTTCATTCCAATACCCTCCCTCCTACCCCTCTGTCGGAGTAGCCAGCAAGAAGGAACTGAGTGGGGGTCAGGTCAGCAGGGCCCCATATTTGGTGCCATGAAGGCGCAACTCCCGGGGGCACCCACGTTGACCCTACAGATACTGCTAAAGGAAAAATCTTCTGGCTGTCGAGCACGCAACGTGCACAGCTAATTGGAATGGACATGAACAACACATCTCAAAGAACAACAGTTACGGGAAGGTGAGTAACCGTTTTTTTCCTCTTTTAAAGCTTGGGGACTCCTTTATTGACCAAACTAGTGAAAACATTTGTTTCTGACTATAAATGACAAGGCTACCAATGTGAAGGCCATAAAAAAGGTTTTATGTTAAGTTATTTAAGAAAAATGTAGTCTATGAGTCCTATGTGATGTACATATTTTACAAGTAAACTACAGTCTCTTAATTTTTCTTTTTTTCATTCTTTAAGATCTCACCATTGCTTATTTAGGTCCATACATCTACCAAATCCCAGCAAAAATAACATTGTTATATGGAATAAAATATTGCAACCTTGTCGAGCAGATTCTCATTTAAAATGGCACATAAATCTGTGGTTATACAGCTTTCTCCCCAACTCCCCCACTGAGTTATTGTTTTATTAAAATTCTTGTTTGCATTATTTCCAGACACCAGTCAACAAAATGGTATCCTATATAGATAAAATATATTGATTTGTTGGAAAAGAGAAGATATTTTATGGAGTCTACCTTCTGAGACAACATTAATATTTATTTGGGCTAAAAAAGCCTATTTTTAAAAAATGGCACCATATAGGGAACAGCCGATGATAAATTCCCATGATGGAAGCTGAAGGAGCATGTCCTCAGCTTTATGTGCCCTGTAAATGTTGTTCAACTTTTGTCAATGTCATTGGAGCTACTAGTAGATTACTTCAAAAAGTTTAGTCATTTAAAAATGAACTGAACTATTATTTATGGGCATCCATTAGCAAAGAAGAAATAAAACAGATTTGTCAGGGCTGACTCTCCTTTACTGCAGTTTCCCATCAGTTTAACTATATTGCCTTCAGTGGAATTATTCCTGATCTATCCCCTTTGCAAGATGATAGAGTCATGATTTTAAGGTCAGAAGCACCATTCTGATTACCTAGTTAGACTTCTTACATAGCATATTACACAGAATTTCACCCAGTAATTCATGTATCAAGCCCAATAAATTGTTTGAACGATAGCATATATTTTAGAAAGACATACAATATTGATTTAAAGAGTTCAAGTGATGGAGAATCCACTACATCCATTGATAGGTTGTTCAATTGTTAATTACCTCACTTAAAATGTACACCTTAATTCCACTTTGAATTTGTCTAGTTTTGACTCCTAGCCATTGGATCTTGTAAATAGCCCAGATATCTTCACCCCATGTACTTAGTGATTAGTTCAGAATCTGGTTTATCCTCCCTTCATTTTCTCAAGTGGATCATGCTAATGGGTAAAATTCACCCTACAGCAAAAAGACCTAACAAAGTTCAACACACTATTTGAGCTTCTCATAAGGTCTTACAACATATCCAAGGAATGAATAAACCCTTTTGCAGGGTTCCGCATTGGATTGATTGTCACCAACACAAATATCCAAAATAAACGGCATGAAGAGTTTTTAGAAATTATGACCATCAGAACAATTTGACTATCAAAGACCTTCATCTAGATTCATAGCTAACTACTATGTGTCATTACTCCTGTTGATGTGTGTTTATATAATGCACATTAATGTTAATTACCTGCATGCATACAGAGATCAACTGTTAAGGCTTTTAAGGCAAGTAAGATTTGGTCTGTTGTGTAATGATACAGTGACTAAGAACATATTAAAGATTTTTCTTTAAAAGAAAATATCCTCTTATGTAATCAAGGTATTTAAACAATGAACCTTACCACACCTTTTAAAATTAATATAATTAGTTTTTCATTGAACCCTAAATTTTATACAAGGTGTTGTAATCTAATTCTTCTTGTAGTGCTAATGGACATTAAATTATTCTATCTAGGAAAAGATGGACAGGGCAGTGCATTGGGAATTAGAAGAACTAAGTGATCTTTCTGGTTCTGCCATTGTCTTGCCGTGAGACCTTGAAAAGGTAACCGTGCCTCCCCACTTCTTACTTCCTATCTGCCACATGTGCAGCCTATGGATGAAAAGCATTATAGAAGCACTAAGTATGGATTTTTAATTTGGTTTATTCTCTTCATAGTAAGATTCCACGATTGTCACTCTGTCTGGGTATCATTCTGAAACCTAGAATGTCTGTTGAGTCAGTGTGAAGTGATGGAAAAAGCTACAAACATGGTTGAGAGTTCTTTTTGCTTATAATATCACCAGGTTCAGTCATCGCTGGGATTTGTGGACTTTTACCATTGGGTGCCTAAGTTCTCATCATTTTTTAGCTTTTTATTACACATGACTTTACAGATTACACCTGTGTGACAACACAGGCTCTCAGTTAGTATTCTATTAATTATTTATTATTTACTAATTGGGTGCCAAGTTCTGCTCTCAGCTAAGCGTGCACAATTCTCTTGGGTTCAGTGGGAGCTGTATACATTTACTCAGAGGCCAGAATTGGGCCATAGATCATTTTTGTTACATACATCGTTAACAGCCAGACAAAAGTGTGCTCTTTGAATATTCGCATTGGAATGCATGCATCCCATATGCGCAAGGCTAGATTTTTTTTTTGTAGCAGTGTCCACTACGGCTCTGTGCCTCCTCGTCTTCCCATACAAGGACATAAAAAGAGGGGCGGCTACATCCCTCCCTCCCTTCCCTCTTACTGCATGTATTAGTGAGATGGAACCTGGTGAGTGTCCAACTCACCGGACCTCTGTTCTGCATTAATTTCTCAAGCTTCTTCAAACCTACTTCTTCAATTCCTTTACTTTTACTACCCTGACTAGGGCACTGGTCACAGACCCATTAGGGACAGGCTGGGGCGCCCACCTGAAAATACAGGGTTTGTGATTCAGGATATTTTAAAACCACACATGAATATCTTGGAACTGAGAGCCACCATACTTGCTTGCATGGCATTCCTACCTGCCCTTTCAAATGCCACAGTGTAGATTCAGGTGGACAACACATCAGTGATGCACTATACAAATAAGTAGTGAGGTGCTCTATTCCCTCTCTATCTGAAGGCAGTCAAATTCTAGGAATCGTGACATCAGCACGGAGTAACTCTAATAGCTCTGCACCTACCGAGGGTCAGCAATGACCTGTTGGACTTTCTGAGCAGGAATCATAACCAGACATGAGTCATCACTGCAGAAATACATCCTAGAACCGATATTCTGGCAGTGGGGAACTCTACGTGGACAACTCCAAATGCAAGGATTTCTGCTCCAGGGGAGTTGCGATCCAGTTCCCTTCCAGATGCATTTACACTTTGGTGGTATCAAGTGGCTGCCTTCCCATTGATCCCCCACCCCAAGAATCATATCTAAGATAAGACAAGATAAAGCTATGGTCATCATGATAGCCCCTTACTGGCTGAGGCATATTTTGCTGTTGGATTTTCTACAGATATCCACCAGCTCCCCATCTATCCAGAAATGCTCCCACAGAATCAGGATCAAATATTGCACCCAGCCCACAGTCATTGCATTTGGTGGCCTGGCTGTTGGGTGGTTGAGCAGGACTAACCGAGAATGTTCTCTGTGCATCCAGGAGATCCTTCTATAGAGTTGGAAACCCTCCATCATGAAGCTTTACTCCTTGAAGTGGATATGATTTTACCATATGGGAAATGCAAACTGATTTGAACCTGTTTGAGGTCCTGATGTCAAAGATTCTGGACCACATACTGCTCCTGATGCAAGTAGGACTAGTATTTAGCTCCTTTAAAGTCAATCAGGCAGCAATATCAGTGTACCACACTTTGGTACAGTCACACTCACTCTTTTCACATCCTGTGGTATTGAGCTTCCCCAAGGGCCTTCTCCATATCTGCCCTTTGGTTAGAGACCCTGTAAGAGAGTGTAGAGACCCCACATTGATGAGGAAGGCACCAGAGTAGCCCTGTGTGCAGGGCTAGCCCTACCCCCTGGCCCTGTCAATCATGTATAGTAGGGAGGAGGCCTTTAAAAAGGATAAATGTCCCTAGCCTCTGTTTGTCAGAGGGTGGAGATGGATGGCAGGGGAGAGATCACTTGATCATTACCTGTTAGATTCACTCCCTCTGGGGCACCCGGCATTGGCTACTGTCGGCAGACAGGATACTGGGCTGGATGGACCCTTGGTCTGACCCAGTATGGCCATTGTTATGTTCTTATGTAGAAAACTGCAGTCATCTGGGGGGGGGGGGGGGGGGGGGAAGAGATCACCCTGAGCAGGAAACTGCTGGGCAGATTCCTGAAGTCATGGGGGGAACACCTATCCAGGAAGTTTCCACCCCAGCACTTTCCGGGGAGTGCAGTGAGCTCCCAGGGACAGACTGACAGAGTGAGCCTGATTCAGCAGCCCAGCCAGGACTCCTCAATAGCTGCTACGCAGATGGCACTGAAGTAAGGAGGTTCTGTTGGCCTTTTTCCTGTTTGAGGGGTTCTGGGAAGAAGTTATTCTTGAGTGCTCTGGGACATTTAACTTTCCTTTTGATTCCTCCATCCAAAGACAATTAAGGCCCACAATGGGCAAGGTCTGCCTTGCAAGAAATAAGAAATAGGAGCCTGTGTATAAACCACCCTGTGTAAATAACTGGGCATGGCCAGGGTCTCCTACCATCTTGGAGAAAAACCTAAGGGGACTCTTTTACAGACCCTACTCCTATGTGGGATCTTAATGTTGTTCTTCTACAGCCCTAGGGAGCCTTCGCTCAAGCTCATGAGACTGTCTTGATGGCAAGATTATATTTCTTGTTGCCATCACCTCAGTGAACTACAAGCTCTCGTGGCTGCACAAACATATTCGTCCTTCCACAGCGACAAAGTGGTGATGAAACTACACCCTAAATTCATCCCTAAAGTGGTCTCAGAATTCCACCTGAATTGGCCTTTTACGTTAATGTTCTTCTTCCAAAAGCCGCACTTGTCGCCAGGAGAAAAGAAGCTTTATTGCATGCTTCATTACATCAAAAGAACGAGACCTTTTAGACTTTCTCCCTGCTTTTTCATGGCCATATCTGATGTATTGACAGATCAAGCCATCTTTTCCCAGGGACTCTCGAAATGGGTTGCACAAAACGTGTCCACTGCTATTAGTTGAGTGGCAAGCCTCTCCCTGGGAATGTCATAGCGATATCTTTGGCCTACTTCAGAAATATACTGATCTCTGAGATCTGTAAGGACATCACATGGAGTAAGCCACTGACTTTTGTGAAACACTATGCACTTAACATGGTTTCAAGGGTGGATGCCAAGTTCGGAAGAGAAGAACTTAACTTAACTCCCTGTTTGACTGAGTTACCTGAGAGGCCTCATGCCCAGCATCTGGGGAGGATGCTCCTTGCCAGCCACCTACAGCAGGATCCACACTGACACACACGTGAAGAAGAAAATACAGTTACTTAACCAATGGTTCTTCAAGATACTACACTCAGAGTAGATCCTGCCCTCCATCCCTGCTTTTCAGAGTCTTCCGCTCTATGGGCTTTGAATTGTGATGGAACTAAGGAAGGGTTACGGGAGCACAAAGAGGCACAGGATGTGTGAGTGGCCCTGATGGACACTGCTATTAAAAAAAACCAAAAACAGTCTCATGTGCAGAGATGAGTGGGATCCACACTGATGACATCTCAAAGAACTACAGTCACTGTGGCATACATAACTGTATATTGGTTTTGTTTTTCATCTTAACGGAGATAAATTAGCAATGTTGTTGTAGCGGTGTTGGTCCCCTAAAACGAGAGAGACAAGGTGGGGTGAGGTAATATCTTTTATTGGCTCAACTTCTGCTGATGAAAGAGACAAGCTTTCAGGTTCTGCAGAGCTCTTCTTCTTCTTCTCTAAAGACCTGAAAAGAGCTCTGTGGGGCTCAAAAGCTTGTCTCCTTCACCAACAGAAGTTGGGCCAATAAAATATATTACCTCACCCCACCTTGTCTCCCTCATAAATTGGTCTGATAGTCCAGATATGTGCCTGTGAAAGGGGTTAGAGAGTAAAGATCTCATTGCCTGTGGAATGGAAATTACGAATCAGTCTTGTCAAGTTGTGATACATGTGTAATGGAGAGTACTATAAATTGCGTGATTAACAGACATCAGTAGCTGAATATGCAACAGAAATGTCACGTGATATAATTTAATCAGGTACCTAAATACATTGGTGTTTTTGTTTTGTTCCTTAAAGAGTACTTCATAGTGTAAATGTCAGAAAGGTTAATGAGACAAGGTGTGTGAGGTAACATCTTTTATCCAACCAGCTTTTGTTGATGAAAGAGACACACTTTAGAGCGCCACAGAGAAGTTGTTCCAATAAAAGACATTACCTCACCCACTTTGTCTCTCTTGCATCCTAGGACCAACACGGCTACAACACTGGAAACAAAAATATTAATCTAAGTCTAAACCAATTTTTTTTTTAATGTTAAACCTAGCAGTTGTCAAACTTATTTTACATTTAGGCCTCCCCAACTCTCCCTCTAAATATCTGGTTCCGTTCTCTGGTCATGTGGCCTCTTCCGCTATAGGATAAAGCTCCCTTCTATTCTTCTTGCTATTCTTTCTTAAATAAATAAATAAGTGGACTGCTGGGGTTGAGGCAACACAATCTGATATGTGAGAGAGAAAAATGGGTAATGCGTCCTTTTGAGGAAGAAATATTGAAATAAAACAATTACAGAAATAGTTTCTGACATTTCTCTTAGTGGCAAAACCACTGGGACTGTTACTGTGATGTAAAAAGCATGTTGACATTCACTCTCGGTAGTCATTGCACCTTGTACCATACAGTATATGACTCCAGCAGGAACCCAATTTTACCATTAAAAGTATAAAAACCTGAATAGAATAGAACATCAAACATCCCATTGTTAAAGTGATCAGGGCTCAGTTTTGCCTTTTAGCATTCACACACGTTACCATCGTATCCTTTTTAATTGCCTTTCAGGACTGTCTGAATCCAGCATTGTCATCATGGGTTTATCTCATTAGCAGGATCATGTGCCTGCAGATGACCTTATTACCGGACATTCTCACCACAGGACAGTCTTATTAAATGTCCCCTCAAAGAATAGTAATGGTGGGTCTGTCTAGGAATTGGATCACAGCTATAAAATTAATATCCTTTTGTATATCCCATCATCTCAGGGTTAGTGTTGTATTTTGCAATCAGAATGACCTACTAAGGACAATTTATTACATAAAGTAGTGGATATGGAACAAAATCTCCTCAGGACTCATTGGGGGGTTTATGTCCTGCCTTGTACTGGCTATTTGATATAACCATAGTTGAATATGCTATTTTATGTACGTTCCTAAGACAGACCTACACAACTGCCACCAAGAAGTCTTTGTGTTAATTGAGTATTCAGACCATAAGGTTGATTTTTATTTCCAGGTGCCATATGTATTGAAAATTACATATTTTATTCAGTAGACCCAAATAAATTTGCATAACCACCTGAAGATAATTCTGTTACTCTCTCTCCTTCGTGGTGAAAAGGCATTGAGAGTAATGGAGATGATATTGAATAGAAGAAACTGCAGGGGAAAACTGAAACTATTTTATTTTTTAATGTAATGAGAAATGTCCGTATAGACAAATGTATGTTTTATTTTCTCATTTAGCTGTACCTGGCCCTCAAATCTCTTAATTAGTGTCATCAGTAGTTCTGTCTTGTTTGGTATGATAAGCTAATAGACAAAAGGCCTACCTAGGACCTCTCAGATTTGAAGCCCCAGGTTATGTTTATTAAATAGAATTCTTCATCAGGGAGACACTTAGCAGCCATGAATGCCATTTGTCTATACGGACATTTGTTTAAGTTATTTTATTTATTCACTGACTGTTCTCTTTCAAAATGCCTACAATGTGTGTGTTGAATTATGAGACACAAAATATAGATAGTCCCTGCTCAAGAGACCTTACAGTGCAAAACAGATGCACAGGGCAGATTAGCTGGTGTAGATCACTGCATCTCCATTAATGAGAGTAGAGCTATTCTGATGAACAGCTAAAGGTGTAGCCCCAAGTAGCTAGAATGCACTGTCAAGTGCCAAAAAGAGGATAACTTGGGTTTTGAGAGATTTTATATCAGCAGTTCTTAAAACGGTGGCACATTTACCACTGGCAGTAAATGGACCGTGATCAGGTGATATTAGTATTGGTTTATATGGCTAAGAATCCTCTAATTTTATACTAATTAAGGCAGTGCACCAAGGACTTCTGAGCATTAGATGGGGTGTGCTCAATCTTAAAGTTGGAGAACCATTAGATTATCTCATTTTATTATTGGCTTATTTCTTATATGAACATGGAAGATCTTTTTGTCCTTCAGGGAAGGGTTGGTATAACAAGGTTGGTGACTTATCAGAATGAAACTGAGTTGTTCTCTTGTGTTGAAAGAGGCTCTTGCTGCTTTTGAGCATGAAGATAGGGAAAAATAAACATTTCCCATTCTGGAAATATTCTTGATGCTTTTTCTGACAGCTTTACAGCCCCAGTAGCTGAAGTTGGAAAGGTGAAATTTGACATGAGGAATTAGCCTTCATGGTGTCTTTTTTTCCTGCGAGGAATGACATTTGTTACTGCAAAATGGGTAATTGCCTGTATGTGCAAATATGGTGTTTCCCTTCACTAAGGTTGTGCAGAAATTTTGCAGGGACAACTTAATTGCCAACCTTTGAAAATTTCGCCCACAAGGTTCCTATGAATACATTACATGTATGAATGGAAAATTAGATCCATTACAAATGAGTAAGTCTGAATTACATATAGTTTATCTTTGTGTGTGTTAATAACTATGATGACACAACGGAAGATTTTCAAGTATTTTTCAGTTAATAGCTGAACTTCACAACACCACAGTACCACGCAGCAGTTTAGGACAGGAAGTAAAGAATAGCATAGAAACCTGAATCAAAAGGGTGTAGGGATTTACTTAGACAAAATGTAATTACTGCGTTGGCGTTAGGTCAGAACATGTTGACTTCAATTCCCAGTCTTTTATGAAAATTCATCTGGATCTTTAATGGCCACAAAGAGATGGAAATTGTGCAGTGCTGATTATAAGGAATGTTTGAAAGATATTTTATCAAAACCACACTGCTGTATCTAGTTAACTTAATAGGACTTGTGTAGCACTCCTTTTGCAGTAACCAGTTTACTGCGGATGTTTATGGGATGAAGTTAAAACCAGCCTTCCCACCACACCGTTCTTGGTGCCACTGCCAGTAATTCACAGGAAAGAGACAAATTAGAGGCCTTTCAGCAGTAGCAGAGGCAATATTATTAAACTGCCAAGCCCCTAATTTCATTATGTCTTCAGGAATGTATTTGATTAGGGAAATCCAGCCACAAAGAATATCAGAGAAAAACAACACAGAACAGTTGAAGGCTCCCCCCCCCCCCATGGAAATACAAGAAAACATTATTTGAATACTGTCAGGTTCTAAAAATGACAATGTAACTTGTTTCCAAAGTTGTATTTCCAAAGGAAGAACATATTTTTCTAGCAGTATAAGCTTAGTAGAAAACTCCTGTCGGTGTAAGTAAAATAAAAAAAACCAAGTGTCTGAGTAAAGAAAATAACTGGATCTAAACACCATGAAAACACTGATGTATAAAAAACATTTCTAACACGGGAGATGTTATGATATGGCAATTTCCTACTCCATATAGAAATATAGTGCTAGAAGACACCTAGTGGAGTTTAGCATTAGCTACAAGTATGTGTGTAACTCTGGGAAACTGTTAAGGAGAGGCCCATAAATATGTGATTTCCGAATACTCTGAGAACCAGCGCGCTCCCATTGATTTTAGTTGTGAGAGCTCAGTGCCTCTGGAAATCAGGCCCATAATAAAGCTCTTGTTGATGAACACGGATAATCCTAAAACTCTGCTGGAAAAAGAGGGTTTAGGAAGCCATTCTGCAGCCTGTAAAAATGTCTACCAAATATTGTTCACTTTATGCTTCTCAGGCTAACTGGTTCAGAATTAGAAATCATCTGCTCTATGCTCGATTTAATACTTAGCATTTCAGGTTTACAATTATATATAAGTTTTATTCAACCAAAATATATTAGAGAGAATTGTAAAGCTTCTTATTCAGATGAAGCCACATAGGAACTACTAAAATTAGCTATTTTTGAAATCTCATATTTTGATTGAACATACAAACATATTATATTGTTAGCACGCTCTTGCTCAAGTGGGTCCATCTTTTCAAAACTGTATGCTCATATTGTGCACATGCTTTTCTGTGTGTGTGTGTGTGTGTGCAGTTTATAGAGATGCACAGCTTTCCCCATAATTTGGGTTTACACTCACAATGTAGATACACACCCTTGCAAGCCCAATTTATGTGCACATTGGAAACTATGCTCCTATTGGGGGAGGGTCACATTTGTTATTTAGGCATAGGCCTAGTTTTACGTCACTTGCACACACTTTGGCACAGCCCACTTTCAAAATTTAGGTCAAAATCAATATGTTCTTAGGGCCTGATCCAATTACCATTTTAATCAATAGGCGTCTTTCCAGCAAGTTTAATGGTGGCTTGAGTGAGCCTCTAGTTCTTAAGAAAGTTAGACATGGAAACTAAGACAAATGTGGACAGTGCCATCTAGTGGTGGTGCACATCAGGGTGGTGCAGTTTACACCCATCTCTGTCCATGGGTGTAGCAGAGAAGGCAAGAGCATATCACTGGGGAAAGGCAGGCAAGGGCACTGGTGCCTCCCACCCTCCATGGGTTCCACACCTGGAATGCAACTTTATTTGTGTTTGGGGCTCCACAGGGGTGAAAGCTGGTGGAGGTTCCACAGGAGATGTGCTGAATTAACCTGAACCCAGCCCAGACCAGGCTAGGTCCACCCATTTTGTGAGTCGTTCTAGTCAAGTCTTGGTTTCCCAGCAGAGTGGGAAGGAAAATGGCTTGTATCATTGTGTTCTCATTTGTAGTAGATTTAGCATTAATGGGTCTAGATTGCACCTGAGACTGAGTTTGACTCTTGGAATTGTAAATGTTATGTATAAATTGCTCAAAATTGGGACCGATATGTCCTTTGTTTCCTTGTCACCTCCACCATGTGCATTCCCTAACACCACGCATGGTATGAGGCCTGATCTTACAGAAGTGCTTAAGCTAGAACTCCTTGTCAGTAGGGAACTTTGAGGGGTCATTCTGAGTTGCAATGCTTAATTTGCTAATTATGGCTTAATTATAACAGTGCCCTGCAACGTTCACGTAGCGAGTTTTAACGAGGAACTTGGGTCCTTTTGCGATTTGTAAATGGATTTCAATGTGTGCCTCTCCACTGTGCATACAAGCATCATAACGGAGGCAGTTTAAAATGGGAGCTCAGAAGAGAAACAGTAACTCTGATTCAGGAGCACGGAGAGGATTTAATTAATTTTTCTGTTTATCCATAGATATCTAAAATAATTTCAAAAACATCCGATAAAATTAGTCAGCAGTAGCTCCCCACCCTTAAACCAAAAATAACCAACCACAATACAGTAATAATAATGTGTTGCACTCTGATACTGTAGGGCAGGATTTGGACTAAATTCAGGATCCCTGTTTGGGTGAGTGATGCTTAGACACATTATAGAGGTGATATGTTCAGGCTCAGTTATGGGAGAGAGGGCCTAATTGTGCACACTCTTACTCACACAAGTAGTCCCTTTGGTTTCACTAGTGCTTAAGAGATTGAAGGACCAGACCTCTGATTGTAAACTCTTCAGGGCATGTATGTGTGTTTTTATAATTTGCCTGTACAGCGCCGTGCACACCTGTGGTGTGGTATTATCCGTAAAGACCTATGGTTCTTTTGAAGCCCTGCTATTGTCTGATTTCTGTGACTGTTAGTTAGCCCTGGCCTCTTTAAGATAATGAGGCATCAGTGTGCACAGTTTTCTTTCTGACTTGGTAACTGACTTTAAATGGGCAAAATATTGCAACATAGTTAATACATGCATATTTCCAAAGATAGACATGCAAACGTCATCTTGTTTTCTGTTATATTATTCGCTCACATGGAAGTGGTTATGCCACCTCCATTTCTGGCTGCAGCGGATGGAAGTTTGCTCCTCTTTGACATCTCTGGGAATTGAGTGTTCTCAGCACTTCACAGGATTGGGTCCATACAACAAAATCTAAAAACAGGTTCTCAGGTGAAATCCTGCCCCCATAAAATGCAATGGCAAAACTCCCATTGACTTCAATAAGGCTGGGATTTTACCCCTTATCTCAACCTGTTTACACAGATTAAACCTCTCATCACCCTCTCTGAGACAGCTGTCATTAGAGTACCTGAAAAATGATTCAGGGGAGATCCATATTGATTATGCCTCAGTGATTTCCATAGGCCAATGCAGAGAGACATTCTGCAAGGCACTGGGGTTGCATAGGAACAGCTGTTCCACTGTGCCAGCCCAGCTCCAAGTCAGGTTTTATGTGATGTGGAGGGGCTTGATCTTGAACCTTCAATACCATGGGCAAATCATGCGGTCTTTACTCAGATCAGACTTCCATTGACTTCAAGATTTAGCCCATAGTGAATGTTTATGACTGTATGTTGTAACTGAGTGTTTTGTCTCATAGACCAGACCTAAAGGAAACCATTAAAAGAACCATTCCATTAAAAGAAACCCCACTAGAAAGCAGATGTCTTGTGCTTGCACTGGCAGTGTGTGGTTTGATGCCTACAGTTAAAATAAAATTAAAGACCTTGTTAAACTATAAGAGATTCAAAAATTAATCTACACCAACCTACATGACACTGAGGGCTTAAATACTTTATTGACCAAACTGGCGTTCATAGTCTCTCTTGTAAAAGTTATGAGGGGGTTGCATCATTTTATCTTTCACACACAGTGTGCACACACAATTTTGGCTGGCTCTTTGAGCATTAAAAAATAGGCTGATGCTTCTGCATTTAGTAGTATTTTATACAAGTGAAATCAAAAGTTGTAATGTTGTAAATGCTGTAAAGGTTGTAATGTTCTGTAAAATTCTTACATGTTGTTCAGAGGCATAATACGGCTATGGCATACACGTGATATGAGTAGTAACGTTGCCCTCTGTTTAATATTGCATAAAGGAAAGTAGTGTTTCAGAATTAAATCTAGTCACATCAGTCAGCTGTGATCTTTGGAAGCTGGCGTGTTAAATATTAGTGGTCAGACTGGGCTCTGGGCTGTTCTGCTTGTCTTCCCTTCTCCTGTGGAGTATTGATTTTTGTAATACATTCTACAGTAGTTCCACTAGATGGAGTAGGGTAGCAGCGATGTGGTGTAGGCTGGCCCGCTAAAGCAAAAAAACACATGATTTGTCAGACAGGGAATGGGAAAAAAAAGAGGGAGGAAATGGAGAGAGAAAGAGAGAGAGAGTGAAAAACAGTGGGTGTGCGAAGAAGCAAAGAGCAGAAGCGAGAAAGATATAGTTTAGACTCTTGTCAAAAAGCAAAGGAGGGAAACCCTCATAGGCAATGTGTGAGAGTAACCAAAAAAACCCCTGCAGTATGAAGAGGGATATTGGACTGGATTTTTAAAGGCTGATTGCATTTTCCCAACATATATTTTAAATGTCTCCACAATCTATTTTGCTTAGACTTCCCCCTCCTACCTCAAGGACAGATAGGGTTGGGAAATGGGGATTCCTTTATGAAGCTGTATTTTTATCTTGAGATTCTTAGTCAAGTCTGAAGCATCCTCTGCAGTGACAATTAAGATACAGATGTTTTTTTTTAAAGCCACAGTTGGCTGCTTTACTTTCATTCTGGCACATTTACCCAGAGTGTCCTTTGCAAACTGCCATTACTTGTAGGTGTCTCCCCCGCCCCCATTATGACAGAAAGAAGAGAGAAAAGTTAATTGTTCAGTCTTAAAATATAAATAGCTACATAATGGTGGTGGTTCCATTAGTGATGGTTAAATATCTAATGAAAATAAATATTAGTGTTCTGAGTGGTTTGGAAATGAGCATTAACTGCAAAGCTAAAACTAGATAATCAGATATTGTAAAAGTAGTAGGCTTCCTAATATAGATTTTATCATGTTGATCATTGAGTAGTACCAGGAAAATGGAGAAAAGGGAAAGTATTACAATAAATCAGTGTTAAAAACACTTTATAGATAATTTTTAAATAAGCATGGTTTCCTCTCTGTTGGTGAATGAATCTGGAAAAGATTAAAATTAGATGAATCAGAATGTAGAAGGTTGCAAATTGGGACATAAAAATTGAGTATTCAATATGCAAGCATATAAATGATCATAAATTACAATATAATTTATAGGAGCTTTCTTTCCTTTCCTCATCAAAAAGCACTGCTAATACAGTAGGACACTGATCAAAGCTCACTGAAGTCAATCAGATTCTTTCCATTGACTTTGTGGGATTTGGATCAGGACCTACATGTTTGATCCTGAATCTTCTGAAGTCATTGCAATACTCCCATTGACTTCAATGAATGCAGGTTTGAGCTCTCTGATGATGCGCTGGAGAAGTTTTAGTTGGGGGCTGAAGGTGATAGCTAGTGGTCTTCTGTTATTTTCTTTGTTGGCCCTGTCTTGTAGGAGGTGACTTCTGGGTACTCGTCTGGCTCTGTCAATCTGTTTTTTCACTTCAGCAGGTGGGTATTGTAGTTTTAAGAATGCTTGATAGAGATCTTGTAGGTGCTTGTCTCTATCTGAGGGATTGGAGCAAATACGGTTATATCTTAGAGCTTGGCTGTAGACAATGGATCGTGTGGTGTGTCCTGGATGGAAGCTGGAGGCATGTAGGTAAGTGTAACGGTCAGTAGGTTTCCGGTACAGGGTGGTATTTATGTGACCATCGCTTATTAGCACAGTAGTGTCCAGGAAATGGACCGCTAGTGTGGATTGATCTAGGCTGAGGTTGATGGTGGGATGGAAATTATTGAAATCATGGTGGAATTCCTCAAGGGCTTCTTTTCCATGGGTCCAGATGATGAAGATGTCATCAATGTAGCACAAGTAGAGTAGGGGCGTTAGGGGACGAGAGCTAAGGAAGCGTTGTTCTAAGTCAGCCATAAAAATGTTGGCATACTGTGGGGCCATGCGGGTACCCATAGCAGTGCCGCTGACTTGAAGGTATATATTGTCCCCAAATGTGAAATAGTTGTGGGTGAGGACAAAGTCACAGAGTTCAGCCACCAGGTTAGCTGTGACATTATCGGGGATACTGTTCCTGATAGCTTGTAGTCCATCTGTGTGTGGAATATTGGTGTAGAGGGCTTCTACGTCCATAGTGGCCAGGATGGTGTTTTCTGGAAGATCACCGATGGATTGTAGTTTCCTCAGGAAGTCAGTAGTATCTCGAAGATAGCTAGGAGTGCTGGTAGCGTAGGGTCTGAGGAGAGAGTCCACATAACCAGACAAGCCTGATGTTAGGGTGCCAATGCCTGAGATGATGGGGCGTC
The DNA here is from genome assembly GCF_002925995.2 of Terrapene triunguis. Classification (NCBI taxonomy): domain Eukaryota; kingdom Metazoa; phylum Chordata; order Testudines; family Emydidae; genus Terrapene; species Terrapene triunguis. The sequence continues at coordinate 94,510,926 of NW_020664417.1, read as the reverse complement.
CAGGATTTCCAGGTTTATGGATCTTGGGTAGCAAATAGAATGTCCCTGGTCGGGGTTCTAGGCATGTGTCTGTACAGATTTGTTCCTGTGCTTTGTCAGGGAGTTTTTTTAGCAGATGGTGTAGTTTCTTTAGGTAATCCTCAGTGGGATCAGAGGATAATGGCCTGTAGAAGATGATCCTTTACTCTCACAGATCTTGGGAGACAGACCTGTCCTCGCTTACAGACAACCCCCCAACCTAAAGCAAATACTCACCAGCAACCACACATCACTGAACAAAAACACTGACCCAGGAACCTATCCTTGTAACAAAGCCCGATGCCAACTCTGTCCACATATCTATTCAAGTGACACCATCATAGGGCCTAATCACATCAGCCATACCATCAGGGGCTCGTTCACCTGCACATCTACCAATGTGATATATGCCATCATGTGCCAGCAATGCCCCTCTGCCATGTACATTGGCCAAACCGGACAGTCTCTACGCAAAAGAATTAATGGACACAAATCTGACATCAGGAATCATAATACTCAAAAACCAGTGGGAGAACACTTTAACCTGTCTGGCCATTCTTTGACAGACCTGCAGGTGGCTATCTTAAAACAGAAAAACTTCAAAAACAGACTCCAACGAGAGACTGCTGAGCTGGAATTTATATGCAAACTAGACACAATCAACTCAGGGCTAAATAGGGATTGGGAATGGCTGAGCCATTACAAACATTGAATCTATCTCCCCTTGTAAGTATTCTCACACTTGCTTCTTATCAAACTGTCTGTACTGGGCTATCTTGATTATCACTTCAAAAGTTTTTTTTTTTCTTTCTCTTACTTAATTGGCCTCTCAGAGTTGGTAAGACAACTCCCACCTGTTCATGCTCTCTGTATGTGTGTATATATATCTCCTCAATATATTTCACTCTATATGCATCCGAAGAAGTGGGTTGTAGCCCACGAAAGCTTATGCTCTAATAAATTTCTTAGTCTCTAAGGTGCCACAAGTACTCCTGTTTTTTACCTGAAACCAAGAGGCAGAAGAGGGAATAACAGACACTTACAGTACAGAGCTGAGAATTCTGGCAGCCACATGGAACTTTGGAGACATGAAAGATTCCCTAATTAAAGACAGGATCATTTGTGGGGGACATGATTCCAGCTTATAGGCGAGATTGTTGAGAGAAACAGATCTAACCCCGGAGATGTGCCTCCAAATACCAATGGTATCTGAACTGTCTGGGTCATGGATCAAAACAGTGACAGCCACTAGTGCAGATCTAGTACATAGGATCAAGTTAAAGGACCCCAGAAAGCAAGACAGAAAGAGACTGACCAAGAATGCAGGCATTATGGTCCAGTGTAAACACTGTGGAAAGCAGCACAAAAGACAGAAAGAAAAATGCCCATCCTGTAGGCAACAGTGTAAGAGGTGTAGACAACAGAACCACTTTGTGCCCTGCTGCAGCTACCTTAGGAAATGAAAGAAAACCAGCAGTACATACAGTGATTGAGGCCATAGAGACTTCCAGTGTGACTTCAGCAGATGGAAAGAATCTCAGTATACACGCACTGCAGAAGAAGGCTGTCAGCCATTCAGCTGCCATATTTGCAGCTATGTTATTAGAGCAATTGCCAATTTGATTCTAGGTTAACTGTGGAGCCAGCTGCAATCTAATCCCAGCCCCACTGATAAGCAGCAATATTAGACTGGTGAAATGTGACCAGTTGTACAATAAAACCATTCTGAGTCGGCAAATGCAGGTTGTCAGTAAGAAACCCATGAAATAAGAGACACTATTGCATAGAGTTTATAGTCTCTAATACATAGGAATACCGCTGACTGCTGGGCAGCAGGGCAGTATCAGCCATGGATTTGATCTCAGTACAACACCAGAAAATTTTCAACTTGAGAGAGGAGGGAGAACAGTCACTGTGAGCCCTGTGCAGCATTGTAACAGAATATAAGTACATAAAAAAATAAAAATAAAATAAATTACAGGAGATATCCTATCTCCTAGAATTGGAAGGGACCTTGAAAGGTTATTGAGTCCAGCCCCCTGCCTTCACTAGCAGGACCAAGTACTGATTTTGCCCCAGATCCCTAAGTGGCCCCTGCAAGGATTGAACCCATAACCATGGGTTTAGAAGGCCAATGCTCAAACCACTGAGCTATCCCTCCCCTCAAAATAAATACTAGTTTAAAGAAATTACTTTCCAAAACACTGTTCCTACCTCAAAGAATATCAGGGTTGGAAGGGACCTCAGGAGGTCATTTAGTCCAATCCCCAGATCCCTAAATGGCCCCCTCAAGGATTGAGCTCACAAGCCTGGGTTTAGCAGGCCAACGCATGGAGACAGACACCCAAAGGGCAAGCTGAAGTTAGGAATAGATTGCAACATCCAGTCCATGAGACTACCAATTCCTTTAGCCCTAGGGGAGCCACTGAAGAAGGAACCGACCGGGAAGCTTACAAAGCCTACAAAGACAATTAGCAGGCTAGTAGTGGTGAGGAAACTTTCAAGTAAACTGAGGATCTATATTGACTGAAAGGCATTGGACAGAGCATTGAAGAAGAAAAAAAAGTCACTGCCCATTACCAGCAATTGAGGAAATACTACCTGATTTATCCAAGGCAGTTTGTGTTGTCAAGAATGGATTCTGGCATATTAAACTAAACGAGTCATCCAGCCACCTGACAACCTTTGCCACACCATTTGGCAGGTACTGCTGGGCGTGAATGCCTATGAGCATCAGCCCAGGCCCACTGGTCTTCCAGTGTAAACTGATCCAGGCATTAGAGCAGTGGTGGGCAACCTGCGGCCCGCAGGCCGCACGCAGCCTGTCAGGGTAATCCACTGGTGGGCTGCCAGACAATTTGTTTACATTTGCCTGGCCGCCTGCAGCTCCCAGTGGCCGCGGTTCGCCATTCTCAGCCAATGGGAGCTGCGGGGAGCGGTGGTCAGGCCCGCGCTGCTTCCTGCAGCTCCCATTGGCCGGGAATGGCGAACCACGGCCACTGGGAGCTGCGGGTGGCTGTGCAAATGTCAACAAACAGTCTGGTGGCCCACCAGTGGATTACCCTGCTAGGCTGCATGGGGCCTGCGGGCCGCAGGTTGCCCACCACTGCATTAGAGGAACTCCCAGATATAAAGATGGTTACAGATGAGATTCTTATTGTAGAAAGAAATGACAAGGAAGATACAATCCACGACCTCTGAAGGTCTTTGTCAGACTGAGAAACTGAGAGTCGTAAAGGAAATGCCCAAATCAAAGGATGTGAAGGCAGTCTAGCGTCTTACAGGGATGACTAGCAATGTATAGGGATGGCCAACTATCTTTCCAGATTCTGTGCACAGCTATTAGAAACCTATGAATCTGTGAGACAGTTAACACACAATGGTGCAGTGTGGGAATGGTCTGAGAACCAGGAACAGGAATTTGAAAGTATAAAGAAAATCTTAAGTGAGGCACCAGTCTCAAAGTGCTGCAACCCTGAAGAGCAGCTAGAACGTCAGTGTAACACCTCAGAATGAGGCCTATGGAGCCACCAGCCCCATAGTATTTGCTGGTAGAACCCTGATGGGCACAGAAAAGGGATGTGCTTGGATAGAAAAGGAGCTATTGACACCTGCTTTTGAGAATGGAATGATTCCATCTGTTCACCTTTGGGCACAAGGTGACTCAGCAGTCTGATTGCAAGCCATTAGAAAGCATCACGAAGAAGCCACTGTTGATTGCACCCAAGTGATGACAGAGCATGCTAGTGAGACTCCAGCACTAGGAAGTGAGGATAAGGTATTGCCCAGGAAAGTCAGTACTGGTGCTAGATACGCTGAGAATGGCATACCTTTCAGAGTAAACATAGTTAATTCTGCTAGACAGGAGATAGAGTCTAACTACATGCCTTTGCATCTCTGATAGGAGGCTCCTGGCAATGCAACAAAGCATTAGCCTGGATGAGATGCTACTGGCCCTAAAACCTTTCAGATGCCAGGGTTGGCCAGATCATAAGAGCAAGTGCCACCGGTGGTTACACCCATTTCCAAGTGAGGGATGAACTGTGTGTGAAAAATGGGATTTTGTATAAATTGGGCAGCAGTATTCCCAGCAAATTTCAGAGCTAAAACTACGAGATGGACACATACTTCACACATGGGGGTAGAGGCATGCCTGAGACGAGCCAGGGAGTGTTTGTACTGGCCAATCAACATTTCCAGCATCCCAAAATAAAGACCACTTCTGAAAATTTGGGCAAAGCCACAGAGCACCTCAGTGACAGAACCCATGACTCCTGACTGTCAGTTCCCAGCTGTCGAGCCTTATCATCTGAAGGTCAGTGATGTCAGTGGGAGCCATCCCATTGACTACAATGGGCTCTGGATCAAGTCCATAATGATTAGCACACACTAGACGCCCTGTGAAAATATATCAATGGCAGTGAGCAAGAGATGAAACAGAATAACAGATTGGTGTAGTCTGATAAATAAAATACACAGCAAACATATAACAGTCTATTTTCCATTTGACAAACTCCTGGACATGTTCTATTTTTTCCTTTGTATGTATCGAAACCAAACAGCAAATTTAAAAGCGAACAAAAGGTTTTCCACACAGCTGAACCTTGAAAAATGCTTTATTCTTGATTTCCTATTGTGAATTCATTAGCCGAGAAAATTGTTTAGGTTTGGAAAGCTGTGACACAGTGTAGAGAATTTGTTTTTATTTCTTTTTTCCTTTTCTTAAACTTACTGTGAAAATTATGCAAAGAATGTTTTGCTTAGAGTTATGGCACTGCCAGCATCATTTAACTTCTTGCACTTAATTTACCTTATTTACATTTTTATTAGGTATCATTATCATGTACATACAGCACATACTTGTAGGGCTATTCATTTTTGGCAAAACATCTATCTACTGACCAGGGATTTCAACATGTTTTCATCTTGATACCATGCTGGTTGAACAGTTAACCTTTTCAGGTATGCAAGTACATGTTCAATTGGCAAAGGTATCACATAATCTATGACACTAGTTTCTCCCATTTTCAAAATCACATTTCTACAGTCTGACCAGATGAGATGCTAGAAAGAAAAATGGTGTGTAGACCACAGAACCAGTATTTGATTTCAAGCCTTGATGCACCAATACTCCACTGGGAAATGATCTTGATAGGATAGTGTTCTGCAATCTATCCCGAGACAGCATGGGAGCTGTAAATTGTCATAACTGAAGTTTGCTACTGAAAATGGGTGGGTAAATTTTAGTGTGCATTTATATTGATTGGGACTCTGTTTGAAGGTCATTGGTGCAGATGAATTGGCTTTTCTGTAGTGATACTATATATTGTCCCTGGAAAATTGTACAAACACATTGGCTTGACGCATATACTTGGTATAAGAATGCAACAGTTGTATCCAGACATTTAAAATGAATTCCCTTATGAAATGAAAGTTTAGAACATAAAATGCTTCTGCATTCTTTTGTAAAGCATTTTTTTCAGTAAGAACAGTACGTATTTACTGAAGTTAATGGTATTAGAACATTGTGACTATGTGACTGATTACTTCTCCTAAACTATTAGGAATTGAAGATCATGTTATATGTCTTTCAATAAGTATTTTCCCCTAAATTTTCAACAAGGTCTTGGATGTGCAGGGCCGGCTCTAACTTTTTTGCCGCCCCACGCAAACACCCCCCCGAGCGCCGCACCGCCGAAACACCCCCCTGAGCACCGCGCCGCCGAAACACGCCCCCAGCACCATGCCATGCCACCGAAACAAAAACAACCCACCCCCCCAAGCACCACCCGACCGAAACAAAATCACCAACAAAATAATCCTCGAGCGCCGCCCCGCTGAACCAAAAAAAAAAAAAACCACCGAGCACCCCCCGCCACCTCAAGATTGGCCGCCCCTTACAAGGTGCCACCCCAAGCCTGTGATTGGTCGGCTGGTGCCTGGAGCCGGCCCTGTGGATGTGACCTGTGAACTTAATGTTGTTAGGTATTAATGATCTCCATACTAGAAATATTCAAGCATACAAAAGTTCCCTCTCTTTTTTTTTTTTTTTTTCCCTCAGAGTAACTAGAGTTCCATTCTTTGTCAAGGTGAAACTCAATTTGCAGTAATTATAATTTCTTAAATTTGATTTATTTGCACTAAGTAGCTATGTCAGTTTCTCAGACAAGTAAATGCACTAGGATACATCTATTTAAATATCGACACTGTTTCCTCTATCATCTTTGACAAAAATCCCACACTCACTCTGCTTGTAAAATCATTGTAAAAATGGTCATTGTGAGAAATAGTGTAGGCATTTGGATATATATATTCAAATATAAAGGTTTCGATCCAGTGTGGTCTATATTATCATGAAAAATACTTTAGGATCCTCTAATTTACTACCTCACTTTTTAATTTAACACATACCTCTGCACTGATTAGAAATAATTTGTTCTCTACCTTGTTGCAAATGCAAATGCAAATGCAAATGTTGGTATTATAGTTTATTTAGATTATAGTAATGCCAAGAGGCCAACCGAGATTGGTCCATGGTTCAAACAGAGTGTAAGACAGTCCCTGTCCTGACTTGCTTATAGTCTCAACAAGACAGACAAAGCATTGTGGGAAAGGGTTATAACATAACAAGCACAGTGAATAAAGTGCTGGTCTGCCATCTGCATTTTAGTTCCACATTTTTTTTGCTTTGCTTTTGATATCTTTCTTTTGGGTTGAGGTGAAGGGGCTGCAAGAGGGGGACTAAATAGAAAGACAGGGAAAGGAGGCAGTGGAGGTGGAGAGGTGAGAGAAAGCAGACATGGAGAATGGGTAGAGTGAGGTTGAGAACAAGTGACCGTGTTGGAGTAAACAGCCAAGTCAGGAAAGGGAGAGAATGCCCAGAGGAAACAATTGTTCCCTCTAGTATTACCTACTATTAAAATAGGATGGTGAATGACTCAATCCATTTTTAACCCACTTTATCTGGGCTGCTATAAAGCTCTGTAAAGCACCCCTATGAACTGTCAGGAATATGTTTCCCAGACCACAGGCGTTAAATTATGGTATCCCAACTCAAAGTGTTGTTCAGAGTAAACAAATGTATCTGTACCTCAATTACGGTAGTATCTAACTAGGTAGATAGTTCTTCCTTTCCTTCTGTATCCCTCAGAGTGTGGAATGGACACCTATACTGTATATCTTAATTTTAATAGGATCCTCTGAATTTTCTCCCTCTGAGTAACTCTGGTATGAGAGATGTAATCTTCCACTTCTTTCTGGGTATCTTTCACAGCAACCTTCAGAGAGAAAAATGAGATTCAGTTTCCAGAGTTAATTTACCCTAAATCACCATTTGTTTAGACATAGGATACATATTTCCCCCAGGATTATACCACATCTGGTTATCACTCTCCTCTACTGCTTAAAATTAGACATTTGTTCATCCTAAATCAATGATTTCTAGCTGGTGCAAAATCAATAATCCCTACGGTGATGGGTCCCACACAGACATAAATGGGAAAGAGATATCCAGCTCTGAGGTTTTAGGGTGTTTTAGATTAATTAAATCAGTTTATATTTTGACTGAAATACCTGAACTGAGATTCTTGTATCATCTGGAGCTTTTATTTGTCCTGTTGGTTGTTCTGAATTGGGAGTTCTGGACTTCAGAATGAGTCAATTTGTAAAAAGATAAGAATGTGTGTTATTGTTGACCATGCTTGATCATGAGACTATTGGATTCAGGTTTGTGACATTCATACATGTAACATTGAGGTATGAGGCCCTAGATGAAGTACAAATATGGGCCTTCCCTCAACCTGTAGAGAGAGCTGAATCCCTCCCCCAGTAACTCTGCCCCTCTCCCCAACTATGTCCACACCCTCATCTTCATAAAACTTGCTGCTTGTGGGCAGAGCAATGGTGACACAGAGGTGCTCCAGGAGGTGTGAACCCCAGCACCCCACAGGGCCCACTCATGCACTCACATTCCACCATGTTTTGCTTGGGAAAGGGGATTTTGAAGACTTTCCTCCATCCCCCAGTAAGAATTGTCTGCTCAGGTGCTGCAGCCCCAAAAGCATGGCAGTTCCTCCTTCCCCATCTGCCTGAAGAGGTGGAACAGCAGTGGGCTGAGGAAGAGGGAAACCTGGGCCCATCAGCAATGCAGAGTAGCAAGCCAAAGTCCTTCTCTTCCCAGCCCATCCAAATTATATGAACAATAGGCCAACGGGAGGGCTTTTCCTCCTCTTTTCACCAGAAGAGGTGCAGTAGTGGTGGGCTGAGGAACCTGTTTAATTCCTCCATCATGTCCAAACCCTGGGTTCTACAGCTAACTGGGAGAAGGGAAACCCTAACTCGCTCATGTAGAATGCAGCCTCATTCTTCCCAATTGGCCTGAACATGGGGTAGACAATAAGGGCCAACAGGAACAGCAGCAGTAGCGGCTAACTATTTCACAAAGCCTTAGTAGTGAGAGGTCCTCTGCTGTGGAAATGGGGAGCCATCTAGTTCTGCAGCCTCTTATGGAGCTCTCCAGAGCCCAAGCCATACCTGTTTATGTTTATGTGACATAATAATGTGATCCTAGAAAGAGAGAGAACTTCCAATGACTGTCAATAATGCAAAAAACAAACAACCCCCCCCCCCCCAAAAAAAACCCAACAGCCCTGCAAAAAACCATAGAAGGCCACAGATTCAGTGTCTCAGACCCTAGGCCTGTTCTGCCTAGTGGCTAAACTGGCCTTGAAAACTGCCACATGAATCCTTCTGCTCGTATAACTTTCCTCATAGGGAATGTAAGAATTCTCAGACCTGCCCATTATTTTTTTTTTATGCTCTGTCAACACAGCATTAATACACCCTGATGACAGTTCCTTTCCCTTTATACTGGATCTGTGACCATCTGCATTTTTTGATATATTGTATGTCCTTGAAATTCTCTACCCATCTGCACTGGAAGGCAGCTCGCAAACTCTCCTTAGTGTTTGGGACCATAACAGCCATCATTTTGCCAGAGGAAATTAAGGACGATTAGTTGCTTGCTCAGTAGAAAAGGATCTAGAATTTCGACCCTGGGTAGCATGCTTACTGAGTGTATGTGGAATGCCTGAAAAAAGTCTCATGTCTTACTTATGTGAGTGTGGCAACCTTATTGACAAAATGTAGCATTAAAACATCATAAGCAGCATTGGAATAAAGTGTCGTGAAGCCTTTTCACCTGCTTGAATGTTGGTTTATCAATCAAAAGAATAATTTTACTCTTTAAACATAAAACATGTTACTTAATCAATAAGAAGTAAAGTTATTTAGCATAATAAATCTGTATAAATAGTAATAAAGTATGCAATGATGATACAGAATAACTTGCCTATTGGCCTTATGAGTGTGGCATTAGATTATACTCTTTAGCCTCTTGATATATCTAGTTTTTAATAAAAGCAATTGACCAGATCCTTCAGTTACGCCTTGCTTTGCACTGTGGCTGGGTAGTTTACACACTGCCAGGGGTATGGCTATAGTTGTGTGTCTGCTTTCAAATCATATTCACATAAGGAAAAATCCTTCCTCTGTGGGTGTGAAAGATCGCAGCCACGTTGGAACAGGTGTGCTTCTCCTGTGCAGGATGTTGACTCTCGTCTGTGCTTTAACGGGTCTTCCTGCTCTCCAGTGTCAATGGTTTCTTTTTTGTGTGGGGATGGAGTCGTTGGATTTTATGTAGCTCAATTGTGCATTTACCTTCCTAGAACCGCTGTGCTGCCACACATTGACTTAAGGGAGAGAATTCCTTCCTCACGGAATTTAGCTGTCTCATAGTGGTGAGGTAGAGAGGCTGTTGGAAAGAGTTTTACATTTCTAATTTAAAATAAAAAACCCTTTGTAATGAGAAACATTCTTTTGCCAAGATGTGGCCAGTCACCACCGGTATCCAGTGAGCACAAATGAGAGAGGGAGCCACAAAGGTGCAGGTTGTGGCTCCCTGATTCTGCAGCAAGTGAAGATTAGGACACATCCCCTTCCTGTTATGGACCCAAACTTTGGGAGCTTCAGGATGTGATGAAGGTGGAACATTGGCCAGAATGGGCCTCTCCCTAACATGGAGAATCCAGCTCTGCTTGTTTTTTGTTTGTTTGTTCCATTTTTATAGCAAGGTGGATAGTGAAGAGGGGCAGCATCAAAGTTGGGAACAAGGCCCCAAATATTGGTTCTATCCTTTTCCGCTACCCTTTGTTTGTTGATCTCTTAGACTGCAAGCTCTCGAGGCCAGGGATTATGCCTTCCTTGTTACAAGTATAGCGCCTAGCACATCATGGACAGTACTGGAAACGAGTAAGCAGTAATAACACTGATAACTGAGGCTATGCACTAGGATATAGATTTAGCCTGTAAGTCTTTCCCCAAATGGTGGTGAGTGGATTAACGTAATTCACGAGTTTGAGTTTCACATGGGTGCTTTGGGTATGCTGTTGTATACTGCTTTCTAGCACTAATTGACTCCTAAATGATCACCAAAGATACCCTGCAGCTAATTATGCAACACTGATGACTTTTTTTCCTGATTGTTCTAATTATCTTGTTTATTGTGGAAGTAAGATTAATGTCCAACCAGTATGTAAGTTTAATGGGGGAAAAAAGGGATTCATGGTTAAAGTTCCAAAAATTCAAGTAATTCAAAAGTGAGGGTTGCTGCATTAAATCAGCATCATTGTGTGCCCTGATTATTTTATCATGTACATTTATACAACATATGGAATAATCTACCAAACTACACAGAACCCAGGGAAACAGGAATCAAAAATATATGTGTAATGTAGTCGAGTTAATGTGGGAATTACAAACTTAATGCCTGCATTTTCTGATATTTTTGTCATTTTTTAACTGCATCACTTTAAATCTAAATTAACAGAATTTTGCATAGCAATTCTCTTTTGTAATAATAATGTGAAAATGTAAGTGTTTCCCGCTTCCCTTTGAAATCCACACCTCATTGAAATGAGTGAGATTTGGGAAAAAAGAGTTCTTACCTTTCTTTGGTTGGGGGGCAGTGTGCTGTCAATTTTTAAAGAAAAGCTTAGAATCTACAGTATATTTTAGATGCAGCAGAAATTGCAGAGTCCCTAAAGTAGCAGGATCCACATTTCCCCTCCATGTCCATGATTTTCTCTTGTCCCTGAAGCTAAGGCTATTGTTTTCAGAGGAGTTTGCTATGTGCATCTCAGCAAGGCAGTTACAATCTCTTTCCTGCAAGTTGTGCCATCAGCAGTCTGATTTCAGCCCTCTTTGCTGTAGCCATGTTTTTTAAATAAAGTTGTATTGATTTTTTCCCCTTTTTACATTGGAAAATTGTATATTTTTTTACTATACTCAAAATAACCTTTGCGTGCAAGCCAAGCACAGAAGAGTTCATCCCAAAAGATGCATGTTACAGAAAGTGGTGAGCACTTTGAAATGGGGGTTGTAATAGATACCATTTTGCAACCCCAAATATAGCATGCACTGGCAGCCCCCCCCCCCTCCATAATACTGACACGTATGTTTGGTATATATTTATACCACAGTCCTGCTGAGACACTGCAAGGAGCCAGTTGCTCCATTACTCCTGGAGAAAACTTTTCTTCCTTGCTCATAATGAAGGAAAATCATTCACACAAGAAGCAGCAATTTGTACTTATTCTCTCAATATTAGGGATTCTTTCAAGAAATTCTCTCATCATAAATTCTGTCCACAGGAGATATCTTAAAGATGACACCTGTCTTTAAGTCTTCTGTTGGTATCCTCTCTTTCCGCACCATCAGGGGTGAAAGTAACTGAGGACACTTACCGGTACGGGGGGGGCAGCAACAAAGCGCTGCTGTGGCAAAGGACCATCCTTAATGCGCTTTAATGTCCTTACCTCTTTTGCCTCCCCTGTCGGCTCAGCCAGTACGGACCCTACTGGCAGGGCCGCCGACGGGAGAGGTGGGGGGGAGGGGCAGCAATGTTAAAGGAGGATCCTTGCCGCGGCAGCGCTTTAACGTTGCTGTTCCTTCCCCCCCGCCGTCGACAGGAGAGGCAAAAGGGGCAGGGACATTAAAGCGCTGCCATGTGGGCTGGGTATGGGCCGGTGCGGGTTCTTACCGGTACAGAGTACCGGCCCATACCAGCTCACTTTCACCCCTGCCTACCGTTAATATGGCCTCTTACTATCCTTCTCTGCTTCCTTCTCTTCCCAGTCTTCTTCCATTTCTTTCTTGATTAAGGTCTACACTTGGATAATGGCTCTGCCATACCGATTAAAAAAAAAAAAAGCTTTAAACATCTCTTTTGGTTTATCTATTTTATTTATCTACTTTTATTCTTTTTTTTTAATATGCTGTTACGTGAATTAATGTTATATAAATGCTGCCTGTCATCTTGTACTGTGCATGTGTTGAAATGTACTGTTAAGTAGACAATTTATTTAACAGTAAATTCCTTATTGTCTTGTGGTCTTGAAAACAGAGACCACAAGACAGAGAAGAAACTAATGTGAAAAATATTTTCTCAAGATAGGGATGACCTCATAACTCAAGAGAGAGAGAACTGGAGGGAGTTGCACATGGCATGTGTAAGCTCATCCCTCATGAGTTGAAATATTTCTCATTAACCTACTCTCTGCTCCAATAATATTAGAATATTATAATTTTCCAGGTCTGCTTGAATTCATTAAATTGTGAATTTCCAGTGAATGCCCTGTTTCTCCACTGATGTTGCTGTACATGTCAAATGAAGAATGAGGAGTCCGGACTCCTCATGTTTTTGTGGGTACAGACTAACACAGCTACCCCTCTGATGCATGACAAATGAGTAACCTGTAGACATGGTATAAGGTCTTGGTTTTTTGATTGTCAATGAGTGGTAGTGGTGGTGTTGTTTTGTTTTTACCTTGCAACAGAGCGCAGGAAATCAGTGTTGGAAAACATTTTCCCCTTTTAAATAAACCGGTAAATGTGTAAAGCAAGCAGATCTAACCCCAACAAAAAAGTTTAAACTTGACCTAGAGGTAAATTAGAACCACTTATTGAAATACTGCTTTATTACTTGTTCACGAAGGTAAATTGGATAAAAGAGAGTAACTACGACCAGTCCTGTGGTGTTACATAATTGATAGGAATTGTATAAATCAGATATATAGGGCTCATAGAATTTTGGCTTGTTTGTTTATTTATACCCAGATATGTGGTTTGCATGGTACTGCTGTATGAAAGTCAGCAAACTTGGGTTCCAGCAGGTTATCAAGACAGGGAGTTCCACTGCTTATGCCCAAATAAGTGTGTTAGGGTATTTCTACACTACGGGATTAATCCGAATTTAGATAATTCGAATTTGGGAAACAGGTTGTATAAATTCGATTGTGCGCGGCCACACTAAGCACATTAATTCGGTTTTTAACCACATTAATTCGGTGGTGTGCGGCCACACTACCCCATTAATTTAACCACATTAATTCGGTGGTGTGCGGCCACACTAACCCTAATTCGAATTAACAAAATCGATTTTGGCGCTACTCCGCTCGTCGAGGTGGAGTACAGAAATCGATTTTAAGTGCCCTTTAATTCGAATTAACTGGCTCTGTAGTGTGGACGGGTGAAGGGTTAATTCGGATTAACGCAGCTAAATCCGAATTAAAGTCGTAGTGTAGACCAGGCCTTAGTCTCTAAGGTGCCACAAGGACTCCTTGTTGTTGTTACTGCTGAGAACGTTATACTGAAATTTTGTGTGTGGGAAAAAAAGTGAGGTTGGCTGAGAATATGTCCTTTCTTAGGCCTGTGGAACTGGTACAGCAGATACAGAATAGCCAATGTCACCAATATCCACATGGAATTGCTTTCATATTTAAAAATAAAAGAAATTACCATATTATGCCTAACTTTATAGAAAAACTGGAAATGATTGTGGCCCTGATTCAGCAAAACACTTGAAGCATGTGAGGCAGGCTTTAAACTTGGTTTCAATGGTGGGCAGGAGAAAAAAGTGAGTCCAAAACATGGGGACCTGCATGAAGGGACACAATCTGGGAGGAACATGGACAATCACAGCAAGGACAAAGGGGTGATGAGGGAATTTAGAGGGGAAAATCTAATGAACATCCTAATGTCTGTATACTAATGCAAGAAGTATGGAAAATAAACAGCAAGAACTAGAAATACTAGTGAATAATCACAATTATGGCATAGTTGGCATCATAGAAACTTGGTGGGATAATTCACATGCCTGGAATATTGGTATAGAACTATACAGCTTATTCAGGAAGGACAAGCAGGGAAAGTGGAGGAGGTGTTGCCTTTTATATTAAAGATGGGTACATTTATACTGAGGTTGAGACAGAAGTGAGAAGCAGACCTGTTGAAAGCTGGGTAAGGATAAAAAGATAAGAAACCAGGGTGATGTCATGGTAGGTGTCTACCATAGTCCACTAAATAGGAAGAAGAAATGGATGAAGGATTTTTTAAACAACTAACAAATTCATAAAAAAACACGGGACTTGTTAGTAAAGGGAGACTTCAATTACTCAGAGATCTGTTGGGAAAATAACACAGCAGAGCAGAGATTATCCAACAAGTTCTTGGAATACTTTGGAGACAACTTCTTATAGAAGGTGGAGAAAGTGACTAGAGGAGAGGCTTGATTTGATTCTTACAACTAGGGATGAACTAGTTGAGAATTTGAAGGTGGAAGGCAGCTTGGTTGAAAGTGATCATGAAATGATAGCGTTGATGATTCCAAGGAATAGTAGGAGGGAAAACAGCAGAAGGCAGGAGGCTGGTCTGTCTCCCAAGATCTGTGAGAGTGAGGGATCATCTTTCAGGATAGGTTGTAGACCAGTCCTCGCTTACAGACAGCCTCCCAACCTTAAGCAAATACTCACCAGCAACCGCACACCATACAACAAAAACACTAACCCAGGAACCTATCCTTGCAACAAAGCCCGATGCCAGCTCTGTCCACATATCTATTCAAGTGACACCATCATAGGACCTAACCACATCAGCCACACCATCAGGGGCTCATTCACCTGCACATCTACCAACGTGATATATGCCATCATGTGCCAGCAATGCCCCTGTGCCTTGTACATTGGCCAAACTGGACAGTCTCTACGCAAAAGAATAAATGGACACAAATCACTAATTGAATTTTTTCCCCCTATGTTAAGTTCTCCTCACACCTTCTATGGGTCATCTCGATTATCACTTCAAAGTTTTTTCTTCTGCTGCTACTGATAGCTCATCTCAATTGATTGGCCTCTTACAGTTGGTATGCGTACTTCCACCTTTTCATGTTCTCTGTATGTATAAATATCTTCTGTCTGTGTGTTCCACTCTATGCATCTGAAGAAGTGAGCTGTAGCCCATGAAAGTTTATGCTGAAATAAATTTGTTAGTCTCTAAGGTGCCACAAGTACTCCTGTTCTTTTTGCGGATACAGACTAACACGGCTGCTACTTTGAAACCTGTCAATCAGGAGGGAAAGACAAAAAACAGAAAATGCAGCAATGGCTGAAATGTTAAATGCCCTTTTTGTTTCAATTGTCACCAAAACAGTTAGCAATGACTGGATGACTACCATAGTGAACATCAGTGTACATGGGGTAAAATCTGACACTAAAATAGGGGGGAAAACAAGAATTACTTAGACAAGTTATATATCTTCAAGTACAGATATAGTACCTATCTATAAAAAAGGGAATAAAGCCAACCCAGAGGATTATAGATTATAGAACAGACAACTGAAGTTCGGTACTGGGAAAGATAATAGAGCAAATAATAAAACAGTCAGTTTGTAAACATGTAGAAAAAAATAAGGTGATACATAACAGTCAACATGGATTTGTCTAGAACAAATCATGTCAAAATAACCTAATATCCTTTCTGACAGGTAACAAGCCTTGTGGATGGGGGGAGGGAGCAGTAAATAGGATATATCTTGATTTTAGTAATAAGATTTTTGATACTGTTTCACATGACCTTCTCATAAGAGAAATACAACCCAGATGAATCTACTATAAGGTGGGTGCACTACTGGTTGGAAAACCATACTCAGAGAGTAGTTATCAGCTGTTGACAGTCAAACTGGAAGGACATATTGAGTGGGGTCCCACAACGATCTGTCATGGGTCCGGTTCTGTTCAACATCTTCATAAATGATTTGGATAATGACATAGAGAGTACATCTATAAAGTTTGTGGACAATACCAAGCTGGGAGGGGTTGCAAGTGCTTTGGAGGACAGGATTAGAATTCAAATGCTCTGGAGAAACTATAGAAATGGTCTGAAATAAATAGGATGACATTCAATAAGGACAAATGCAAAGTACTACACATAGGAAGTAATATTCAGTTACACAAATATAAAATGGGAAATGCCTAGGAGGGGGTACTGCAGAAAAGGATCTGGGGGTTATAATGGATCACAAACTAAATATGAGTCAACAGTATAACTGTTGCAAAGAAAGTGAACATCATTTTGGGATGTATTAGCAGGAATATTGTAAGCAAGATATGAGAAGTAATCTGCACTTCAGCACTGATAAGGCCTGAATTGGAAAGATGTGGATAAATTGGAGAAAGTCCATAGGAGAGCAACAAAAATGATTAAAAGTCTAGAAAACCTATGACTATGAAGAAAGGTTGAAAAAACTGGATTTGTTTAGTCTGGAGAAAAGAAGACTCAGAGGGTATATGATAGTCTTCAGGTATGTAAAAGGTTAACATAAAGAGGAGGGTGATAAATTATTCCCCATAACCACTGAGGACAGAACAAGAAGTATTGGGCTTAAACTGCAGCAAGGGAGATTTAGGTTAGACATTAGGAAAAACTTCGTAGCTGTCAGCGTACTTAAGCACTGGTACAAATTACCTAGAGAATCTGTGTCATTGGAGGTTTTTAAAAAAACAGGTTCGACAAACAGTTTTCAGGGATGGTCTAGACCAGGGGTTGGCAACCTCTGGCACGCGGCTCGCAAAGGTAAACACCCTGGCGGGCCGGGCCAGTTTATTTACCTGCCGCGTCAGCAGGGTCGGCCGATAGCGGCTCCCACTGGCCGCGGTTCGCCGTCCCAGGCCAATGGGGGCTGCGGGAAGCGGCGCGGGCGAGGGATGTGCTTGCCCCGGCTTCCCGCCACCCCCATTGGCCTGGGACGGTGAACCGTGGCCAGCGGGAGCCGCGATCGGCTGAACCTGCTGACGGAGCAGGTAAACAAACTGGCCCGGCCCGCCAGGGTGCTTACCCTGGTGAGCTGCGTGCCAGAGGTTGCCGACCCCTGGCACTAAGACTAAGTACTTAGTCTTGCCCCAGATTGGACCAGGTGACCAATCCTCCATTTCTATGATTCTAAGTGCTTATACCATTTAGGCCATGAAAGCTTATGCCAAAATAAATGTGTTAGTCTCTAAGGTGCCACAAGGACTCCTCGTTTTTCCAGATACAGACTAACACGGCTACCACTCTGAAAAATGGGAAATAAGGGCATGCTTAAAGTTAAGCACATTTCAGTACTTTGCATTTTAGTCAGGGTCCTAGGACCCTCCTTTCGTCCTGCCCAATTTTGGCTACTTTGATATCTTCTCTAAAATGGCTGATGAGTGAGCGGTCCTTTCAATCAGGTTCCAGGTATCATCTGGTGACTCTTGTGGGTGACTTCAAGTCCCTCATCAGGTGATCTATTTTTGGTTTCAGACCCACTTTGCAGAGATGGTTCTTCTGAGCAGTAGCCATCTCATTGGCCCAGGGAGTTTCTGTTTGTTTGAAAGACCAACTAGTATTGATTGTTCTCCATCATTAGCCCTTCGCTAGGTGCAATAATTTCTCCTGACATTTCTTGGAAGTTTTCAGCAGAAGATGAAGGGTAAAAGGCAAAAATGTAGGCAAAGTACAGACCTAGACTGAAAATGGTGCTCACAAAGGAAAATGGAGTTTGATGATTGATATAGATATATGCAGATATATACTAAACTGTCACATCACTCATTTGGAGAAAAATTCCCTGATTTTAGATTACCATTAAGGCAGTGTTAATGACTCTGGGCCAGATCCTCAGCTGGTGTAAAGCAACATATATCTGCTGAAGTCAGTGAACTACACCAGTTTATACCAGGTGAACATCTGGTGCTCTGGTTCTGATTTCACTCATGAGATTGACACAAATATAGTTCTATATTCACTGGCATTACTCCCAATTAACTGAGTTGTGAAATCAGGCTCAGATTCATTTGATAAGGATTTTGCTGTGAAGTTCAAATTCACTTATTTTCTGAATGTCACTTACTCAGCTTGTTGACTCCTTCCAGTCATTCACTGTGTCTCATAATTTTGATAATTTGCTTAAATTTGTTCTTAGAATTGTCTAATTTTGAAACTCTTTGCAATGTCAATTGCCGTTAATATAGTATATAATCTCCCTTTGACTTAGTGTGCTATACAGATACACATTTCTTTTTCATTTTACATTCAGAAGCGGCATTGTCAGTGGATTTGCTACGTGGCAAATGGAAACTTGACTGGATAATTTTCTCTTCTTTAGTATTTTCTAAATTGCTGGTTCATCCTCTGCATCTGCCTTGTATTTTATAGGTGCACTAAATTTGATGACCATCAAGGGTCGTTAAACAATATACTGTGATAAAAATAGTTCCCTCTGCTGACATTAGGTGTTTTCTAAAACGAGCTCCATAAATTTCATCAACAAAAGCTATTCATGCTTTTTTTTCTGGAAAGCTGAAGCAGACAAGTTAACTTGTAGCTATGGGTCTGATCCTGCAACATTGTCTCATGTGAATAATCCTTACTCTTGCAAGATGTCCTATTTTAAAGAGATGATGCTTCCACCGTGAATAAGGATTACTCAAATACGTGTTGCTGGATCAGATCGTATATCTAAACCAAAATGTTCTACAGTATCTTGTGACAAGTTTTTGTGAAATTCAACATCTGACAAGATCAAGGGATTTTTGTATACATTTCAGCTTGTGGGGCGGTGATGTGATGCTAAACGAGTGAATCAAAGGTGTTAGCAGTTGCTGATGTGTGGGAGAAAATGTCATATACTGTTTTCATATAAGCTGTTATAGGAGCTTGCATATATTGCGTGTAGTATGAAGAGCTACAGCTATAAGAATATGTCTGATTTTAGTGTGATGCTTTAAACAGAATCATATAAATAAGAGTTAAGCATTCAATTACATTGATCAAACAGGTCAAGGAGTTGGATAAGAGTTAGTATTTTGGGAGATACTGACAATTTCAGTAGGAGAAAAGGAGATTTAAAAATATCTTCCCAAATTGAGCAAAAGAATACAATAAAGAGAACAGTGTTTAGTGAGAAGGCAGTGTAGGAAAGCTGATAATCAGTTATATCATTTCAGGAAAGGTCAACCACAGAAACAATGGCTTGATTATTCAGCTAATCAAAGGAATCAGGGAGGCATTTATTTCTGGCAGTTTTATTTGTTATCGTTTCCCAACTTCACACAGAGCCATATAGTTTCTGCTGATAAAAGTGTGGTAATTACATGAATATAACACACACTGCCTTCCACTCCTTTACCTTTAGTTTTTATTGTATGAGGTGAAAACATGCCTTAATTCTGGGAGGTAATGGAGCTATAAGTAATAAAGAGTGTGGGATTGTAAAGAATAAATGTTGCTAGTCCAAATATTTTTGTCAAGAATTAAGGCTGGGAATTTAAAGGAGACTAAGCGTATGTCTACACTACAAAGAGAAACCTGTGGCACCAAGTCTCTGAACCACCTGGGTTAACTGACAAAGGCCCATGAGCCTGAGGCTGCGGGTCTAAAAATAACAGTACAGGGGTTCAGGCTTGGGGGGGAACCCGGGCTCTGAAACCTGGTGAGGGAGGAGAGTCTCGGAGCTCGGTCTCCAGCCAAGCAGGAACATTTACACTGCTATCAAGCCCGAGCCCCTCAAGCCTGAGTCAATTGACCTGGACTCTGAGACTTGGTGCTGTGGGTTTTTCTTTGCAATGTAGACATACCCTAAGGGAGTTTTGACATTCAGTGGATTTTAAATGCCTAACTATCTTTGAAAGTCCCATCTTTGGGGTGAGGGGGAAATAGTGGGTGAAGGAAATACAGTAGATTAAATACATTTTTTGATTTTAGTAAAGCAATTGATATTGTGTCCCACAATAACTTACCTGAACATTCATTTCAAATTGGCTTATCTAGGAATGCTGTGATGTGATATGAAAACTGGCTTAATGACCAGAAACAAATGGTACTGATACAACAGCAATATATCAAGCTGAGAGGAATTGCCTTCTAGGGTTCGGTAGGGTTTGTGTAAATGGGGCGTTATTTAACACCATCACTAATGATCTGTGTTATAGTGCCTGCGGCACTGTTATGGAATTTACAGATGATACCCAAATTGTGAGGCATTCTAAACATCAGTGAACAGAGAGAGAAATTATAAGGGATTTCGAGAGATTAGGTTCCTGCTATAGGTGGAAGGTAACAAAATGAGATTCATCTTAGGGGTGGGTAGAGGCAAACCCTTGAGGAGATAATGGACAATGAGTTGGACATGAATTTTCAATGTGAAATGGCTGCACTTATAGTAATGGCATCATATCACACGATAGGATTACAATAGTTCTTGTCTGTAGTGCTCTGTGTAGAATTTGTTTCTGGTCCACGTTACCAGATGCTGACAAAATAGAAAGTTCAGAGAGCAACAAATAAGGAGCTGGAAGGACTGACCCGTGAGGAAAGATTCAAAGAGCTATGTATGTATACTATAGCTTGGCTATAATAATTAAGGGATACATGTTAACAATTGACAAATATTAGAAGAATGTTAAAGACAGAGCAATTATTTACTGTGGATCCTTACCATGAGTAGTGGGTGGAAATTAAGAAACAGAAAATTTATGCTGACTATCCAGACAACTTCCTGACAGGGACACCCAGGAGAGTGTCAAATGGTCTGTTAAGGGAAGTACTTAACACCCCATTGCTTGAGATTTTTTAAAACTTGCCTGAACAAAGTACTGGAAAATGTACTTTAAGGACTAGTTCCTCATGAGAAGGGAGATAGAATTGGATGGTCCATAAGTTGTTTTGCATCTGACTTGTAGGGTTCCTTGATACAATTATCATTCACCGACCTTTCTTATTTTCCCCTTTTTCTCTGTATAAATGTCTTCATAAGGATACAAAAATATTTTTTTTTGCTCTTTAGAGTACCGGAAAATTGTGCTAGGTATTTCAAAATGCATCTAAAAGATTAGGTCATATGGCAATTTACTCATTAAATACAACAGCTACATTTTCAATTGGATTAATAGACCTGTAAAGTTGCCAGATTTTTTGGGTGGGGTCAGAGGAGGGAGAGAGTTTGTTTATTTTTACTGATGTACATCTGTAAATAGTTTGGGTATGTGTTCAATCAGTATTTATTGAATAAAACATATTTCAATAAAGATTTGAAGTAATTTAAAGGGGAAAAAAACTCTGAAAAATAAAAAGTGGAAAAAGGACTTGTGAAGAGTACAATAGAATTTGCTTCTCCACCTACTAGTGGAGGTTCAGTTGCAAAGGTGATCAACACGTTACTCAGATGAACATTACAATTTAAGTTGTATTTTTTTCAGGCCATGATTACACTGGACTTAGTATAAATATAACTAGTAAAAATATACCTGGGCTGTTCTTCAAGTTTAATTTTCATCCTTCCATTCAGAAGGTAATAGATTAATTCATGCTTCATCACTTTTACTATCCATACGTTCAGTATTGGTAAATTCATACATAATCTGATTGCTCAGCCCTTTTTCATACAAATAATTCTTCAGTTGGACTGCTTACATGAATAAAGATTATTCATGTAAAGGTTATAGTAAAACAGGCCCAAAGTTTGTTTAAAAAGAGTATGTTTAAAGGTCAAAAATTATATATTTAAAAACACGCAGATCATTGCCTATACTGGTATTTCTAACACTTAATATAATTAAGGATGATTTAAAAAAAAATATCCAATTTACTTTCCACATTTGTGCTTTTTTGTACATAATTCACCTTGGAAAATACACACTTTATAATTATTGTTATTTACAGAACACAGGAGTGTAAATGTGTAGTGCGGTAAAACAAGGTGAGTGTGTACCAGATAATAACAGAACCCTACCTGGAAGAGTATCAGGGGGTAGCCGTGTTAGTCTGTATCTACAAAAACAACAAGGAGTCTGGTGGCACCTTAAAGACTAACAGATTTATTTGGGCATAAGCTTTTGTGGGTAAAAACCTCACTTCTTCAGATGCATAGAGTGAAAGTTACAGATGCAGGCATTATATACTGACACATGGAGAGCAGGGAGTTACTTTGCAATTAATTCATGCTTCATCATGCTTTGTGAAGTAACTCCCTGCTCTCCATGTGTCAGTATATAATGCCTGCATCTGTAACTTTCACTCTATGCATCTGAAGAAGTGAGGTTTTTACCCACGAAAGCTTATGCCCAAATAAATCTGTTAATCTTTAAGGTGCCACCAGACTCCTACCTGGAAGAGTTTACTGTATAAAGGCCATGATCCTGAAAAGACATACTTACATGCCTAACTTTACAAACTGTGAACCGTCCCGTGGAGTTCAGTGGGACAACACATAATACATACATTTAAGCATGTGTGTAAATCACTGTAGGATCATGGCCTACCGGGAGAAGCAGGAGTAATGCAACACAGAACGACACAAACTGAGGTCCCAGTCTTGCAAATAGTCTCAGTGTGACTACACATGGTATTTAAGTATTTGCACCCAGAGAGGGCGAAGTCACTACAAACTGAAAGGAAATGGCTTTGGGGAAGGAAGAGTTGGACAGAGATTGTCAAAATTTATTGGGAGTCTGCAATATTCCAGATAGTCTTTGGAACAAAAAAAAAAGAAAAACAAAGAAAAAGAGAGTAACTGTTATGCTATTGTTTCCAGTCAGTTTCACTAGCTGCATCTCTGACAATGCTGCTCCGGTTGGGTTGCGAATATTGCTGGAACAATATTTAAATACGCATGTGCACACACACGTTTTATGTATGGAGCTATAGATATAGATAGTTGTGTGTATCTAAGTTTCAAATGTTATTTTTTGTACCAAAGCTACCTGGCAGTGTTTCTTGAAATATAGTCCTATTTTCTTGAGAGGAAAAGCAGAGTCTGAAAGTGCATAAATATGGCAAGAGGAGAGGTGGGAGGGTAAAAGTTGACAAGAGGAGCTCCTAAATCAAAGCAGTAATGAAGAAAAATCTATCATCAAATCATTTGCATTGATAGGAGTGCCTCTATTATAAGAATGTCTCTCCACTTATGCTTCTTGACATATTTTTGTGTGCAGATTACTCTTGAATTATTTTTAAACATACCTTTCAAAAACTGTTCAGACATATTATACATTTATTTTAAAAAGGACACTGAAGAGACATTTTATTTTGATAATATAAAACTGGTTTCTGCTCTTGGAGCAGCATAGATTCATTGGCCTTCCATCTTGGTAGTTATTGCCAGAGAGAATCAATCAGAATTTGGGGCAAATTTTCAGTTTCCTAGGGACATATCAAGATGGCCTACATACATTTCTGTGTGTCACGTTGTCATATTTTTTCTATTATGGCTGAGTAAAAAAAGGAAAGTAGAACATACCTTATTTGTCACAAGCTGTTTTGCTGTGACTTGGGTTCATTGCCTTTTCTATTTCAAGGAAGAAAATTGAACACATTTTTCATACAAGCTCTTACTACAGTAGGCCATTGCCCCCTTCAGAACAAAAGGGGAGAAATAGAGCCATTGCAGAAAGAAAAGGCTAAAAGAGATTGAGAGAAGAGCTGCTAAAACAAGTGCTTCCTCCTTTGGTTCTTTAAATGTAGTTCTTAATAGTTTACTATATACTATTTTTGAAAGTGCTCAGTTGTTATCTTTAGTAGGCCCTAACCCCCCTTTGAGGGTCGATATTTCCAGTTACTGTCATCATGCCAGGAAAATGTAAAAGGACTAAATATTAATATTTTGATTTAACTTGAATGAAGAGGGATATAATAATCTGCACAAGTATTTGAAGAACCTAAGTGCTAAGGAAGGAGAGGAATTGTTCAGGATGAGAGTATAACTGTTAGGGTATGTCTACACCCAGCCGCTAGTTCGGCGGCTGGCAATCGAAGTTCTGGGTTCGACTTATCGCGTCTTGTCTGGACGCGATAAGTCGAACCAGGAAGTGCTCGCCGTCGACTGCGGTACTCCAGCTAGACGAGAGGAGTACCGCGGAGTTGACGGGGGAGCCTGCCTGCCGCGTGTGGACCGAGGTAAGTTCGAACTAAGGTCCTTCGAACTTCAGCTACGTTATTCACGTAGCTGAAGTTGCGTACCTTAGTTCAATTTGGGGGTTTAGTGTTGACCAAGCCTTAGGTTCAACTTGGGACGGAGGAATGAAATAGAGCAAAGGAAGATGAAGGTTGAATACCACACAATATTTCTTTAGAGCAGGTTCATTGAAAATATAGGTTGACTTAAGGCTTATCAAGATATTTTGGTAGAAGCCATTTGATAATATATTACAGGTAAAAATCCTTCAGTGTTGATGGGACTAGACCAGAGGTCTGATAAAGCTCCCGCTGACTTCACTGGAAATTGGATCAGGTTCTACATGATTTTCTGGGTCCTACTGTTCCTAATTTTATGTATCTATGAAAATTGGTCACTTTAACTTGGGCTTCTCAACATACACGCATTTCTTGATAACTCTTTATCAAGCTCTCCCGCCTCATATTCTAAGCTAACAAGAGAAGCAAATCTATTTTATTCTTTTTTGATTCTGTGGCGTAAGAAGAGGAAAGTGCCACTACCTCCGCAGGGCAAAATAGTTCAAGAACTGTTAACCATGATTACATCAAGTTATTAATTAAACTTGTTTTAAAAGCTCTAGGGGTTTATGCATTTTTTCAAACTCTGCTGTGCTGGAATTAGGTTTTTTTTCTTGACGCTCAGAATATTGACAGACGGATGTGTCTATGCCACACTGAACTGGGAAAATAGAGACTCAGAAATTTAGGACAGTCTACCTATCTGAGTTTTACAAGTCCAACTTTTTATTAAGTTATACAAACAAAGAAAACATCCACACAACAGCACACCACACCACACCACAGCAGCATGTTGAGGTTCTTTTCTCAACATTGCGATTACATCATCAATTCCCAGACAGGATAATGTAGCTTTGTCTGGTCTTTCAGATAGAAAAATAAAAACTGTTCTAAGAAAGGGGTTGAGATTCCTTTCTGAAGGGTTAGGCATGTAATTTGTCACTCAAGCATTGTTCATTTGACTGGATGGCATATCAAAAGGAAAGGTCTTTTGGTTAAAAGAGACATAAAGATTCAAGAAAGAAATGGGATGCTTCCCCTTAGCAGCAGAATTCTTAGCTGATGAGACTTCAGATCTCGTTGGCATGTCTGCCAAGTCTGTGGCTAGTAAAGTCACAGTAAAACATTCAAATGAGGCTGGTGATTTTGGGAAAAACTAAACAAAGCAATGATGATTTTTTCAAAGTTAAGAGCCACCTTATTTGTGACCAGTGAGGAAAGAAAAGAAGTACCAACTATACTCTTGCTCTAGGACCTTATCTTTTAGACCATCCCTTGAATATCGCCCATATTTTAAGGTTATTCTGTTGAATCCTGGCTCCTTTGAAATCAATGGCAAAAGTCCCATGACTTCAAAGGGGCCAGGATTTCACCCTTAAACTTTAAGCTTATATATATATCTAGTAACTCCTAAGCCACTTTAATTATGAGATTTCGTTGGACAAAAAATAAGCAGCCCACAAATAGGCTGTTGTCAATAATCTGTTCTTGAAATGCCACTTCTTGTCTATTTCTTGCTAAATCTTTATTTTTTTGCAGTCATTAATATCTGCAGTCATTAATCTCTCTCCGTAGATACACAAAATATAAAGTCATATTTATGATTGCATATAGAATGACACAATATCAACCTCTGAAATCATTGTGAATCATTCAGAAATTCAAGTTGAACTGAAGTGCTCAGATCCAGATGGGGAATCAAATTCTAGCAGCAATGGCTCTTTACTGAGAATACTCAGCCCTAAGAATTAGGCACTGTCGGCAAGATTTCAGATGGTGGGGAGCCTGAGGAAAGCGGTAGTCCAACTCTGTATGTAGCCAGGATCAACTCATATACAGTTCCATGTTTTGTATCATTGACCATAATAAATAAAGTAGCACTAAATCATATCAGTCATTCATCTGATGAATATTCATGCAATAATCTTAGTCCAAAAGGAAAAGATATATATTTACTTTTAAGAGTCCCCAAAAGATCTGATAGGCATAAACCATTTCACATTATTAAATTGCTGTGTATACAATGTAAGACATTCAAAATTGAATTTCCAAGATTGTTAATAGCTAGCTGGGAACTGATATCAAGAGCTAGGAAATATCTGATGTCAGTAGGGATGCATACATATTATATATGGTGAATATTTGCCCAGCTAAAGGTCAACAAAATTTTAATCGCTCAGAGCTAGATTGTGAATCCTTTCCTTCCATCGGTGAGCAGAAATAGTCCAACAGTTGCACCGGTGCTATAAATTATCTTGGAGATTATATTTTGCATGTACAGTCTATAGAGTAATTTAATCATTTGGTTTATCTATATTTATTGAAGGCCAGGTTGTAGGTGAGCAGTTACATAAATCGCAATGAGCTGGGTGAATCCAAACCTTTGGTGCTCCACATACGTGCATATTTAATTAGCTAAGAAGTGTACATATTTTATGCATTTCTATTTATAATGTGTCTATAGCCGATTTATCTAGGTAAATTTACATAATAGAAAAATAATTGAAGAGTGCAGACATGAAGACTTTACTCAGGCAGAATTTCCTTTGACTATAATGGGATTTTAGTAAAGACCATATCTGGCAGTAATTTGGAGGTAGCACAATTAAACCATGGCATAATTACAGTTTATTATGATGTATTATTGTTTTCATTTATTTAAGTGCCAACTGTGCTTCACAAGACACAAATAAGGACACAAAGTCTGCCCTTTATAGATTCCATGCTGGGAGACTGAGAAGATGGTGCTGCCTTAGAAGTATATTACAGATGGAGCTGGTAACACCACCTCTTTTCAAGATTGCCTGACACTTCCCATGATAAGACTTTGTTTTCAGTTGCTTATAACTTTGCCAGACTTAACTGTTTGGGTTGACATTTTGTATGCCAGATGTCTGCCTCAGGCTGATTTTTGTTTTAATTTGATTTTAACCAAAACAGTCCAGACATTTGTGAGAACAAGTCTAGGAAGTAATACATTGTTTTGCCCATTTTAAAAAAAAATCTTGCAATCTTCTCTTGAAATACACGAGTGCCCCAATGTTTTGGAGCAAGGACGTGAAATTCGGATTGAGGGGAGCTAGGACTGGCAGCTAGTGGGGGGGGGGGGGCAGAAGAGGGGGACGGTGACTGGGCAAAGAGACTGGGGACAAAGAATTGGGGCAGGGGGGGGGGGGATTGGGACTGGCTGCACAAGGATACTGGGACTGGGATGAGAAGCCTGAGTAGTGGAGACTGGACTGGGTAGGCAAGGAGCCAGGGGTGGGAAAGAGACAGGGACAGGTGGGAGGGGATGGCACAGAAGAGGTCAAGCGTGGCAGGAATGTGCAGACGATTCTGTGCCCACAATAGCACACTCCTCTCTAGAGCCTGGAATGGAACCCAGGATTCCTATCTCAGCATTCTTTAGCAGTCAGAAAGTATCAGTGAAACCTGTTGGCAAAGTGTGTGTCTCATCTCACATAGATGAGGACAGCTTACTGCGATCTGTCAGCTACCATGGGAGAAGTCTATGCAGTAGATCAAAAGGTTCCAACCTTGCTAATGACCTATATAGGTGTTAATGTGGTGGCATATGATGGGATTTCTGTTTTTCCAGTTCGCTTGAAAAACAAACTAGGAAATTAGACTCAAACAACGTTTAAATAACATTATTAAGTTGCAAAGTCAAACACTCAAAAGTAGAACCTGGGTCTCCCAAATTTCAGGTGAATGTCCTA
Source organism: Terrapene triunguis (assembly GCF_002925995.2). NCBI lineage: Eukaryota > Metazoa > Chordata > Testudines > Emydidae > Terrapene > Terrapene triunguis. The sequence continues at coordinate 94,482,826 of NW_020664417.1, read as the reverse complement.
ACTATCTCTTTCCATCATTCCCCCTGCCTCCAAAATTCCATCCTGGGCCTGACAAAAAGTTTCAATGAATTTGCATTTTCAAATGAAAAACAATTTTGCTGAAGAATTCCTGACCATCTCTTCTTGTGAGCCTGAGTATAGGGGTACAAAGCAAGAGGAGAATTGAAGGTAACCCCAAGATCATGAGGCTGAGTGACAGGGCGTATGAAGGTTTTGTGTATGACTATAGAGAAGGCAGTAGAGAACAGGAAGAATGTGAGAGAGTTTTTTTGGAAAGCTCAGTTTTGGCCTTGGTTAAGTTTGATTTGTCAGTAGAACAAGTCATATAAGTCAGAAAAGAACAGCTAGAGATGCAATACTGGACAGAAGGGGACAGGTCAGGAATTGAAAGATAGATTTGTAAATCATCCGTGTAGAGATGGTAGTTGAAGCTTCATGAGAGGATGAGTTTGCCACAAATATGTTAGGACATAATTCACATGGTACTTGAGCATGTGTCTAATTTTGGGCCTGATCCAAAGTTCATGATGATACTCAATGAAGTCTTTTCATTTACTTTAATGGGTTTTGGATCAGGCCCTTGAAGCATGCGAAGATCGCTCAGAGGCTTAAAGTTAGGCATGTGCTTAATTATCTTATTGAATTTTGGCCTTAAATAACACAGTCAACATCCCCAGTCATATTACTCACCAACTCTTATACACATTATACCTTCTTATGGTAGAAAAAAGCCTTAGCAAATGGGTGGATGATTAAAGTAATATTTTGGGGCATAATTTTGACCCCTAAATGTGATAACACAATACTAAAAGAAATGTGTGTATTTGAGAGACTATAATGAATCCTTTGGTTCTTTGTGGTAATTACTACAGATTGTATCAAATTTCATACAGTATCATTCTGTCTCAGCTGGCAGGACCTCATACACAAAATTGACACGGCATTGCTGTTGGGGTAGAGGTGCTGCATCACTAATGCTGCCATTCTCCAGAAGAGACTTTTTTTTTTTTTTTAAAGTTCCACATCACTGACTGGATGGAAGTGAAAAAAAATCCCAAGGCACTTTTCAAAAAGAATATACTCTAAACCGGGTGTTTTTGCCAACATTCCTTCACTCAGTAAAATAGATTCTAATGAACAAAGCTGTATGTTAGTCTCGGATTAGCACAAAATGATTGTACATTTGATTGTGACATTATCATCTTACCGGTGTCTAATTCATTAGCATGGAGATCTTTCAAACAGTCCAACTATGAAAATCTGCACTGTGTTGTTCTAATTATAAAAATACTTAGGGTGAAATCTGGATCCAATTGAAGTCAATGGAACAACTTCCCTTCACCTCAGTAAGGCCAACAATTCACCCTTAGTTGCCGCTTGGTGGAAGAAAGTATGTGTGTACAAATACAATCAATGAGAGACCCAATTTATAATCTAGTATGCATATTAAAAATTAATGGGAAGAACTCCTAGAGTCAGGACACTGAGATTTCAATGCAGCAAAGCATAAAAGTACAGGCTTAAGTCCATCCATATTCAGCAAAGTACTTAAGCATGTGCTTAACTTTTAGGTCAGACGCGTGCATAAATCTTTCAACGATTAGGGCCTGTGATTTCGAAGGAGCCAACAATGAAAGAATATGACTAATTCTCTTAAATAAGGCAAATGAGGGCTAATGTATGCATGTTATTTCCTTCATTATAGATGGGAAAACAAAATATTAAGAAATCTTGCATTTGCGTGATCTCTTATTAACATGAGTGGCGGGTGGAGCCCCCCTTTGGGGAGGCTAGCCCCCAGTTTCGCCCCTTCTGTCTGCGCCCTCCCCAGGGCTGGAGCCCCAAGACCCTCTGTCCCCCACTCCCCTCAGCTAGAGGAGCTCTGGGCTGACGGCAGCTCAGAGTGCCCCCCCACCCCCCTCGGCTGGCCGAAGCCGTGACTTGGTTCCCCTCCCCGCCCATTCTTATTAATTATTCCCAGAAAACTTTGTATGACCAGAGTATGACAATGGATGTAAAATGTGCAGCCTAATCAAACTATAGGGGTTTAATCAGCTAGATAATAAATGTAATATGTTTTCTATACAATGTTTTATAAACCAGCAGCAGTGTATAAACATTACCTAGATATTCTGCAAAGTATGTCTCTCAGGTAGGTAGTTTGGACCTTTCCAATTTACTTATATTGTTATCCCTATTTTATAGATGAAGAATCTAATCTCCATACCATGATCCTTCATTCCCCCCCGCCCCAAAGCACTTTTTAATGAAAAATGAGAGGCCCAAAACCATGTTGGAAAAACATTTAAACCATAAAACAAATTAAAACAAGCCAAATAATTAAAAGTTCATGTTTCAACATACAGGCATTATCATGCAATTGTGCCTCATTATGAAATAAAGAAAGGAATTAATACTAACATCAAATTTCCTTGTCTCTTATCTCAACCTTCCATTAAGTGTGGGATTTTCAAAAACACTCAGCATTAGGCTTACTCTGTTCCCACTTAAGTCTATGGGAGTTCTACCCTTGACCTCAAGATGAGTAGATTTAAGCCAATGCTGAGGTTTGTTTGTTTTTTAAATCCTACCCTAATCAAATGTAGCTGTTGTATTAGTGATAGTGTGACTTGGATATGTAGAGGGGTGTGTGTATTTATGTGTGTGTGAGCGTGTGTGTGTGTGTGTGTGAGAGAGAGAGAGAGAGAGATGTTGTTTGTTATAAACTTTTTACTACAAATGCCCGGATGCCTGATTAGACTTTGATGGCCATATACATCTTCTAATGAGGTTTGGTAATTTAGCTGCTGGAGATGGCTCAGTAGCAAAAACTCATAAAAATTTATTGACTTTGACATGCCAGCTTTAAGGTGCAGGTTAGTTTGTTTCATGGAAATTACCTTAATCCGATGTAATGACTTTGTTACACATCCGTTTGCATACTGTCAAGCTCTACCTAGTATATATTTAACATTGGTTTGTAACTATGTCTAGCTATTTGTATGTAGTAGCATACTGGTTTAGCTAATATACATTGACAGGATGAAATGTAATTGAGAAAGGTCTTAATCTTTCAGTGTTCTTGTAGTTCTTAACTAGCAACGTAAGTGTAGATAATTATTTGAAAACTTCCAAATCCAGTTCCAGTGCAATAAAGAATTATAATACCAAACATGTTCTTTTTACTGTTACAAAATAAAAGCTGTTTCATCACGGCCAACTGAAAATGCTGTTTACTCTTTACATAAATGTACAGGAAATGGATGATAAATACATCATCTTTTACTTTTACTACTTGATATGTATTTGCACTAGCAATGTTTTCATAGATTTTAAGGCCTTAATGGACCATGGTCATCATATAGTCTGACCTACTACATAACACAGGCCAGAGAACTTCCCTGAATTAATTCCTGTTTCAAGCTGAATAGCTATGGTTGGATTTGAGAATATCTTTTAGAGAAAAAAAAATCTTGAATGAAAAATTTTCTGTGATGGAGAACCCACTACAACCCTTGGTAAGTTGTTTCAATGGTTATTTAGCCTCGGTGTTAAAAGTTTTACCTTAATTGTAGTTTGAGTTTGTCTAGCTTTAACTTTCAGCTATTGGATCTTGTTATATCTTTGTCTGCTATACTGAAGAGCTCGTGTTTATCAAATTTCTGTTCACCATATAGGTAATTACAGACTGTGATCTCATCACCTCTTAACCTTCTCTTTGATAAGCTACATAGATTGAGCTCCTTGAATATCCTGATATAAGGCATGTTTTACAATCCTTTAATCATTCATATAGTTCTTCTTTGAACCATCTCCAATTTGTCAACATCTTTCTTCCATTAGTAGTCTATATTACCAAATATAGAGGGAATATAACCTCTCTACTTCTGTTAATTCAATGTCCCCCTGTTAATGCAATCCTTAAATGTGTTGTTAGCAAAAGTGTTGCACTAGGAGCTCATGTTCAGTTTATTATCTACAGTGATCCTCAAGTTTTTTCCAGAGTCACTTTTTCTCAAGTTAGAATCCCCCAACCTGTAAGTATGGCTTACATCCTTTGTTCCTAGATGTATGGTTTTACATGTCTGTGTATTGAAATTAATATTGTTTGCTTGTGCTCATCTGACAAAGCAATCCAGATTGTTCTTTATGAGTGACATGTACTCATTATTTACCATTCCCCCATTTGTGTCATCTGCAAACATTATCATTAATGATTTTGTTTTCTTCCCAGTCATTAAAATATTAAATAGGACCCCTGTGGGTGATGATTTCCCATATGCAACTCCATTTGGAGACCTATTAGTTAGTCAGTTTTTAATCCATTTAATGTGTGCCGTGTTGATTTTGTATCATTCTAGTTTCTTAGTCAAAATATTGTAGATTACAAAGCCAAATGCCTAACAGATGTTCCTCAGTACTGTTGCCTTTATCAACCAAACTTGTAATATCATCAAAAATTGTATCAGTTTAATTTGACAAGATCTATTTTCCATAAGCTCCTGTTGATTGGCATTAATTATAGTATTTTCTTTTAATTAATTGATAATCAAGTTTCATATAATTCTATTATATTGTCTAGAATTAATGTCATGTTGACAGGCCTATAATTATGTGGGTCATCTGTTTATCCTTTTAAAATATTGGCACAACATTAACTTTCTTTCAGTCCTCTGGAGTTTTCCCAGGCTTCCAAGATTTATTGGAAATCAACAGTCCAGAGAGCTCTTCGGCCAGCTCTTTTAAAACTCTTGGATGCACGTTATCCAGACCTGATGATTTTAAAATGTCTAACTTTAGTCGATGATGTTTAACATCTACCTTAGTTACTAATGGAATGGAAAGTATTTAATCATCATAATCTGCTATGAATACATCATCTGCCTTTTTCCCAAATACAGAACGGGAATATTTGTTGAAAGTTTCTGCTTTTCTGCATTTTTACTGACATACCTGCTATTTCCACCAAATACTTGGACCAAGTATTTCCACCTAATATACTTTAAAAAAATCTTCTTGTTCTCCTTAACTCTGCTGGCCATAGATTTCTCCTTTTTTCCCCTTTTACTTCCCTTATATTTTTCTACAATTTCTAACTTCTAATTTATATTAATTTCTATCAACTTCCTTTTTCCTCCCATTTTGTGTGTGTGTGTGTGTGTATTTATATATATATATATATATATATATATATAGATATAGATGCACACACATATTTTCACTTCCTCTCTAAGCCAGGCAGTTTTTATCTCCACTCTAGCCTTCTTTCTCAGTTGTGGGATTCTTCTAGATGCCAGACCTGCAAGTGAGTTAATAGTGCTTTTCATGGGCATAGGGGCCACCTTTGTGGATGAGATAATTTGGGAAAGAGTCAACACTGATTTTGTAAAGGGAAATCATGCCTTACCAATGTATTAGAATTTTTTAAGGGTGCCAGCAAACATATGAACAAGGGTGATCCAGTGGTTATTGTGTACTTGGACTTTCAGAAAGTCTTTGACAAGGTCCCTTAGCAATGGCTCTTAAGCAAAGTAAACAGTCGTGGGATAAGAGGGAAGGTGCTTTCATGCATCAGTAACTGGTTAAAAGATAGGGAAAAAACAGCAAAAATAAATAATCAAACATAGATTCATAGATTCTAGGACTGGAAGGGACCTCGAGAGGTCATCGAGTCCAGTCCCCTGCCCGCATGGCAGGACCAAATACTGTCTAGACCATCCCTGATAGACATTTATCTAACCTACTCTTAAATATCTCCCGAGATGGAGATTCCACAACCTCCCTAGGCACTTTATTCCAGTGTTTAACCACCCTGACAGTTAGGAACTTTTTCCTAATGTCCAACCTAGACCTCCCTTGCTGCAGTTTAAGCCCATTGCTTCTTGTTCTATCCTTAGAGGCTAAGGTGAACAAGTTTTCTCACTCCTCCTTATGACACTCTTTTAGATACCTGAAAACTGCTATCATGTCCCCTCTCAGTCTTCTCTTTTCCAAACTAAAAAACCCAATTCTTTCAGCCTTCCTTCATAGGTCATGTTCTCAAGACCTTTAATCATTCTTGTTGCTCTTCTCTGGACCCTTTCCAATTTCTCCACATCTTTCTTGAAATGTGGTGCCCAGAACTGGACACAATACTCCAGCTGAGGCCTAACCAGAGCAGAGTAGAGCAGAAGAATGACTTCTCGTGTCTTGCTCACAACACATCTGTTAATACATCCCAGAATCACGTTTGCTTTTTTTGCAACAGCATCACACTGTTGACTCATATTTAGCTTGTGGTCCACTATAACCCCTAGATCCCTTTCTGCCATACTCCTTCCTAGACACTCTCTTCCCATTCTGTATGTGTGAAACTGATTTTTTTCTTCCTAAGTGGAGCACTTTGCATTTGCCTTTGTTAAACTTCATCCTGTTTAACTCAGACCATTTCTCCAATTTGTCCAGATCATTTTGAATTATGACCCTGTCCTCCAAAGCAGTTGCAATCCCTCCCGGTTTGGTATCATCTGCAAACTTAATAAGTGTATATCTAAGTCGTTGATGAAGATATTGAACAGAGCCGGTCCCAAAATAGACTCCTGCGGAACCCCACTCGTTATGCCTTTCCAGCAGGATTGGTAACCATTAACAACAACTCTCTGAGTATGGTTATCCAGCCAGTTATGCACCCACCTTAGATGCCCCATCTAAATTGTATTTGCCTAGTTTATCAATAAGAATATCATTCGAGACCGTATCAAATGCCTTACATAAGGAAATATTTCTTCACACAATGCAGTCAACCTGTGAAACTTGTTGCCAGGGGATCTTGTGAAGGCCAAAAGTACAGCTAAGTTCAATAATAATTAGCCAAGTTCATGGAGGATAGGTCCATCAGTGGCTATTAGCCAAGATGGTCAGGGATGCAACCCCATGCTCCGGGTGTTCCTAGACCTGTGACTGCCAGGAGGTGGAACTGGACAACAGCAGATGGATGACTCAATAATTGTCCTGTTCTGTTGATTCCCTTTGAAGCATCTGGCACTGGCCACTGTTGGAAGACAGGATAATGGGCTAGAAGGACCATTAGTCTGGCCCGGAATGGCCATTCTTATGTTCTTATATTGCAAAATCTGATAACCATACAATTTGGGCAGTAAATAGTATACAAGATAATGATGTCATATAATTGCTGTATTTGGAAGCCTAAATATTATTTATTTAAACAGTACTTAGCCATTGGGTGGGACATAGTTTCACGATAAAGATATGTGTCTAATTAATTGTGTATGTGTGTGTATGTATGCATGTGTGCATATGAAGAATGTCTGGGGATATACCAGGGCTTTTTAGTAGTCATGTATGCCAGTGTAAATTGTAAGTACTCAATTAGCTTTAATTCAACCACTTCATATTCTGGTGGCAGAACATCTGATATAAAAGGCAATATTACATGGAATTTTCCTTCTTTTCTAATCTTAGGCAGAGCCATTTTTCAGAAGATAGTGTTTTAATTGACAAATCAAATGACTACTCTATTAGAAGAGGGTCTTTAAAAATCCCCCAGGAAGTAACACACATTTTATTTACTTATTTTGATTTTTTTAACCAAATATTAAAATAGGTTCATGTCCAAAACTTTCTGGGTGCCCCATTTTCAAACTTGGGTGCTTAAAGTTAGCCTCCTAAACTGAGGTTACTAAATACATGTGGCTTCATTTTTTTGAGGCCCTAATAATAAATTTTGGCCAAAATTTATAGGGGCCAAAATCCAATATAATGAAACCAAATAAAGTGTGCCCTCTTTCAATGCCCATTTTTTCTCAAAATCCAACATATCCTAAGTCCAAAACCAGTGCTCCTTCACTCCTTTGACACCCGAGGGTAAAAAAGGGTTTTCTAGTGCATCTTTTAACAGATCTGGGGTAGAACAGGACTGAGTGAGATTACAGAGGGTAGCAAGTTCCTGAACTGAAGGATCATTACTGAAACAACTTGCAGCTGCCCTCTCTTACATTATGGATGCTGGAGCTCCAGTGTGTCTGGAATTACACTATTCCAAACTATTAAGGGGACCATAAATCAAAATCAACACCTTCAGGTCCACCCAGAAGCCGATAGCCAGTGCAATTCACGGAGCAATGGTGCTGTGTGTTCTTGGTTCAGAACTCAGCTTAACAGATGATTAACCACATTTTGGACTTGCTTAAGCTTCTGGAAATGTTCAAGACACATGTAGTACACATAATAATCTTCTAATCTCAAGGAGACCAAGAGCATAAATAAATGGAGCAAGGTCCACATCCAGCAAACATAGTTACACTTGCCTTGACAAAGAGATGGGAGAGGGGGGAGTGCTCTTCATGACTTTTCCTTGTAATGTAGGAAAAAAAGGTAATTTTGAAATTGTCATTTCAAAACAAAAAGTTAAACATTTCATTTAAAAAAATTCTAAACAAATTTTAGGTTGGGAAGGTTTGTCTGAAATAATTTGCTGAAATTGACGCAAAATGTTGTGGTTCACCCCTAATCTAGGGGAAGAAAGTTTTTCATTGAAATAAAGCTTCGGTCAAAAAAATTCACCCAGATCTAGTAAGGAACTTCATAAGTTCACACAGACTTTGCAGCGTAGGGGGTTATTTGCACAACATACCTAGTCCCAACATCCATTCCCCAGGAATTATACCCCAAAAGAAAACACCATATTTGATCCAGGGTTGGAAGGGGAGACCTCCTCAGACTCCAGGTTGTATGAACAAAGCACTGCCATGCCAACTCATTCCTGAACCCCTTTAGGCTTATGCTGTACCAAATATCTTGTCAGTGTCAACTGTTAGAATGGTTCTGTTGGACTGGTTTTCCATCAAAATTTGGTAATATGTGCAAAATTGGGGGATTTGTCCATGGATTAGGCATGGACAGTCAATGCTTTAGTAATGAGCAATATTGCATTTGGCAGCAGAGTGGGATCTTTGTCTATCAACAACTTCTATCTCTTGGCTAAGCCAACAGAAAAGAGATTATACATATCAATGCTGGGATACAGTGAACTCTGAATTTCCTCCTGCCTTGTTTACTGCCATAGTGATTGAAGGACCCTTGATCAGTAACTCAGACGATGTGGAATCCAAAAACCTCCTACTTCAGTGTAGTTCTCTAAACATTCAAATTCAAACAGTGATATCAGTACCATAATATTAGAAGTATCTGTAGAATCCATGGATTATCAGGGCTCTAAATAAGCATTTAAGAAACCTATTTTTCTTTATATTATATTTACATAGCTACATCAATCTCTCTATATAGATACAGCTTTTTGTTGTTTGTTAAAATGCACTCCAAATAAACTGGACATTTGCACATAGAATCATAGATTATCAGGGACCTCGGGAGGTCATCTAGTCCAACCCCCTGCTCAAAGCAGGACTAATCCCCAGACAGATTGTTTCCCCAGATCCCTAAATGGCCCCCTCAAGGATTGAACTCACAACCCTGGGTTTAGCAGGCCAATGCTCAAACCACTGAGCTATCCCTCTCCCCATCTTTGCTTTTAACATTCGGGTGTGTTACTCTTGCCTCTGAATGTGTCTCCTCCCTTCCTATTTCAGATTTGTTAGGCCGTGTCTATACTAGCGAGTTTACAGCAGCATAGCTGTACCAATGCAGGTGTGCTGCTGTAAGATCGCTCATGTAGCTGCTCTATGCTGATGGGCAAAAGCTCTCCCGTCAACGTTAGAAAACCACCTTGACGAGCAGTTGTAGCTGTGTCAGCAGGAGGAGCTCTCCCATGGACACAGAGGTGTGCACACGACCACTTATGCCAGAAAATTTTATGCTGCTCAGGGGGATGTTTTTTCACACCCCTGAGCGACATACGTTTGGCTGAAATAAGTGGTTGTCTAAACATGGCCTTAAGAATGTTAGGGTGTGAAAGTTTGAAACAGCAGTATGCCAAAGCACAGAATGGAACTTTTAGTGCATGGTTTCAGGGTCCAAGTGGCCAGTTAATGCATAGCAGGCTAGTGTGATATAGATTTACAGCTCAGTTTGCTGCACCCTAACTAGCCATGAAGACAAGGCCTTGCCCTAGATGAGTTTTTGTTGTTCGTTTGTTTTTGCCAATGAAGTGATAAAGTGGTCTGATGATTTAGATTGAAGACTGTTGATTGATGCATTGATATTTTTATTAGCTATAAAATGGCCTGGGTGACTGACTGCTTTTCGGTTTGCACCAAAAATCCATGCTCTTCTCAGGTGTACAGAAATGTCTTATTTGAGCATTAGAGAGATAAAGTGGGTGAGGCATTATCTTTTATTGGGCCAACTTCTGTTGCTGAGAAAGACAAGCTTTTGAGCCACACAAAGCTCTTCTTCAGGTCTGGGAAAGGTACAACCAGCATCACACCTAAATGCAAGGTGGAACAGATTGCTTAGCATAAGTAATTAGCATGTATTCTAAAGGACCATTCAAGGGTAGTGGTCCATACCTTTCCCAGATGTCAAGAAGAGCTCTGTGTGGCTTGAAAGCTGGTCTCTCTCACCAACAGAAGTTGGCCCAATAAAAGTTAATGCCTCAACCCCCTTTTTTCCTCTGATATCCTGTGACCAACGTGGGTACAACTACACTGCACACAATTATTTCACTATGTCTCATTTGTTGGCCCATGGTAACTAGGAACCATAATTTTATTATAATAGTGCTACTATACCTCTAAGGGAATAACTTAGAGAGGCTTGAAGCTATTTTGTATTGTAATTAAATGCTTTAGGTCATGTAATATTCAATTTCCTTAATTTTGTATTTTTAACATATCACTTCACATTTAACTATAAATAATAAACTACTTAGCTCATACATATCAATAAGAAAGCCCGTTAGAAGTGAGAGATTGCTTGCTTAATACCAACAAGTACTTTGGAGAACATCAAATCCCTTGAGAGATGAGTGTTGCCAAAAGGATTTATTTTCTGCAGCCTTTAACTAAAATAGCTTCAGTTGCATTTTGCTATTTAAGAATATTGAAGTAGACAGTTATAGCAAAATGATTTACAGATAGTAATTGCATTTCCTAGCTTACCGATTTCTATAAATAAAATCACAGATTCAATCTGTAGTTGGGTCTTAAGCACAGCAGTGTCAATATTGGTATATTCACCATTTGAACTAAAATATAGTCTCCCTTTGTTCCCCTCTCCCTCCCAAATCTATGTTTAAAACTTTTGTAACACATTCTAATTATTTTTCTTTCTTTCTTTCTTTCTTTCTTTCTTTCTTTCTAAAATACAAAGAAATATGTTTCCAGTTGTTGAATACTTTGGTTCTTAGGAAAGAGAAACATTTGAATTTCAGAAGCTTTGTAGTGGGCATAGCAAAAGTAAACCTTCTCATACTGTACTTTGGCTGTATAAATTGGCAACCCATAACAGATGAGTCATTGTGAAAAAAATATCCCGTCCTGCATAGTATCTTGAAGTTGAATCTTAATTAAGCCATCTTGAGATGTACAGACAACACACATCTTTAGAAGTAGATCTCAGAATCTGGAAGTTTACCTGTATGATTAGATAAACCAAATAGACTGCAGAAACTAGATTAAGAAGACACCTTAATAATATATTGCACTTTGATCACAGAATCTCAAAGAGAAATATTAAGTATCATAACACCATATGTGAAATAAGCTATTTTTTAGCTCATTTTACTGTAAACTAAAGAACAGAGTGGTTAAATGACTTACAGGACCACATAGTGAGTTATTTGTAGAACCAGCTATAGGCTCCAATCCAGCAAAGCCCTTAAGCATGTATATACCTCCCAGACAAGAAGATTATAAGACTACTCGTGCTTAAAGTTACATATGTGCTTAAGTGTATCAATGGGTCAGGGCCAGTTTCCAGTCCTCTGCTGTAAGCAATATGCTGCATTTTAACCAGCATGGTATAAACAGAAAACATCGGCTATTAAATGCATGTTTCTTATGTGGGTGGGATGCTATTTCCCAGTTAATAAACTGAATTCTCTCTAGCTGTAATTCTCCAGTGTTTTCCTTCTGCAGGGCATTTATTAAGACAGAGAGAGCTCTCCTGGACATCTGCCTTTCTGACACTCCCCCCCCCCCTCACCCTCACCCCCACACACACACTATTGCTTGGTTCTCAAATTGCTCGGTCTGCAGAATCCCAGGAAAGGCTCCATGAACCTTTATACATTTAATGTCATAGTTAATTAAGACACTTTGGATGTCTTTGCAGTACTACTTTTAATTGCATAGTCTCATTGTCTTACATTGTGGTATCTACTACAGTGTTCTACTATCCAAACTGAGCACTTTAATCAAAAAGACCAGTCAATATCATCTGAACGGTAATTGGTTAGCCGTGGCTATTAAATCAGTGGTTTTTGGCTCAGCTTTCTGGTAGCAGCAGCAGAGCTATTTATAGACAGGGACATTTAACACTTCTTATATTTTAATATTCTTTCCCCCATGCAAAAAAAAATCATTTCACATCTTTGAGTGTAACGTTATGGACCACACACATGTTTCATGTAAAAGGGTGCGTATAATTTACAGGGCTCTGTAACCTAGGGCCAATCCAGTGTCACTGAAATCAGTGGGAGTCTGAAGTAACAGGAGCTGGATGGCGTAGTAACTTTGCAGTTTTAATAATGTTCTGTACAGCGAGATCAACATGTAAAACGGTAGTTTAGAGTGCATGCCATATTTTTTTGTTTTCATAAACTTTACAAAAGGCCTCAAAGTTCTACATTACAAGCTGAAAGAAACTGATGTTAATAGAAAAGCTTTATTTATGAACAAGAAAGACAGTTTGTTGTGTAAGGCCACATGGCACAGCATTGTCATTACATGTTGTAAGGTTTGGGGAGAAAGCATCTTTCATTTTAATTCTTTGCATGATTAAAGTCATTCAATTACCATTCAAGTTAATTAAATAGCTTTTATGATTTAATTTCAGTGAAGGGAAAAATGATTAGCCATTAAAATTATGATTGAATGATGATTTTTTTTATTATTGTGGTAGATAACAGGAAAGAGCTTTTGAGATAAGTTTAGTAATAAAAAATCCTTCTGGTAGTCTGTAAAATGTGTTATCAGTAATGAAAAAGGGTTTGTTGATATTGTTAATTAATAAGTGATGAATTAGTCTGGAACCTGACACTTAATTTGCCCCAGTAATGGCACTGTGGGAAATCACAGAGTATATCAGGCTGTCACTCTGAATAAGAAGCCACCCTTTCTGAAATTTGTAACATGATTTAGATTTTCAAATGAAAATATGCATTGGGACTTTAACTAGAATGAGGAACCAGCTGAATGAATATATTTAGTCTGTAATATATTAGGGCAAAGAGAAGAAAAACCAAAACGTCTATTTCACTATTTATAGAAGTTCTGCTGTTTTTCTTAAGAGCATGTATTTCCCATACTAATGAATGAAGTTCATTGAAAATCTGTAGACAATCTTTTAAATGAAGAGGCTAAAGTTATAAGCATGATTTCTATTTACTTTGGAAGGAATAGTTTTCATGCAGCCTGATTAGCTGGAGGGGGATTATACACACTTTGGGGATTTTATGAGGCAATTCAGCAACTTGATACAAAAGTTTCACCTACATTTAAATCTTACCCAATGTGCCCATTCACACACTCATGTGCATCGTTTTTTTTCTGTTTACTAATCATAACCGTATAGTTCACTGTGTAGGTATTGGTGAAAAAAAAACGTTGTCGTCTTAATCCATAAGAGGAGACGTCTTCATTTCACATTGGCCTGTAAGAATCAATTTTATGTGAGTTTATCCATAAATTTATCCTCCTTATACTGCACCCCATCACCATGTTACCTGAGTGCCTTTCTTTCCTTTGGTTTATAGTCTGTAAAATTTCTTATACTCCTATTCTTTATTCCTACCTAAACACAATCTATTGTAAATACAAGTGTAGTCTGAAACTGCCCTAGAAAAAGATACATTCCCAAACCAGTTCTATCCGTGATACACAAGTGAATTCATTTGATGTGGGGAGGAATGATTCACTGATACCTTTATGAAATGTTACTTGGAATGTGGGGCTAAGGGGAAATCCTTTGTTTTCTGAATATTTTTCAATAAGGAGGAGCTATCAGACACAGTTCAAATATGTGTCTTTTTCTGAGCCTTTAGGGGTGGGGAACCTCCGGCCCCTTGCTTAATTTCATCCAGCCTGCAGCAAGTCTCTGTGCTGGAGGCCGAAAGCCGTGAGCCTCGGCACACCCCTGGAGGGCTGGAGCCGTGAGTGCCGGCTCACCCTGCTGCGGGGAGAAGCTAGGGTGCCAGGCCAGTCGGTCGGCTATTCCTGTGGCCCCTAGGCGCAGGGGCAATCAAGAAAGCTCCGAGTCCCTGTGTGCCTACCCCCGCCCGCAAGGCCCTGCCCCCGCAGCTCCCATTGGCCGCGAACCGCGGCTAGGGTGACCAGACAGCAAGTGTGAAAAATCAGGATGGGGTGGGGGGTAATAGGTGCCTATGTAAGAAAAAGCTCCACAAATCGGGACTGTCCCTATAAAATCGGGACATCTGGTCACCCTAACCGTGGCCAATAGGAGATGCAGGGGCAGCGCCTGTGGGTGCGGGCACCGCGCAGAGCTGCCTGGCCACATCCTGGCTGCTTCCAGGAGCGGTGCGGGGCCAGGGTAGGGGGGGGAGACTGCCTTAGCCCCGCTGCCTATCAGGAGCCGCCTGAGGTAAGCAGCGCCCGGCTGGAGTACCCTCCACCCCCACCTCCCTTACCCTCTCCTGCACCCTAATCCACTGCCCCAGGCCTGATCACCCTCCTGCACCCCACCCCACCCCCAGAGCCTACTCTGAGCCCTCGCCCAAGGTCGGAACCCCCTACCGCACCCTAATTCCCTCCCAGACTCTGCCTCTCACCCCAACCATGAGCCCCCTCCTGCACCCCAATTCCCTGCCCCAACCGTGAGCCTCCTCCTACGCCCAACCCCCTTCAGAGCCCATACCTCCACCCTGAGCCCCCTGCCCCAGCCATGAGCCCCCTCCAAGAGCCCACGCCCCCACCCTTGAGCCCGCTCCCATACGCCAAACCCCTCGGCCCCAGCCTGGAGCCCCCTCCTGCACCCCAAGCCCCTCATTTCTGGCCCCACCCCGGAGCCTAGGCGCAACCCCAGGCCTCCGTACCCCCCTGCGTGGCTCTGTGTGGCCCACGACTGATTTTTTTCTGAGAGTCAGTGGCTCCTGATAGAAAAAAGTTTCCCCACCCCCGCTCTAGGAACCAAAATACGCCCCCTTTACAACTATGTTATTTCTTTGACTTCAGTTGAAAATGGGAATTGCCACAGGAATATTAGAATTGAAATACTGATCAGACAATAAATCCACCTAGTCCAGTACCTGTGAAAGTGTCTGTTACCAGATGTATGACGAGATAACTGGCTCTGTGGATGAGGGGAAAGCAGTGGATGTGTTATTCCTTGACTTTAGCAAAGCTTTTGATACGGTCTCCCACAGTATTCTTGCTGGCAAGTTAAAGAAGTATGGGCTGGATGAATGGACTATAAGGTAGATAGAAAGCTGGCTAGATCGTTGGGCTCAATGGGTAGTGATCAATGGCTCCATGTCTAGTTGGCAGCCAGTATCAAGCGGAGTGCCCCAAGGGTTGCTCTTGGGGCCGGTTTTGTTCAATATCTTCATTAATGATCTGGAGGATGGCATGGACTACACCCTCAGCAAGTTTGCAGATGACACTAAACTGGGAGGAGTAGTAGATACGCTGAAGGGTAGGGATAGGATACAGAGGGACCTAGACAGATTAGAGGATTGGGCCAAAAGAAATCTGATGAGGTTCAGCAAGGACAAGTGCAGAGTCCTGCACTTAGGACGGAAGAATCCCATGCACTGCTACAGACTAGGGACCGAATGGCTAGGCAGCAGTTCTGCAGAAAAGGACCTAGGTGTTACAGTGGACAAGAAGCTGGATATGAGTTGAGAGTGTGCCCTTGTTGCCAAGAAGGCTAATGGCATTTTGGTCTGTATAAGAAGGGGCATTGTCAGCAGATCGGGGGACGTGATCATTCCTCTCTATTCGACATTGGTGAGGCCTCATCTGGAGTACTGTGTCCAGTTTTGGGCCCCACACTACAAGAAGGATGTGGAAAAATTAGAAAGAGTCCAGCGGAGGACAACAAAAATGATTAGGGGGCTGGAGCACATGACTTATGAGGAGAGGCTGAGGGAACTGGGATTGTTTAGTCTGCAGAAGAGAAGAATGAGGGGGGATTTGATAGCTGCTTTCAACTACCTGAAAGGGGGTTCCAAAGAGGATGGAGCTAGTGGTACCAGATGACAGAACAAGGAGTAATGTTCTCAAGTTGCAGTGGGGGAGGTTTAGGTTGCATATTAGGAAAAACTTTTTCACTAGGAGGGTGGTAAAACACTGGAATGGGTTAACTAGGGAGGTGGTGGAATCTCCTTACTTCAAGGTTTTTAAGGTCAGGCTTGACAAAGCCCTGGCTGGGATGATTTAGTTGGGGATTGGTCCTGCTTTGAGCAGGGGGTTGGACTAGATGACCTCCTGAGGTCCCATTCAACCCTGATATTTTATGATTCTATGTATCAGGGCATGGGGCAATACACCCAGAAGAGAACTGTGGAATAATCGACTGTAACAGTCTGGCAGCATTTATAAGAAACACCCCATCCTGATAGCAGTCATTGATCCTTCTGGGAAGGTTTAAGTATTTGGATAGCCTGTTAGAGGTCAGACTTGGGCTCACCAGCCATCTATGATGAGAGAAGTAGTGCAGCACACAGTGTTTTTCAGCACACAGAGGTTGAACAACTGAAGAGCCCAACACATCTGTGGCTGCATCTCTGACCTAAAAGATATTCCAAGGGATGGACTGAGGTACTGATGGGGAGAAAAGTGAAGAGATAGGGGGATTGTAGAGGGAAAACATCAATTGCCCAGGCTGCAGGGTTTTGGGCAACAGGAACACACAACAAGTTCTGTCTTATCAGGAAATATGAGTTTGGGCAGATGTGTGCTCATTGAGGCCACAACCCAAAAGGACATTCACTCAGACTCTGAGTTGGAGTCACCAGCCTTCTTGCAATCTATCCTTTTTTGTGGGGAACAGCAGCACATACAAAAAAATTGTCCCTTTCTGAAGTGTGATGATGGAGCAAGATTGCAATCTTGCTGTGGCTGTGTGGTCTTAGTTTTCCCAGAGTATATACTATGATGGTATGGATCAAAGGGGAAGTAGAAATATCAGCCAAGTGGATTCAAGTGTATCCAAACATTCGTACAGGGGGGATGTGAGATCTTGCAGGTGACTCCTGCAACCACTAAAGCCTTTTATAATGGTGACCTTGTGAGTTGGAGATAGAAGGGTTGACTACTATTGTTGGTGACCCATTCATTGCCCTGGACAATTGTTGTGAGGTAAGCCTCGCTATACATTCAATTTTTCGTGAGCTACAGAGGGTGACCTGTGGACAAGCGACAGGATCATGACCACAAAAAAGAAGATGCTGCAGGAGGCAGGTCCTCTGGCAACTGTTTGAGTATTTGGGAGCATCCCAAAGCAATCCAACAAGGGAGAGGAATCCAGAATACATGATTTACACTTGTAGGGAACTATTTAACAGGTTGGCAGTATAACTTAAAACACCCCATTCTATTAGCACGTATTGATCTTGTTGGGAAAGGAATCAATACGTTTTGTTGGGCTCTGAGACAGGCAACTCACCACTCTACCTGGATATAAGGAAGATGAAGGTGTCTCTTTAGAGAGCATGTGGGCTGAGCAGTTTTGATTGAGGAACCATAGAGGCAGTTAAACCTAGGCAGAAGGTTTGAACTAGTCCTTATGTTACTTTAAAAAAAAAAAAAAAGAAAGCAAGCCAAATCTAGGAAATGGTTGAATTTTTACTTTACATACTGAGTGAACTCCTATTGTCGAGTAGATTCGAGAAAAAAAAAAGTCTTCCTTAAGGGATGTTTGTCCCCAACTCATATCAAATGGTGGTTGTCTTATTCCTGAAGCATGAGAGTTTATAACTCCTTTATCCAGTCTAATATTCTCATTATGTGTAAGTGGATGAATAGGTAGATAGTCTCATAAATAGATAGATATCCCATCCTTTAAAAAGAAATCTTGAAAAGCTTTTTGCTTCAGCAATGCCTAGTGACAATGAATCCCACTGGTTAATTATTATTAATTATTATTCACATTAAGGTAATGCCTAGGGGCACCAATCATAGACCAGATCCCCGCTGTGCTAGGTTGAGCATAAACACTTAACAAAAAGATAGTCCCTGACTTAAAGAGCTTACAATCTAAATAATTTGAAAAGAAACAATGAGGAGTAAAAGAAACAGGTAGAGAGGGAGCACAAGGTAACAATGACACAATTCTGGCCACCGTAAAAATCAGTGATCAATTTTGCATTGTGGGAGAAATAAAAATGTGGTTTTTTTTAATCCATTTCCAATTTATTGCAAGTTCATTTTCATTGCCCATTTTTTTGGTTTTGTTTCTCTTTTATAATATCCTCTATATGGACCGGCCACTAGAGGGGGAATGGATACACATTTTATAACTGTGTTACATTAGTAGGCCCAAATCATTTCTATGATGGATTTTCCATGCTTCTAATTATTTAAATTACTAATTACAGAACCCCTTCTACATTCCTTTTCTATTTAGGGTAAACAGAACTGAACACAGTATTCCCATGACTTATACAAGAGAATTATAATGTTCTCAATGTTACTCACTGTGACAGGTTGAATCAGAGAAACCCCTTTGGGGCTGCCAACTGATGTGCCAAGACTACTTCTACCCCTGCTTTCCTGCCCTGGCAGCTTAGAACTTCAGTGCCCTGCCTGGTTTGAGCCAGACCCGCTAGCCTGCTGCAAAGCCAGACCCAGGATCTGAACCACGTCCCCTAACAGCTGTAGGCTTAACTGAAAGCAACTTACAGAAGTATTCCTGTCTTTAACACCCAGATGTCCAACTCCCAATGGGGTCCAAACCCCAAATAAATCCATTTTACCCTGTATAAAGCTTAAACTCATACATTGTTCGCCCTCTAGAACACTGATAGAGAGATATGCACAGCTGTTTGCCCTCCCCCCCCCCAGGTATTAATACATACTCTGGGTTAATTAATAAGTAAAAAGTGATTTTATTAAATACACAAAGTAGGATTTAAGTGGTTCCAAGTAGTAACAGACAGAACAAAGTGAATTACCAAGCAAAATAAAATAGAACACGCAAGTCTATGTCTAAAAAACTGAACACCGATAAAAACCTCACCCAGTAAGCTTCCTTTTACAGGCTAGTATCCTTCTAGTCTGGGTCCAGCAATCACTCACACCCACTGTAGTTACTGTCCTTTCTTCCAGTTCCTTTCAGGTATCCTTGGGGGTGGAGAAGCTCTCTCTTTAGCCAGCTGAAGACAAAATGGAGGGGTCTCCCAGGGGTTTAAATAGACTCTCTCTTGTGGGTGGAGACCCCCTCCTGACTCCTATGCAAATCCAGCTCCAAGATGGAGTTTTGGAGTCACATGGGCAAGTCACATGTCCATGCATGACTCAGTTTTTACCAGCCAAGCACATTCCTGGGAAGGCTCAGATGTGGATTGGCATCTTCAAGTTCATTGTTGGCTTAAGTGGTTTTTGATTGGGCACTTAATTTGCACTTTTCTCAAGAAGCTGACCAAATGCTCTACTAGGCTAGTTAAAATCAAACCAGTACACAGCCAATACAAAAATGATACATGCATACAAATAGGATGAATACATTCAGTAGATCATAACCTTTACAGAGATATGTTACATGGCATATGTAACATAAAACATATTTCAGTTGGGTCATATATATATATATATAAAAGCATATGTCCATAAAGCCTTATGGGGGGCACTGTCACACTCACATTTATGTTACTCACACTTCTTTAAATGTTATTTCCTTTCTTTGATCACCTCAACACATTGACCAGAGGTTTTCATTGAGCTTTCCAGAATGATGTTCAGGTCTTTTTAGTTAATTGTTACAAATAATTTAGACGTCAGCATTGTGGACAAGTAGTTCTAATGATTCCTTCCTATGTTCTTTACCTTGCATTTGACACACTGAAGTTCATCCATTAGTCCTTTATCCCTTCTCCTCACTTTTGTTAGTCCCTTTGCAGATCCTCAGTCTTCTCTGCTTTTGACTAACCTAAATAATTTGATGTCATCTGCAAATTTTGCCACTCTACTGTTCACCTTTTCCCCCGATCATAACTAGAAATGTTAAACTGCAACCCTGGTATGGCATCTTGGGAGAAACTATTCTTAACCTTTTTCTGTGTACAAAATTGGCCATTTATTCTCTTTATTTTCTGTCCCATAGCTAGTTTGTAATATAGGATGGTAGGTGACATTTCATTTTGTGACTTTCATTAATAAGCTCTTGTGAGGGACATTGTCAAAGGCTTTTTGAAAGTCCAAATGTCTGATTTTCTACTTTATCCTCCACTATGTTTATACACTCAAAAATGGATTAGAGAAGCATGATTTTCCTTTATAGAAGCTAGGATGATTCATCCCTATTATGTCAAGTTCATCCAGGTGATTTTATCATTTTAATTATTGTTGCAACCAATTTACCTGATACTGAGGTAAGTCTTACTGATCTAAATGGGAGTTTTTATTAACACACCTAGTATGAGTTCCTCCACTGCTAATATTAGTTTGAATCTGAGAACTCAAATAATGACAAGTTAGGACTAGGATATTCTATGAAATTGGAAATAAGGACTGTAGAAAAGAAGGGAAAACTCTTCAACTAACACTCCAGGGAAGAATCAATAAAATATATCCGTATAGCTCTACCAAAAATAACCTAAGTCAAAGTCCACTATGGTTAACAGATGTTCTCTCCATTTGTTGCTGTAGTCAGGGAAATAGATGTTGGATGAGAAAAGTATGGGTATGACCACAGAGACAACACAGTCCATGTCTACAGCAGGCTGCATGCACCCAAGGAAGTACTAGTACATTTCCCCTCATAAGAACACGAGAATGGCCATACTGGGTCAGACCAACGGTCATCTAGCCCAATATCCTATCTTCTGACAGTGACCAATGCCAGATGCTTCAGAGGGTATGAACGGAGTAATTTATTGAGTGATCCGTCCCCTGATGTCCAGTCCCAGCTTCTAGCAGTCAGATGTTTAGGGATGCTCACAGCATGGGGTTGTCTCTCTGACCACATTGGCTAATAGTCATCGATGGACCTATCTTCCATTAATTTATCTGATTCTTTTTTTAACCTGGTTATGCTTTTGGCCTTCACAATACCCCCTGGAAAAGAGTTCTACAGTTTGACTGTACAATTATTGAAGAAGCACTTTCTTTTGTGTGACAAAGTCAGACGAGATAGCTACCAGAGCATGATGGAAGGCAGGTATATTAGCCCTAAAATGCTAAAGTCTCTTTTCTCCATGAGCTAAAAAGAAGTTACCTTAGGTCAACTAGGGATGCCTGCATCCAATTAAGGGTTGCCTGTAACCTATAAAAACCCCTCTTCTGGTGAGTGAAGAGGAGGAGAGATGAGAGACAAGCTGCAGCAGGGCTAGTAGCAGCAGGGAGAAAAAGGCTTTTCATGGGGGGAAGGCAGCTCTCCTCCCTATAGAGGAAGGAAACCAAACTAACTGACTTTTTGGGGAAGGACTGGCACACGGAGGCCAGAATAACAAGGCAATACCCCTAAGACAGGGCATGGAGAAAGATTCCCTTTTTGTGTTATGAATTGGTTCCTTTTGGTTTGGCTGAAGAGTGCTGCTTAGGCCTACCCTGCAGCCCACCTTGTAAATATTGAAAAACAAACCCTGAGTGGGGAATAAAAACTCTCCGGAGTGGGACTGACTTGCTCCAGACGCCCACCACCAGAGCAGAAATGCTGAGCCTAGTTAGGTGAAAGAGGTGCCTTACCACATATGTTTGTTTTACGCCTACTGCCTATTAATTTCATTGGATGACTCCTGGTTCTTGTGTTACATGAAGGGGTAAATAATACTTCCTTATTCTCTTTCTCCACACCATTCATGATCATATAGACTTGTATCATATACCCCTTAGTCGCCTCTTTTCAATAAGAACATAAGAGTAGCCATATTGGGTCAGACCAAAGGTCCATTTAGCCCAGTATCCTGTCTTCTGACAGTGGCCAAAGCCAAGTGCCCCAAGGGGAATGACCAGAACAGGTAATCATCAAGTGATCCATCCCCTATCGCCAGGGCCGGCTTCAGCTTTTTTGCCGCCCCAAGCAGTGAAGGAAAAAAAAAAGAGATAATGCCACGATCGGCGGCACTTTGGCGGCAGCTCTACCACGCCACTTCATTATTCGGCCGCCAGTTCTTCCCTCCAAGAGGGACTGAGGGACCCGCCACCATATTACTGCTGAAGACCTGGACGTGCTGCCCCTGACCGTTGGCCGCCCCAAGCACCTGCTTCCTGCTCTGGTGCCTGGAGCCGGCCCTGCCTGTCGCCCATTCCCAGCTTCTGGCAAACAGAGGCTAGGGACACCATCCCTGCCCATTCTGGCTAATAACCATTGATGGACCTACCCTCCATGAACTTAGCTAGTTCTTTTTTGAACCCTCTTATAGTCTTATAGCCTTCACAACATCCTCTGGCAAAGAGTTCCACAGACAGGCTGTGCATTGTGTAAAAAAAATACTTCCTTTTCATTGTTTTAAACCAGCTGTCTGTTAATTTAATTTGGACCCCTAGTTCTTGTGTTTTGAGAAGGAGTAAATAACACTCCCTTATTTACTTTCTCCACACCAGTTGTGATTTTATAAACCTCAATCATACCCCCACTTAGTTGTCTCTTTTCCAAGCTGAAAAGTCCTAGTCTTATTAATCTCTCTTCATACAGAAGCAGTTCCATACCCCTAATCATTCTTGTTGCCCTTTTCTGAAACTTTTCCAATTCCAATATGTATTTTTTGAGATGGGGAGACCACATTTGCACGCAGTATTCAAGATGTGGGCATACTGTGGATTTATATAGGGGCAATATGATATTTTCTGTCTTATTTTCTATTCCTTTCTTAATGATTCCCAACATTTTGTTTACTTTTTTGACTTCCATGGCACATTCAGTGGATGTTTTCAGAGAACTATCCACAACGACTCCAAGATCTCTTTCTTGAGTGGTAACAGCTAATTTAGACCCCATCATTTTATATGTATAGTTCGGATTATATTTTCCAATGTGCATTACTTAGCATTTATCAAAATTGAATTTCATCTGCCATTTTGTTGCCCAGTCACCCAGTTTTGAGAAATCCTTTTGTAGCTCTTCACAGTCTGCCTGGGACTTAACTATCTTGAGAAGTTTTGTATCATCTGCAAATTTTGCCTCCTCACTGTTTACCCCTTTTTCCAGATCATTTATGAACATGTTGAATATGACTGGTCCCAGTACAGACACCTGGGGGACACCACTACTTACCTCTCTCTGCATTTTGAAAACTGACCATTTATTCCTACCCTTTGTTTCCTATCCTTTAACCAGTTACCCGTCCATGAGAGGACTTTCCCTCTTATCCCATGACTACTTACTTTGCTTAAGAGCCTTTGGTGAGGAACCTTGTTAAAGGCTTTCTGAAAATCTAAGTACACCATATCCATTGGATCCCCCTTGTCCACATGTTGTTGACCCCCTCAAAGAATTCTAGTAGATTGGTGAGGCATGATTTTCCTTTACAAAAACCATGTTGACTCTTCCCCAACAAATTATGTCCATGTAGGTGTCTGAAAATTTTGCTCTTTACTATGCTTCCTTATGTCATTCCCTATGTCTTTCAAGCTGAACTGTCACAGTCTTTTTAATCTCTCCTTCTGTGGAAGCTGTTCCATACCCCTAGTCAATTGTGTTGCCCTTCCCTTTATCTGCAGACTGCAGTGTAAGCCACTCATCATAGGCAAGGTTGCGTCTGGACCTGCTGCCTCCACCTATTGTTGCGCTGCCCCTCAGCAGCCCCAGTACTGGTCTTAGGCCCTCAGCTAGGCCCGCAGCCTGGGGGTTTTCCAGGCTGGAGCGCCCCAGCTCCTCTAGCCTTCCCCCAGCCCTGCTCCACTCCCAGTACCCTGCTCGGCTCCCTAGCAGCCAGGCCCTTCTCTCTCTACAAGCAGAGAGAGACTGTTTGGGCTTCTGGCTCGCAGCCTCTTATAGGGACCAGCTGGGCCTGATTGGGGCATGGCCCCAGCTGTTACTGCCTTCCCCAATCAGCCAAGGCTTTCCTTCACAGCCTCAGCCCTCTCCCAGGGCTGGCTTTAACCCTTCCAGGGCTGGAGCGGGCGACTGCCCCGCTACATTGGGATAAAGTTTTCCAGTGTGCATTACTTTGCGTTTATCAACATTGAATTTCATCAGCCATTTTGTTGCTGAGTCACCCAGTTTTGTGAGATCGCTTTGTCCTTTGTCAGTTTATTTACCTTAGTGTTATGGTTTGCTGATACCACCTTATTTCCTTGCCAATTCATTTTATTTTAGCTACATTTTCCCTCTATTTTCAGCTAATGGTGGCAAGGTGATGCTTTCTGTGCTGTGCTTAATTAAAAATAGATTTGTCTTAAAATCTTCGGTATCACTCAGGTGGTCAGTAGTATATTTCTACTGCTATACTCTTATTATTCAAGCATGAAATTTCTGTCCAGAGAGATGCTATGGGACTGTTTGATTCAGTTAAGATTTTTACTATATTTGACTTTGTTTTCTTTCATATATAGTGCCAACTAGCCACCAGTGTGACCTGCTCCGCCATTCCTATGTATTTTGTACCCTGGTATTACCATGTCTCATTGATTGTTCCACCAAGTTTCTCTGATGCCTATTATTTCAATATCCTCATTTCATACTAGACTCTCAAGTTCACCAATCTTAATATTTAGACTTCTTGCATTAGTTTACAAACACTTACAAATTGGTCAGTATTTAGTTGACTGTTTTCATGTGATGGCACATTGCAGGCCACAGAACTTCACCCACCCATTCCTGTAATAGCCCCCTAACCGCTGGCTGAGTTACTGAAGACCTCAAATCATGATTTAAAGACTTCAACTTACAGAGTATTCACCATTTACACTAGTTTAAATTTGCAAATGACCTGTGCCCCATGCTGCAGAGGAAGGCGAAAACCCCCCAGGGTGTCTGTCATTCTGACCCAGGGGAGAATTCCTTCTTGACTGTGAAAACTGACCATTTATTCCTATCCTTTGCATCCTATCTTTTAACCAGTTACTGATCCATGAGAGGACATTCCCTCTTAGCCCATGACTGCTTACTTTGCTGAAGAGCCTTTAGTGAGGAAACTTGTCAAAGGCTTTCTGAAAGTCCAAGTACCCTATATCCACTAGATCACCTTTCTCCACATGTTTGTGGACCCCCTCAAAGTATTCTAATAGATTGGTGATACACGATTTCCCTTTACAAAAGCTGTGTTGACCCTTCCCTAACATATGGTATTATTTGGGTGTCTGATAATTCTGTTGTTTAATCTAGGTTCAACTAATTTTACTGGTACTGAAGTTAGTCAAATTGACCTGTAATTGCCAGAATTGCCTTTGGAGACTTTTTTAAAAAAATCAGCATTACATTAGCTGTCCGACAGTCATCTGGTACAGAAGCTGATTTAAGCAATAGGTTACAAACCACAATTAGTAGTTCTGCAGTTTCATATCTGAATTTCTTCATAACTCTTGGGTGAATACCATCTGGTCCTGGCCTAATCAGTGCTGAGTAGAGTGGAAGAACTACTTCTTGTGTCTTGCTTAAAATACTTCTGGTAATACATCCCAGAATGATATTCAGTTTTTTGCAATAGTGTTACACTATTGACTCTCATTTAGCTTGTGATCCACTATGACCCCCCAGATCGCTGTCCGCAGTGCTCCTTCCTAGGCTGTCATTTCCCATTTTGTATGTGTGCAAGGGATTGTTCCTTCGTATGTGAAGTACATTGCATTTGTCCTTATTGAATTTCATCCTATTTACTTCAGACCATTTCTCCAGATTGTCCAGATCATTTTGAATTTTGATCCTATCTTTCAAAGCACTTGCAACCCCTCCCAGCTTGGTATCTTCCGCAAACTTTGTAAGTGCACTCTCTATGTCATTATTCAAATCCTTGATGCAGATATTGAACAGAACCAGACCCAGAACTGATCCTTGCAGGACCACACTTGATATGCCCTTCCAGCTTGACTGTGAATCACTGATAACTTCTCTCTGGGAATAGTTTTCCAACCATTTATACACCCACCTTATAATAGCTCCATCTAGGTTGTATTTCCTTAATTTGTTTATGATGACATGTGAGACAGTATCAAAAGCTTTACTAAAGTCAAGATATACTACATCTGTCCCTTCCCCCCTATCCACAAGGATTGTTACCCTGTCAAAAAAAAAAAAAAAAAAGCTATTAGATTGGTTTGACATGATTTGTTCTTGACAAATCTGTGCTGACTGTTACTTATCTTATTATCTTCTAGGTGTTTGCAAATTGATTGTTTAATTGTTTGCCCAATTATCTTTCCTGGTACTGAAGTTAAGCTGCCTGGTCTGTAATTCCCCAGGTTGTCCTTATTTCCCTTTTTATAGAATGGCACTAGATTTGCCCTTTTCCATTCCTCTGGAATCTCTCCTGTTTTACATGATTTTTTGAAGATAATCCCTAATGGCTCAGATATCTCCTCCGTGAGCTCTTTGAGTATTGTAGGAGGTATTTCATCAAGCCTGGGTGACTTGAAGACATCTAACTTGGCTAAGTAATTTTTAACTTGTTCTTTTCCTATTTTAACTTCTGATCCAACCTCATTTTCACTGGCATTCACTATGTTAGACGTCCAATCTCTACTAACCTTTTTAGTGAAAACTGAAACAAAAAAGTCAGTTAGCACTTCTGCTATTTCCGCATTTTCTGTTATTATTTTCTTCCTCATTGAATAAGGGGTCTACCCTGTCCTTGGTTTTCCACTATCTTCTACGGTATTTGTAGAATGTTTTCTTTTTATCCTTTTTTCAGAGTAGCAGCCGTGTTAGTCTGTATCCGCAAAAAGAACAGGAGTACTTGTGGCACCTTTTGTTAGTCTCTAAGGTGCCACAAGTACTCCTGTTCTTGTTATCCTTTATGTCTCTAGCTAGTTTAATCTCTTTTTGTGCCTTGACCTTTCTAATTTTGTCCATACATACTTCTGTTATTTGTTTATATTCATCCTTTGTAATTTGACTTAGTTTACAATTTCTGTGGGACTCTTTTTTGAATTTCAGATCATTGACGATCTCCTGGTTTTCAGCTCGGATGGTCTCTTGCCATACTTCCTATCTTTCCTACGCATTAGGATAGTTTGCTTTTGTGCCCTTAATTATGTCTCTTTGAAAAACTGCCAACTCTCTTGAACTGTTTTCCCCCTTAGACTTGCTTCCCATGGGATCTTACCTATCAATTCCCTGAGTTTCCTAAAGTCTGCCTTCTTGAAATCCATTATCTCTATTGTGCTGTCTTCCCTCCTACCATTCCTTAGAATCATGACATCTACCATTTCACCTAAGCTGCCTTCCACTTTCAAATTCTCAACCAGTTCATCCCTATTTGTCAAAATCAAATCTAGAACAGTTTTCTCCACCTTCTGAAATAATAATAATAATAAAAATATATCTCCAATACATTCTAAGAACTTCTTGGATAATCTGAGCTGTGATGTGTTATTTTCCCAACAGATGTCTGAGTAGTTGAAGTCTCCCATCACCATGAAATCCTGTGTTTTGGATGATTTTGTTAGGGTTTTTTTTTGGTTTGTTTTTTTAAACCTCATCCACCTCTTCTTCCTGGTTAGGTGGTCTGGAGTAGACCCCTACCATGACATCATCCTTGTTTTTTACCCCTTTTATTCTTACCCAGAGACTTTTAACAAGTCTGTCTCCTATTTCCATGTCAAGCTCAGTCCTACTGTATACATTTTTAATATATGAGGCAACACCTCTTCACCTTTTTCCCTGCCTGTCCTTCCTGAGCAAGCTGTACCCCTCTATACCAATATTCCAGTCATGTATTATCCCACCTGTGATGCCAACTATGTGATAGTTGTGTTTATTAACTAGTATTTCTAGTTCTTCCTATTTATTCCCCATACTTCTCACATTAGTATACAGACATCTAAGATTCTGATTTGATTTCTCCCCTGGCAACACCATGCTATCGTGGAGATCCTGGAGTTTAATTTCCTATATAGCAGCCTAATTTGGACCTCCAGAACATCTTTTCTACCTTTTCCTATGGCACTGGTTTCCTACATGTCCATGACTACCATCTCCTCTCCAGCTCTGCACATAAGCCTGTCTAGATGTCTCGAGATGTCCTCAACCTTCACATCCAGTAGGCAATTCATGTGGTTCTCCTGATCATCACCAATCCAACTATCTATATTTCTAATAATTGAATCCCCCTTTATTATTACCTATCTCTTCCTAATAATAGGGTCCATTCCCCCAGAGACGGGTCCTCAGTGCGAGATGATAGGTCATCTAGTTCAATACCCTGCTAAAAGCAGGACCACCCCCAACTAAATCATCCCAGCCAGGGCTTTGTGAAGCCGGGCCTTAAAAACCTCTAAGGATGGAGATTGCACCACCTCCCTAGGTAACCCATTCCAGTGCTTCACCACCCTCCTTGTGAAATAGTTTTTCCTAATATCCAACCCAGCCTCCTCCACTGCAACTTGAGACTATTGCTCCTGGTTCTGTCATCTGCCACCACTGAGAACAGCCGAGCTCCATCCTCTTTGGAACCCCCCTTCAGGTAGTTGAAGTCTGCTATCAAAACCCCCCTCATTCTTCTCTTCTGCAGACAAGCCCAGTTCCCTTAGCCGATCCTCATAAGTCATGTGCCCCAGCCCCCTAATCATTTTCGCTTTCCTTCTGCTCCAGCTTGATGTTCCTTGAGACTTTCATCCTCCTCAACAGCCCAGAGGGCATCAGAGTGGGGGTGGGACTGCTCTACTGTGTCTCAGAAAGTATCATCTATGTATCTCTCTGTCTCCCGTAGTTCACTCACTCTGGTCTCAAGAACCCATACTCGGTCTCTGAGTGCCATGCGCTGGTTGCTCCAAACACACATATGCCACCTGCCAGGCAGGTAATCATACGTGCTGCATTCAGTGCAATAAACTGAATAGCCCCCCACTCTGCTGCTAGACTTTTGCCTCCTTTCTTTTTACGCTTGCAGGGTTTCTTTGTGTTTGTTGGGGTGGGAGGAGGGAGTGTTGAGCGAGAAGGCAGTGTTATTGGCCTAAGTTTAGAGAATGTTTATTAGGTGTATCTGGCTCATGCTCCCTTGAAAAAACTCCCCTGTTTGCAGCTCCTGTTTGCTATCGCCTCAGGTCACTTATGAGCTGTTTTTTAAAACCCCTGCTCTCTCTGATTTAGCCCTTCCCCTCTTGTGAAGTAATCCTAAAGGGATGACAGGCTAGAGCCTCCTTAGGCAGATCTCAGCCTTGCCTGGCAGGCCCCTAGACTCAGCACACAGCCCCCTGAACAGACCACACAATACATTTCTATCAAGCAGGCACACAGCAAGCAAGCACACAACAACAAACCACTAACAGACAACAAACTCACCCCCTTCGCCTGGAGAACACCCTCGCAAAAGTCCCCTGTTTGCTAGCCCCTGAAAGCAAGTTCTGGTTTCATCATTGTACACTTAAGCCAAATGGCATGGAGGTTCCATGTGGGTGACAGATGGTGATAGTATAGTCAAGGGTAAAGAAGCATGAAAATACCAGGGCAAAGGAAGGTCCTCAGGAGTGTCTATATTAGATCTTGTGGACTTCTGGTTTCCCCCTGTATATGGTACATATACTTGTTGTTTTGTACTTTGATTGTATCTTTGGGTGGATGTCATGACCCAGCATAATCTGTTGATGAGGGCCATCCCCATTGTAGGCATCCATCACTTCTGTGTCTGACTACTCCTCACTTTGCCAGTTACCTCCAGTGAGTTTACTTCCTCAAATTTGCTGTCTAATATACACACTATTAGCAGTTAATTCTGTCTCAGCAAGCATTAACTTCTGGAATTTGATCATTCTGTCCCATGCTGTTTTATCCATAGAGTACAATCCTGTATACTGCCTGTCCCCCTGTCTATTTATTCTTCCCATGGTTGCCTCACGTTTAGGGACATATGAGCAATATCTTCCTTCACCTCATCTCTGGTAGTACTAGGCCCTGTACCACATTTCTGTCAGTACCACCAGTTTTCCAGCCTCGTTGGTACTTTGATTTGGATCTCTCTGTACTGTGAATCTTATGGAATTACTTAGCCCATTGACATAAATTCATGTAGTAAAAATGTATGCAGCATATTAGGTTATCATTCTGTAATAAGTTAATTACAATCAAGATATTATCTAGATATATGAACTGATGGTATGATCTTTTTCTGTAGTTGTTTATATGGAAAGCAAAAATGCCTCACATTAAGGTTTAAGGTCATGGCAGTGAGCAGCTGATTATGCTAACGTGAAGTAATGGTGTCCAATACAGTATGACATTTACATGAAGTTGAGGTAAACATTTGACATTCAGTGGCCTCTTTAGCATTGGGATTGAAAACCTTTTAGCAGCAGCCACAAATTTATGTTTGCTGTTGGAAAATTGCTTTGGGAAATGATCTGGATCAGAGAAGTAAATTTTCTGTCAAGATAAAGTTTAGTAGTGAGCCAAGTTTGGTTTAAAAAATCCCTTGATGTTTTATCTCATTTTTATTAACATTCTTTAATATTTACCACACTCTCTCTTAGCAAGCCAAACTGTCAGTAGAAGCATTGAACTACAGACACAGATTCAGGTTTACTCCAGAGAGCTCACTTTAGCTCTAGTCTTGCAAACACGAGCCATTGATAGCAGACGTGCTTCAAAGAGCTGGCAGTTGCTAAAAGAATAAAAACCACTGGAATTCAATAACTGTGAACTATTCTTGCAGTTTAGTTTTGGATTCTCAGATTTTATTTTATTTTTCTTTTGATTCAGATTCTTTTTCAGCTGATGTACAAATTCTGGGAGTGGAAAGACAGGGATGAGGAGGGACTGAAAAATAAGGAGAATAAAAATGGAGCAGACTTAATACAAACAGGAAAGAAAATCTGTGTTTAAAGGATCTTCATAAAACAGTTTCCAGTTTGAGTCCCACATCTATTAGGAAGCTGTTTGCCTGCACCTTTTACTACCCATTAGAACACAGAGGTGTCCTATTCCGTTGAGTCTTGTTATAGGCTGCAGTGAATACCTTAATTGGATAACCCCCTTTTCTATCAGTTAAATACACACATGCATATTTCTTATTACGGATTTTATTGAAAAAACAATTTGAAGTCTTCTGTCATTAAACTCTGCTGCTACAGCTCGCTGTTAGTAGGAAAGGGAACAGCATGTCTTCAGAGGAACACAGAGGAAAGTCTGCTGAGGCTATGTGCTTAGTCACTAATCGTATAAGCCAATCATAATTTAAAATCATCTGCATTAAGCATGAGGACTAGCTGGTACAGTGGATTTGATACAAACCTGTCACATTTGGAGTCTTGTAGTCAGCTCTTGATAATGTCACAAATGGAAATGAATTGGTCATAATCCCATACTGTCCACAGTAACGAACACCTAGCTGGGCATTACTAGCTGTGCCTGCTGTAGACTTGAACAGTGCAGGAGAGTTGGTGTGGATCAGAATTGAGGTTTATTAGTAGAGCTGTGTGTGATGTTTGCCTAGCACCTGCTCACTCTATTTATATTTGGCCACTGCTAATAGTTCTTCACTCCCAGGAGCACTACGTTTTACACATTGCTTTTGTAAAGAATGTTTTTTACTTTTCCCTTCATGTGAATAGTTGGCACATTTCTGAACTCAGAGTCCATTTCATTTTGGTCGGCTACATTTAATTATTTCCCACAGCTTCTTCCTCCCTGGCCTTGAAAGTAGACTGTTAAGGATGACTGATACTAGAGAACAAGAAGAACAATTGGTTTAAATCCTAAATAATTGTGTCTGAGTACCAGCAAGTGACACCTTATTAATAATAATAATTAATTAATAATAATAATTAATTAATAATAATGATAAAATGTCTGTCTTGAAGAGAAATACAGATTTCACTCCAAATATGTTCATTATAAACCCGACATATTGCAATAAAATTACAGTGCTCCTCAGCATTCAGCTGGGTTCTTCACAGTCACCCACCCAATTATAAATTTCTGTCTTGTTGCTTTGTTTCATTAATTTAGTGTAGTCAGGCCTTTTTTTTTTTTTTTTTTTTTTAATTTTTTTGTGTACTGTCTTTTTTTTTTTTTTTTAAAGACAACTTCAGAGGCAGACTGCATTCAACCCTGTTCATTCAGCAAGTTTCTCTGCTGTAACAAAGGATGTGGGTAATTCTTTCCATGGTTTTGATTGTTTGATTTTTACCTAATAAATACTCTGAATGGTTGTTTCTAAGAACTGACTGGGTTTGGTGTGTGTCAGTATTTCTCTGAAATGTTAACCTTAGGTCTCTGGCATTTTTCCAGACCACCAGACAAATTCCGGCTTTTGAGGATAAGTATATGTTTCCTCAAGTAACCGGACATTCAACTTGTTAACACTGGACTGGTCCTAAAGAGCAACCTTGTGGCATACTGATAAATTGTACATGGGAAAAATGGCTGATATTTGTTTGTTGTAATATCTGTGGCTACAAAAGCTGAGTGTGAGAGAGATTGAGTCAGGGTATGGTTAAGAGAATCAATTGAGCTCAAGCTCAGCTCTGAAAATGGACACTTTTTGTTAGGAAAGCAACCTGCTTTTGGTATAAATATCTAGTTTTCTAGAAAGTCCATAGTGAGTTGCTACTAATACAGCTAGGAAATGCTGCTGATAAAACTGAAAGAGGTACATGATGTTGGAATTCAACTACCAGAATTGTGGAGAGGGAAGAGTGCATTGTTGTTTAGATTCACCTCCCAATGAAAGTGTGTGTGTGTGTGTGAGACAGAAGTGTGTGTGTGTGTGAGAGACAGTATCCTTCTAGAATGTCTTTGGATGGCCCTCCTACAATTACAACATGGGAGGTAACATAGAAAAAGCTAACTTATCTTGTCTGCCTTGTCACCTATCCTTCTCTCTCCCTTCTTCATGTTCCTCCATCCTTCCTTTTTGTCTTTCTGATGCAGCAAACCTATATTTTTATTGTACTCTCCTTTCCACAAGCCCTTCCATCTTTGCTTGCTCATTCTGTAAAGCGATATATTTCTATACCCACCTCAGCCTTAGATTTTTTTTTTCTTTACCTTTGCCGGTTCTTTTGGTTTATCATCTTTTTTTTTAAACCTGGTTTAGTCCTCTTCAATTAAGTCTTTTCCCCTTGTCTTTTGCCTCCTTGTCCTCATTTCCTTCCTCTTTTCTTTAATTTGAATACATGTTAGCAGTAGTAATAAGCTTGCTAATTAAATGCTGCTTCCCATTTGCCTTTCTGAAAGCTGTCTGATGTAACTGGGCTTTTTATTCAGAATGTTCTTTTGCTACCACAGTAGAACAAAACACAAAAGGAAACAAATTTAGTATGTCTGAAAAAAGCAAATGCTGGGCTTTTTAATCAGAGCACAAGAAGATGATGATTAAATATAGGCATTTAAAGAGTTACTCAGTACCCTGACCATAAAAACATACCATGTATGTTAAACTATACAAAATACGTTCAGGTATATGATCTTTCTTTGATATACACAAGCAAGGAGATTAAGAGCTTCATCTAAGGTTTCATCCTTAGCCCACTATAGAATACCTAGATATTGCTGTGCATATGGCATGTAAGATCATCCACTGGTGCACTTAAGCACCGGCAGTACTTAAGCACGAGGAGTCTAAAGGATGGAGTTTACAGCTTTAACTTAGAATTTCTTTGTATTTATATATTCAGGCCAGATACAGAATATGATACATTAGCATTGATTTTGTGATTTCATGTCATTTTTTTCTATAGTTCAGAAAGTAAAAGAAAAAGCCGGGAAGGGACATAAATCATCCCTCATATGTATTCAGAGCATACACACTAACATTTCCTTCAGAACCGTTATTGGGTACACTGTGACTGCGTATTGATGTTAGTAGCAAAAGATTGTCTATTAGGGATCCATAACACTGACTGCGTATTAACAATCCTCATGAAAGATAGTTTCCTTGCCTTGTCTTGTGTGTGAAAATACTGAAAAGAACAGCTTGAGCTAATTGCCTAGTTAAAAAAGGGAGATTTTCTTTCTAGTGGAACATAATAAGGGGATGTATTTAAAATAGTTTTACCCTCTGACCTTCCCCTAGAAACTCTTGGGCGAGAAACTGTGTCACATTTCACCCAAAAGCATATTTTTGTAGCCATACTATAAATCTCTGATAAGGGGATCAAAACAGAAACACTGACATTTCTGTGGATAGTTAGTTGAATATCAAATCTGAAAGGAATAATCAGCAAGAGCTTTCTCCTATTGCTCCACGTACACTACAAAGGTAGTGATGTTCAAATATACCCATGTAAGTTGCCTGAAAGAGGAATGGATATCACTGCATTTTGATTAGTTGGATTGTAACACAATAAATGCTTCCCCTTTGCATTTGGAATATTCATTTATTTCTCACATTAACTTTCAGAACAGATTTGGGCAGCCTTTAGAGTATCATTGTGGTTTATAGTCATATAGCTTAACTTAAATGACAAGGGGCCACAGTGACTGCTCAGGACCCCCAGGAGATATGTACAGGTGTCCTTTGGAGACCTGAAGAAGCAGAAGTTTGTCTTGTGATGTTGTGGCGGTCACTCGTCTGTTTAGAAAAAAGATTGTTTGTGATTATTTGAAAAATATCATCTCTGAAGTTGAATATCTGTTATCCTATGTGTGGAGGGTTCATCTATCAGCAATGGGGAGCAAGTCATTGGTGGTAACTACTCTCCTTTTAGAGAAATGGTAAGAGGAAGTAATGAGATTAGCCCTCATTGTGAAAAGTACTGCACTTTTAAAAATCAGATTATCTCTTTTAGTTTGCTTAAGGTGTCAATGCAAGATGCATGAAGCACAGAGGTGAATAAATCACCAAAGCTGAATTGTTCAAGTCTCACAAAACCTCGTTTGAAATCACTAACACTGATAAACAGCATGAATAATCTGTAGATGTTTGCAATGACTTGCGTGTAAAACACACCCCATCCGTATGCTAAAAATATGAAGAAAGCTGGTATGTTTGCATCAGTCTTGCAGCAGATTTACATGCACCAAGACATCTTATATGTACATGAACTCTGAGGAAAAATGAATACACCGGCACTGTTTCTTATAGCAACAGGAGTTACTGAAGAAATAAATGCAGTTCAATGTTTTTCACATATGTAGAACTTTAACTGTCTTGGGGTGGTCTTGGAAGCTTTCTGTCAAACCAACTTAAACCAATCAGTTTGCAAGATGACATTAATGTTACATTTTGATTTGAGGGGCATACCATAGTGCTTGTAATTAAAGTTAGAGAGCCAAATTCTGCAGACCTGCCTCAGGCAAAACCCCCATTTGCACTCAGTGGAGGTTTTCATGAGCAAAGACTGGAAAATATGGCCCTAAATTAGCATTGTGAAGGTATTTTGTCTTAAAAAACTCAGCAGACACTGAATCAAACAAGGGGCTGTCTTGCTGTTGGTTCCATCACTGCTCATTTAGGGCCTTATCTTCTTCCAGTGAAGTCAATGGGAGTTTTGCCATTGACTTCAGTGGCTGAAGGATTAGACCCTTGCAGATTTGAAGTGGAACATAAAGAGAAATGCACTATTGCTTACATGGTTAAATACCATCCTAGCTATAATAGTCTGAGCAAATTTCAAGACAGCAGGGAAATTGTAAGTGGCTTAAAACCAAAATCATTAATTTTTTATTTTAAAATTTGCAATAATGAAAAAAAAAAAGATCCTCTACCGATGCGGATTATTTTGGCTTTCATTTATGATATTGTAGTTTTACTATATAAAATAATCTGATTACTGTGCAGTAATACCTCATATTTAATTAATATAAATCAGAGTGAAAGTTGCTAAACAGATGAAGAATAAGCTTTGGCTCTTCAAAGGATGTGCTCATCTGACATTTAGAAATAATTTATAAAATATTCCTTTTTATATAATTAAACATTATTGCCTACTAAGGGTCTATGCAGAAAAAAAACAACCTTGGTTTGATCCTTTCGTGATCTGTATTTTATAAACCCGTCTTAGTGTTATAGGCATTTTTTTTTAAAATTGTACATCTAAGTTAACATTAAAAATGTCAATTTTGTGGCACTTTCTTCCATTGTTGCTAGCCCTGGCATGAAGAAATAAGTACAAAGTGTGTACATTTTACAAAATCCTTTATCTGTCACATTTTATTAGAATGGTATGCTGTATGAAGAAGGTTTGAAAAGATGCATTGCCTGATGATATAAAAATGCAACACCCTCGTTTTCATTGACATGTGTGGAGTGGTTCAGAAAAGCAATCAGTAGGTTGGTCACATATTGGAGAGAAAAATCCAAAATACAGGAAAAGCAAGCATTTAAAGAAGGGCAATAAAATGAAACAGCTGCATGGCTCTGTATTAACAAAGCACTGTTGATATAATCACCAATCCCTGTGTCAATACTTAGTAAGGTAGGATCATACTTTCTACCTCTGCAGATATTTTTAGAAGGGTGGGCTGTTAAGGATGTCTTGTGATTAAAGTGACTGGCAAGCTAGGCATTCCCAAGACAGAGTTTTATAGTGGTTAGCTATAGTAACCATAAGTATGCTCTAATCACCCTATGCCTAATGGGCCTGCAGTGTTACACCCAAGGTTCTACTTTTGAAACACAGATCTTTCACTACTGAAAATTGGATTGCTGCCTCCTCAGTCCTTTCATCATTACTCTACATTGCACAGATCAGTGGTTTCTCTGCTTTTAGCATACGGCATAAGAGCATGAAAGGGGGACATGCTAGTAGATTTTAAATAAGCCCTTTAAAATAAGGTATGGTTTGGTTTTTTTTTAAAAAAAGGGAAAGACGAAGTAGCATTTTGTAGGCTGTCTTTTTTTTTTTTTAAATCAGACTTTGCAATGTGATTAATTCCGATACAGAATGTACTGATGGGATATGCTGCATCTTTGTGGCTCTTAGTACAACTTAGAAGTCAGCTATCTTGAAAAATCTTCAGAAGTATTCCCTAGTGACAGGTTAGAACTTTAGCCTTTCCAAGATGACTCAGCTCCTTCTTTTAGTGATATACTGTTACAGGTGGCATATTAACAAAAATATATTTGCTATGCCATGCTTTTTTTTATTTATTTTCGGTAACATGATGTAGGTGGATGTGTAATAATTACACTGTGAAGCCATCTGCTAAATTTTAATTTTTCAATTTTATGTGGCTTCCTCACTGCTGGATTTTCATTTCAACACTTGTATGTGAAGAGAAAAGAGGTTAAACTGTTGTATTTTGCATACAGGTAACAATTCATGTAGTATACACCAGTCTGTAAAAACTGTAAATGCTATTTTTTTTTATTTTAAACATTTTTGTAGTTTACAAAAAAAATCAATCAATAATTGGTACCTTTTTTACACTCTCGGATTCCTGAATATTGTCAGATCTTCAAAGGGGATATTATCATATGAAATGTTAGGACTGACTGTCCTGAAGATTTTAAGACACAATAAAGCTAACATATCAAGTCTTTTAGACAGATCCTCTTACAATTTCAGCAAAGAAGTGCATCAGAAATCATCAGAAAAGCACAGTAAACCCCCATCCAACTGTCTGCCCATTGTTATTTGGTTGCACACTGTTTAAATTCCCACAGAAAATCACACCTCACATTCCCTTGCTGGCTGCTGGTGACAGGAACAAGATCCATATTCATTAATGATCACCAGGGCTCCTTCAATGTGGTTGGGTTTGTAATCAACGTAATACTCCTGGGCTGACATGGCAGCCATTTGATGCATGGTTTGTTTCTGCTTCTGCTTTCTGCGCTGTGTCACAAAGCACTGTCTGAGTTGCCTTAGGCTGGCTGGAAAACACTTCCAGGAGACATACAACACTAAAACCACTATGAGGAAAGAGAAAATCAGTGCCATGGTCCCTGTCACCACCTTGTGAATCTGAACAGCATTCTCAGTGTTTTCATTGGGGATAGTTACGGTTATGGCATTTGTTGTTCTTTCTCCTTCAGTATCCTGCACATCATATATTATTGTGGCAGGGCTATAAGTGAACATTTGGTCGCTGTTGTTTGTTACTGCTGATAGCATGTTAACACTTGTTGGGTCTTCTGCATCTTCGCATAAGTGAAAAGCATACACTGCATCTAAAACATCCTCCCCCTGTGCATATTCAGGGGTGGCACAGAGCAGATTGCTGTCATAACGACCCTTAAAGTTACTTAGCCAGGAGGCCAAGGCGCAAACGTTACGGCTGCAATCCCAGATGTTTGCAGAAAGGCTGATGCTAGTGAGTGATTTCCAGGAGTTGAGGATTCTTGGATCAATG
The DNA here is from genome assembly GCF_002925995.2 of Terrapene triunguis. NCBI lineage: Eukaryota > Metazoa > Chordata > Testudines > Emydidae > Terrapene > Terrapene triunguis. The sequence continues at coordinate 94,444,201 of NW_020664417.1, read as the reverse complement.
TAGGTTAGCTGGTTGGAATCCAGCTGCAGTGATTGGAGGTGAGGTACACTTTCGAAAACATGAGGTTCAATGTATTCAATCTCATTGCCAGAGAGATCCATTTTTTCCAATTTCCATATCCAGTCCAAGGAATTGACTACAATAGTGACTTTATTCCTTCGTAGGCAGAGAGAATGCAGTGAAATGAGCCTTGGAAAATGGGCTAAATTCACCTTCACCAAATCATTGTGCTCGAGGTGTAGTTCAGTGAGTTTAAACAAGCCTGCAAACGAGTTTCGAGCCAGGCTTTTCAACTGATTGTATCCTATGTCTAGAAACTTCAGGCTGCGACAGTCCTGAAAAATTCTCACTGGCACAAACTTGATGGCGTTTGACCGCATGTGCAACGTTGTTAGTTTTCTCAGCCCATGAAACAGATCTGGTTCCAAAGACTGCAGGTTATTATATGATAAATCCACACTACGCAAGTTTGGCATAGGTCGGAAAGTAGTATTGGGCAGTTGAGTGATTTTGTTGGAACTCAAAGTGAGTTCTTTAACTCTCCGCAATTTTTGAAAGGCATTCTCCTCCACTGAGCAAATGTGATTGTGATCCAGATAGAGCCACGTGAGCTGCATTAACCCTGTGAACTGTCCATCATGCAGCTCTGAAAGGCTGTTGTACCGCAGAGACAAGCCCATCATGCCCGACAGGTTGCGAGGCATCTCTGTAAGATTCAATGACTCACAGTACAAAAGCCTGCCCTCACACCGACATAGCTGTGGACACCCACTATTCACGGCTGGAAGCATTTTTAAAAAGACACCCAGTGTACACAATATCAACCCTGGGGGCTTCCACAGCAACCAGTTTAAACAAAGACCAATAAGAAGGAAATCCATTAGCAAGAATATTTCCAAATATGCTTGAGAATGTCCATTGAAATCTTTTCAAATTCTACATCATATTTTATTTCAGGGCAAAAAAAAAAAGACACAGAGGCAAATATTTCACTTTACAGCATGCAGGAGCTGTGCAGCATTAAAGTTCACAGACATTCACAGGTAAAAAGGATGTTGATTTTGTTCATGTTAGATGCTGCAGCAAAGAAAAAAAAATCTTTCTTCATGAAAGAATTTAATTAAAAAGTGTCTTACCCACCCTTTTCCAGAGAGTGACAACCTCCATTCAGTTGCTTCCTTTGTGTTTGGACTAATTATATGCAGAACTAAAAAAGACCCCTCTGTGCTACAAATTCAGTCCCTTTCAATTTTGTGCAAAGCTGGCAGGCTCACAATGTCTTATTTTGCTTCTGCTCAAAGAGCTAAAGGGATGTCCAGCTAGCTTTTTAGCTGACTTCTAGGACCTGCAAGTTTCAGAACTATGTGCATGAGCTGGATCTTCTCTTTCTCTCTCTCTCTGTGTCCTTTTCTCTGCAGTTAATACTGTGACGTTGTGAAAAAAACTCCAAACTCTTTACTAACGACTCCACAGGATTTGACAATCTCTTTAATGTCCATCATTTGAAACGACCATTGACCGGCACAACCTTTACTCCACAGAGACAGATTACAATTCACTCACTGACCGGCTAAGGATAGCTTTATTTCCCATTCTTTGTTCGCTTTGCTTGTTAGGTGATGCTTAGAGCAGAGAGAGAGACAGCAAGAATCCCTTCCCTTCAGCTGAGCAGTATGTTGCTAAAGCATGCAGAGGCACCTAGTGCTCACTGAGTGTCGTAAGCTGCTCATGATTGTACGCCTGCACTGTGCATCTCAGACATGGGCAGATTGAAAAGGGGTGGGCATAAAACCAACATTTTAGTGAGCCAGTAAAGTAATATATGTTCTTTGATGAAATGGAAAATACTTTAAGCCTATCTCTCCATTTCTCAAACACACACACACAAAAATCATCAGCAGGAGCCCGGCATTTCTAAGTAGGAAGCTATAGAATTAGATTTTTTTTCTTTCTTCCCCCCACCCCTTTTGTTTAAACTCGACTGAATTCATAAGGCACATAGGGATTAGATGGGGGGGGGGTATTTGTTTCTTGTTTTGAGAATGAGTATATAAAATGTGATTTTGGGATTTTTTTTCTCTCTTTTTTTTTCCCCTCAAGACAAACGTTTGAATTTTATAGTCATTTGTTGGGAATGTTTTTATTCGGATACCCTCTCACCAGTGCATGTTTGGGAATTCTGTGCGATCTTTCTCACAGAAAGGCACTAAGAGCTCTGCAAATTCTAATGTCTGGACTCATACGTTTTAATTACATTTGGTCTTTTACCATCCTGCATATTTTTAATGTGGTCAGCATATGCTTTTCCTAATGGTGCTTTTTTTTTTTTTTTTTTTTTTTTTTTTTTTTTTTTTTTT